>NC_132873.1:29540898-29860531 GCF_048164855.1 Canis lupus baileyi | reverse complement strand
GATATCTGCTTTATTGCCAGTTAGGGGGTGTCACAAATGAAGCTGCTGTAAATATTTGTGTCTTGGTTTTTGTGTGAAGTTTTTTTCATTTCTTTGAGATAAATGCCCAAAAGTGTGAGTGCTGGGTCATAGGGTAGTCACATATTTAGATTAAAAAACTGCCAAAGTGCTTTCCAGAGTGGCTGTACCATTTTATATCCTCACCAACAATGTATGAGTGAACTAGGTTCTTCCTATCCTTGTCAGAATTTGGTGTTGTCATGATTTTTACTTTATTTTATTTTATTTTTTACGATTTCTACTTTAGCCATTGCTACACATGATTAAGACCTGAGCTAAGATAAAGTGTCAGATCCTTAACTGACTGAGCCAACCAGGTGCCCCGTCTGTCCACTTACTTAGATTTTTATTTCTTTTCTCAGCATGTTGTAGTTTTCAGCATATAGTCCTTTGCATTAATTTATATTTAAATATTTCTTCTTTCCAAGAGATTTTGTAGATTTCTTGAGATTTCCTACACAATCCAATAGAGACTGTTTATTTCTTTTTGAGCTATTTACCTTTCATTTTCTTTTATCGAAATGGCTAGAGCTTTCAATAGTCTTGCATAAGAGTGATAAAACCAGATGATGATCTTGCCTTGTTTCTAATTTTAGAAAAAAAGCATTTAGTCTTTCACTTCTAAGTATAATGTTATCTGTAGGTTTTTGTAGATCTTTATCCAATTAAAGAAGTTTCTATTCTTCTGAGACTTTTCATGAATGAGTGTTTAATTTTGTCAAAATCTTTTTTCTGCACTGATTAATAGGATTCTACTTTGTTTCTTTAGCTTGTTAATATGGCAGATCTTCAAGTATTGTACTAGCTTTGTATCCTTGGAATAGATCTCACTTGGTCAAAGTGTACAGTTCTTTTTATATATTGCTAAATTTTCTTTTCTAATATTTTGTTAAGGATTTTTATGTCTGTGTTTATGAGGGATATTGTTCTGTAGTTTTCTGTTGTTTGGACTGTCTTTCTTATGGATATAAGATTTTGGGTTGATACTTTTTTTTTTTTTTAAAGATTTTATCTGTCTATTCATGAGACACACAGAGAGATAGAAGCAGAGACACAGGCAGAGGGAGAAGCAGGCTTCATGCCGAAGCCGGACGTGGGACTCGATCCCGGGTCTCCAGGATCACGCCCTGGGCCAAAGGCAGACACTTTAACCCCTGAGCCACCCAGGCGTCCCTGGGTTGACAATTCTTATATCACTTTCTTCTGGTGTACATGGTTTCTGATGAGAAATCTGCTATCATTTGAATTCTTTTCCCATATTGGTTGTGACTCCTGTTTCACTGCTCTCAAGATTTTTTTGTTTTTGGTTTCCGAGTTTGACGCGTGTGTCTGTGATGTGTCTTGGTGTGGATTTCTCTTGTTTGGAGTGCATTCACCTTCTTGAATCTGTAGATCTTTTGCCAATTTGAGAAATTTTCAGCTTTTACTTCTTTGAGTACTTCAGCCCTGCCATTTTTTTCTCCTTTCAGGACAATCATAACATCAATCTTCAGTCTTTTGTTACAGTCCCACAGGTCCTTGAGGCTCTCTGTTCATTTTTTTTTCCCAGTCTATTTTCTCCCTGTTATTCAGTTGCATAATTTCTATATTCTATCTTTCAGTTTGCTCATTCCCCCCATCTCCTCTATTTTGCTGTAGAGTCCATCCATTTTCTTTTATATTTTGGCCATTGTCTTTTCCAGTTGTAAAATTTCCATTTTGTTTCTTTTTATACATTATATCCCTTGCTGGGATTTTCTGTTTCTATTCTACAACTTTTTTCTTTCTTTTCATTTTTTAAAACATGTTTCTAATTGTTTGTTGAAGCATTTTTTGAAGTCTCACTGGCTCTTGGTATGCATTGTTTTTATTGAAATTTGGGCATTTGGGATATTATGAAACTCTGGGTCGCATTTAAGCCTTATTGATCTAGCTGGATTTTTCTGACGTGCTGTTGCAGGGGAATTGGAGATACTGCCTCATTACGACACTCCACCCCTCTTGACACCTGAGGATGAAGGAGTTCCTTATCACTGTGAGGTAGAGATGGGTGTTCTGGCTCACCACTAGGTATCCATTGATACCTCCCCGGCTGGAAGGAATAAGAGTGCCTCATTACTGCTCCCTGTGTGGCTTCCACTGATACCACAGTGGGGTTGGGGGGAGTAACCTTGTTACTACTGGGTGGTAGTAAAAGTCCTGAGTCTCTACTAGGCCTCTTCTGACACCACCCCAGGTGGAAAGGTAGAGATGTCTTATTACTAACAGGTGGGGATGGAAGTCGAGAATCCCCCTGTGTTCTCCACTAATGATGTCTTGGAGATAAGGCCTCATTATCACCTAGCAGTGATGAAGGCCCTAGCTCCCTGCTTGGTGTTCTCCGATACCACCTCAGCTTAGGGGTTTGGGTGCCCTGTAAATAGCCTGTGAGTATGGAAGTCTAGGCCCCCCTGTAGCCATTGCTGGTAGGGGTGGGAGTCAGGACACATTACCCCCCAACCCCAGACCCCATTCTGTGGTATTTGGCTGAAGGAGAGCAGTTATTATTATTACCTAAAGTTTTCTGTTTTTCTGGGCTGCATTTTTCTGCATCCTTTAGCCAGAGAGGACTTTGTGGGCTTTTGGGGTTTTTGTTTGTTTGTTTATTTGCTTGGGGTTGTTTTGGTCTGCACTCATGGATATTTCCAAGTTCTTTAGCCCCATTTATCCCCATGTTCTTTGGGTACCAAGGTCCCTAGCTAGTCTGCAGTCTTCTGTCTACCTTGCAGAGCCTTCTGCATTTGCCTTATATATGACGTCCAACACTTTTAGTTGTCCTTCGCAGGAGCACTAGGGAAAAGTGTGTCTACTTGATCTCTTTGGAAGCAAAAATCTACCCTGACTTTCAATACCGTAAGTTAGTTTTGCTTACTTTTGTGAGTCAATATAGAGGGAATCTTTGGCATGTGCTCTTCTGCTCCTTGCTTTTCTCAGTCCATATTATGTTTGTGAGACTCATCCATGTCATTGCATGAAATTATGATTTATTTTTACTGCTGTACAGTATTTCATTATCTGAATATAACATGTCTATGTATTCTGCTATAAATAGGTTATTCCCAAAAGTTTTGAGCTATTAAAATTATTCTGTTGTGAACATTTTTGTAGATGTCCTTTTGGTGAATACATTAGTATATATCTAGGAGTTGTCATCGGGTATATATTCAGGTTTGGTAGCTATTCCCAAACGGTTATCAAAGTAGTGTATCAATTTATAGTCCTACCTGCAATCTCTGAGCATTCCAGTCACTCTGCATCCTCACCAGCACTTGGTATTATCTGTCCTATTTATTTTAGCCGTTTTGGGAATATGTTGTATTATTGCATTGTTTTAATTTGCTTTTACTGCTCACTTTAATCAAGTTGAGCATCTTTTTACATATTTATTTGGCATTTGCATAAGCTCTTTTGTGAAGTGACTGTGGAAGTTTTTTTTACTCATTTTTCCTGTTAGACTACCTGACATCTCTCTATAGATTTTTAAGAATTCTCTATATATCTGGATATACTCTTTTGTCTGTTATATATAATATGCATCCTCACCAGAATACCTTATTTTACTCTTGGGCTTGACATATCTATCTTTAATGTTGCCTTTTTATAAAAAGAAGTTTTTAATTTTAATGTAGTCCAATTTATTTTTTCTCCCTTAATGCTTAGCACTTGTATATCCTATTTAAATAAGTCGTCTTCTATCCTAAGATCTTCAAGATTATTTTTTTATGTTTATAATCCATCTGGAGTTGATTTTTATGATGTGAAGTAAAGGGTCTATTTATTGTTGTCATTGTCTTTTTTTCTAAGTAGTTGCCTTAAATTTTTATTTTATATCATCCCTTACTTTATCCTTTATGCTTTTTTCCACGAAAAATTTCTATAACTTTTTCATTGAACCATTTGTTTTATACCTTCTCATCCTCCTCCTTCTTGAAAAATATGTATTATCTTATTTTTGTTTCATAGTTGCATTTCTTGTTTCTGAAAATAATATATTCTGGAAATAGCTTCTATTTTCTCCATATTGATTCTTTTTTTCTGTTTGTTTTGGGTCTTTCATGTCAGGTACTTCCCTCATATGTCTCACAATTCATATTTACTGGCAAGGCTCGATGACTGAACTTCCACGTAGAGTGATTTGGGGAGTATTTAGTTGGGAAGGCTTCAGTATCAGGATCCTCAGAGCAGAATTCAGTTTCCTGCCTGGAGGATGGAAGCCTTGTCAGCTTCTGTAAACCTTGTGAGGGAAGTGGGATGGGGGTTAGGGGAGGGGTTAAGGCTTGGAATCAGGATGTATATGTTCACTTAATGCCCTATTTTCAGTACGGTACCCCTACCCTCAACTCCGGCCGTTTCTGTCTGACAGCAGAGCCTCTGTGTTATTCTCTCCAGAAGAGAAAAAAAACCTCTAGTTGTCTGGTTAGCTTTGTGGAATGTAGAAGGGAATTGGGTGTCCTTAGTTGGAGCTGATCCTTCAGTCAACTGTGTTAGCAGCAGCCTCCCTGCCCTGCCTACACACACACACACACACACACACACACACACACCAACCAACCGAATATGGCCAACTCGTGGGCCTCTGAAGGATTCTGAGTAATCAATTGTATTATTATTGGCTTTCCCCACTGTCCTCCAAGTTTTCAGTTTTCTCAGCTCTACTAAGTTATTTTCTAATTGTCTCATTATATTCTGGCCTCCAGAATATAATCTGATTGCTCCATTTATGGGCCCTTTAGTTCTCCTAGCTTGGATTATGACTTTAAAAATGTGTCTGTGTGTGTTGTCACTTTAGTGGGATTTAAGAATGGAGGTCAGATGTACGCAGATTACTCAGTCTGCCATCTTCATCCAGAAGTGTCATGCAACGTTTATGCGCTTTAAAAGCAACAGATATTTGAGTTCAGAAATGAAATTAATTTAGAAAATAAGTCCAAAGGGTGCACCTGAGTGGCTCAGTCGGTTAAGCATCTGCCTTCAGCTCAGGTCATGATCCCTGGGATCCTGGGTTCGAGCCCTGCATGGCAGGTTCCCTGCTCCTCAGGGAGCCTGCTTCTCCTCCCCCTGCCTGCCCTTCCCCCCCTGCTTGTGCTCTCTCTCGATTGCTCCTGTCAAATAAATTGATAAAATCTTTAAAAAGGAGAGAAAGAAAGAAAATAAATAAATAAATAAGTCCAAAGGAGAATTCTTGTTCTCTTCAGGTGGTGAGATGGAATTGGGGCTGACGACTTGGATAGGTGAAGGTGCTAATGATAAACATAAGTATAGAAAAATCAGCTGGACAGCAAAAGATTGGATTTTGCTTTTCCCTGAAGTTTTGTGTGGAAAACAAGTTTTCCTTTCACTCTGAGGAAAACACGACTTGGGAACGAGGTAGAGTTGGGGGTTGCACAACATTGTGAATGCACTAAATTCCACTGAATTGTTTACTTCAAATGGTTACTTTTTTGTTGGGTGAATTTTACCTCAAATAAAAAAGAATGCTTAAACCTAAAAATAAGAAACACAGGAACATTTTTAAAACTTACAGCTAATTGTTGACACCTGGCTGTGGGGGGTAACAGAGCAGTTGAGATTACACGGGTCTCATTACGTTGTGTTTCCAGTGTCTGCCTAGCAGCTCTTTTTAAAATGTTTGCAGGCCTGTTTCTGGAAGAAGTTCAGCAAGTTAGTCTTTGTTTTGAGAAAAAGGAGAGCAAGATCTATTCCAAGGGATAGCAAGTGAGGTTCTTCCTCCCTGGTATACAAGGTGAGAGGAATTACTAGGTATTTAATGTGTGTACCTCCTACATCAGAATATGTTGATGGCAGCTTGATGAATCTTGACCCAAGACCTTTGGACTCTTTAATTATCTGTATAATGGAAGAAACGGGAATTCTGATGGAATATGGCACAGTTCCTATAAATTTATGCCATTTATTGCTTATCTTTCAGAAGAGACACCCTAAAAAAGGGCTTAATTAGCATTTTATCGTCAAGGGTGTAGCATTTGGTGGTGTGTTGTGGTGCATTAGAGAATGCAGCTCAAAGCCACGATCTCTGGGTTTGGACCTTCACTCTGCCCCTTCTGAGTTGTTGAAGCTCACCGGGCCTCATTTTTCTCTTCTGCAACATAGAGGAGATAGTAGGGATTGTCATAAATATGAGCTTAACACATTAAAGATCGTTGAGCCTGACACAGAGTAAGCACTCAGTGAATGGTATCTGGTCCTTTCTTCCTGATGCTTTGTTAAACTTCAATCTATAAAAGCACACGTTTGGAGTATAAACAACACAGAGGCCATTTCCTCACCAGGACATCCTTGTCACAGCTAGAGGGCTAGAGTGACCAACTCCAACTGCAAATGTGTAGCCGACTCCCTCTTTCTCATCACATTTGTGGTCGTGGTTAAAAGCTTGCTTCTATAGAAACTGGTTTTAGCTGACCTTTATTTTTTAGAAGTTCTACACTTCAAACATGCAGTGGATTTGTTTGAAAAGTAAAACCAAGAAACTGTAAATACTGTTTATTTTCAGTTCTCTATATTTGGTTTAGACATAATCTCTTTCATTTGTACACTTTCACCAGGAATCAATGAAAAGATTTGAGAATGAACCTGAGCTATAAACCTGCCATTAGAACATGTAATTAGTCGGTGGCCACAAAGAGTATTTGATTCTTTGAAAGCTGTTTTTCTGTTTTTAGTATTGTGTGGCTGCGAGTGGTAAGTGGGAGAAGTCTCTCTCACAATTACTATTTTGAGCCACAGTTTGAGACTCCTTAGCTTCTTGCAGATGGAGCTCTGGGCTTAAATGTTATTTTTGTACTAAGCCATCTTTTAAATTTTACTTTCCAGGCCAACAGTCAAGATTCCGAAGGTCACAGACTTTCTGATGGTGGTGGGGAGCCATGGCGTCAGATGATAAAGTCGCCATCTTAACTGATGACGAGGAGGAGCAGAAGAGAAAGTACGTGCTCGCCGATCCCTTTAATGGTGTTTCCAGGGAACCGGAGCCACCTTCCAATGCAACACCCACCTCCACAGAAACAGCTGCTATTCCTGAGGAGGAGATAGACTGGATAGAGAAACACTGTGTCAAAATAAACAATGATCTTCTGATATCCAAGGTCTTCTATTTTTTCTTTTACTCTGCCTATGGCTCTCTTTACCCGCTGCTGCCTGTGTACTATAAACAGCTGGGAATGTCCCCCAGCCAGAGTGGATTGCTAGTAGGTATCCGATACTTCATTGAATTCTGCAGTGCCCCCTTTTGGGGTGTCGTCGCAGATCGCTTTAAAAAAGGCAAAATCGTCCTCCTCTTTTCTCTTTTGTGTTGGGTTTTGTTCAACCTGGGCATCGGATTTGTCAAACCTGCTACCTTGAGATGTGTACCAAAGATCCCCCCAACACCTCGTCCCACTAACTCAAGTCACCTGCTAACTCTCCCGCCGACCAACTCTTCCATCACCACGTCAGCGCGAGCACGTGACAGGAGGAGCCTGCTCCTGTCCACCTGGCCAGTGATGTTAGAGCTGGGGCCCAATGTCACAGACGCTGTCATCTTTTCGACAGCTCCAAACAAGACCAGTGCGCCCACTCTGCCGCCCCAGACGGATGAGATTACTGGCCATGGTAGGGACTTTACCTCGAGTCCAAGCCCGGCGGCCCCCACCCTCCCAGGAGACGTAACCAGAGAGACAACCACTGCTGTTGTCACCACCAAGTCTTTACCTTCTGATCAAGTCACTCTTGTTTATGATCAGCAAGAGGTGGAGGCTATATTCTTGGTGATCTTGGTGGTCGTCATAATAGGAGAGTTTTTCAGTGCCTCCTCCGTCACCATCGTGGACACCGTAACCCTTCAGTATCTGGGGAAACACAGAGACCGCTACGGACTGCAGCGCATGTGGGGCTCCTTGGGCTGGGGCCTGGCGATGCTGTCGGTGGGCATCGGGATCGACTACACTCACCTAGAGGTGCTCATCGACGGAAGGGGCTGTAAGCCGCCTGAGTACCGCAACTACCAGGTCGTCTTCATCGTCTTTGGAGTTCTCATGACCCTGGCCTTGATTGTTGCCACTCAGTTCCGGTTCCGTTACAACCATTTCAAAAACAATGAGAGTAAAGGGAAAGAGGTGGAGATCCCGCAAGTGGAGGGGAACAGCTCCACAGAGTCCTCGGAGGAGGCGCCAGGCGCGCCGGGCCACCCGCAGGCCTTCAGCTTCTGGGACCTGATCCGGCTGCTTTGCAGCGTGCAGTACGGCTCCGTGCTGTTCGTGGCCTGGTTTATGGGCTTTGGGTACGGCTTCGTGTTCACCTTTCTCTACTGGCATCTGGAAGACTTGAATGGAACCACGACCCTCTTTGGGGTCTGTTCTGTCCTCAGTCATGTGTCTGAGCTCACAGCCTATTTTTTTAGCCACAAGCTCATTGAGTTGATCGGCCACATCAGGTAAGAACGCGATTACGACTGCTGCCTTCAGCGGGTGGGCCTCATCCTGTTGTACTTTCTGGCTCCTCTGGGCGCACCCAAGGAGGCGGGGGTGGTGTTGGGAGCCGCCCTGTAAGGGCCTTCTGCTGCTCCTCCACCTCAAAATAGAAACTGGAGGAAGGAAGAAAGGAGGGAGCCTACTTGGGTTATCTAAGGCAAACAACACACGTCTGTCTGTCTGCCACGTGGCCCTGCAGTGAACGTGTCAGGTATAGGAGCACAGGGCTCATGGACTAGATTATTCTGGGGACTTCGAAGGGTCTGCTGCTCCCAGGCATTTGTGAAGGAGAGTAGAGTCTAGGTGCAGAAAGTGGATTAGGGTCTTTCAGCCTTCGGTTATTCTCAGCCACTTGTTGATATAAGAGGAGCGTGAGTATATGGTCCGTGGAGGTGCCCGTTCTTTTTAATGAAGCTGTGACACCCCCCCCCCCCGTAATGGCTAATCTGTGATACCACGTGGAGGAGATTCGTACATGATGTGTTTTTTAAGATTTTATTTATTTATTCATGAGAGACACAGAGAGGCAGAGACCCAGGCAGAGGGAGAAGTAGGCTCCCTGCGGGGAACCTGATGTGGGACTCGATCCCAGGGCCCCGGGGTCATGGCCTGGGCTGAAGACAGACGCTCAACCGCTGACCCCCCCGGGCTGCCCTGTCCTTGCTTTTTATACTGCTTCCTGCCCCATCATTGCCTCTAAAATGTAGAGGCAGCTGCACATCAGCGCTTTGACCTCAGAGACACGTGTGGCGTACCCCTCCCTAAACTGTGAACTTGCTGAAGCTGAAAGGAAGCAGCCGTGCACATCTGTGTGTGGTACTCGTTGAATCTCTGAGAAAGTCAGAAGGAGAGATAGACACTGACGAGATTTAAGAGACAGCGATCCTTTTTTCCTTTCCTTTTCCTTAATAACTGAAGATTTTAATTAACTAGTAACGTGAATAATTTGATTTAATTTTGAAGCTCAACCTAGAATCACTCTGTCCTCCAAACGAATATTAATATTTTGTCTTGTTTGGTTGGTTTTGCTTTGGGAGGCTGTGTCCTGCTGCTTTGGTTTCTCAAATCTGTGACCCCTTTGTTGTCACTAAACAAAGTCAAGCATTGTGTGCATGGTTCCCAGACCCACAAGGTCCCCGAGGCACATTCAGTGGGACCAGTTTGAAAAGTGTCTTGTGATATCCAGGACTTGGGATGTCCTGTCACTTTGTTCGGGTCAAGTTTGCATTCTCTGGCGTTGAGGGTCGACGGGCTGCATTTAGACACTTCTCTTCAGCTGGAGTGTATGCGTGCCTTCTGCCCTCAACCAAGCATCTTTGAATTCAGTCACTTATTCCCAGAAAGGCAGTTAGGGCCTCTAAGCGAGCCAAGTTCTAGGTGTCCTGCCTTAGTCAGTCACTGGCGTTAATGGAATGTTGACTCTGTACAGAGGCTGAGCATGCGTTCTACTTTCTTTTGTTTTTTAAAGATTTTATTTATTTATTCATGAGAGACACAGAGGGAGAGGCGGAGACACAGGCAGAGAGAGAAGCAGGCTCAACGCAGGGAGCCCGATGCGGGACTCGATCCCGGGACCCTGGGGTCACGCCTAAACCGCTGAGCCCCCCAGGGCCCCGAAGCATGCGTTCTATTTTCAAAGAAATTGTTAGGCTCTTCTCACATGCTAAGAAAAGAAGTTTCTATTCTGTCTTTGCCTTTTGTCTGAGGTACATATTTTCATGAAAAATCCTAGCAGTTTTACTACTGATTTTGGCAAATACATGAAGCGTACGCTTGTTTTCTTCCCCTTGAGCATTAGTAGTTACCTACTCAGTACTTAAAAACCTACAGCTCAGGGCACCGGGTGGGTCCGTTGGCTGGGCGTCTGCCGTGGGCTCTGGTCATGATCTCAGGTCCTGCTCTCCAGCCCCCACACCTGCTTTGGGCTCCCTGCTCAGCAGGGGTCTGCTTCTCCCTCTGCCCTTCCCCCTCCCCCCCAGGCGCTCCCTCGCTCGCTGCTCGCTCGCTGGTCGCTCTCTGTCTCTCTCAAATAAATAAAATCTTAAAAACCCTACAGCTCACCTTAACTTTCCAGTTTTATGTACAGAAAACGTCTTCCTTTCCTTATTTAATGATGTGATGGAAGAAAAAGACTCTTGTGGTCACATTGCTGTCCCAGGAGTCTACTGGGATTCCATTGGTTTGTGGCCATTTATCTCTTTTGGATTTTAATTCTGTCCATTAAATGTATTATCTTAACTACTTTTAAAAGATTCTAAGAGCTGGTGTGTGATGATGCCCACTATTCAAGCAGAACAGGTATATTTCTTTTGGTGAGATTTTGGGGAGCCCGGTCAGGTGGTGGTGGTTGAGATTTGGGGGTCTGAGTGCACTGATGGCATCCCGAACCTCTCATTGGATGTCCATCATACATTAAATAGCTCACAAAGAGAAATTCTCTTTCCATGTGATAGTCTTTTATGTTTTTCTTATAGGATCGTAAGGAGGGATCTGTCTGGCTCTTATGTTCACGTCCATGTTTTTTTGATATTCTGTGACTGTGTTACTGGGAGTTTGTTTTCAGGAGTCAGCACTACCATAAAGATTGTAAATATCCTAATGTAGTCAGAAGTGGATTTTCCATAACTTTTTAAATATAAATTCATAATGGAGAAAAATTTATACCAGAAAAGTTTTTTTAAATAGCATGTCCAATTTTGAAGTACTTAGTATTTTATTTTTTATTTATTTTTAAGATTTTATTTATTTTTTTTCTTTTTTTTTTTTTTTTAAGGTTTTCTTTATTTATTCATGAGACACACACAGAGAGAGGCAGAGACACAGGCAGAGGGAGAAGCAGGCTCCATGCAGGAAGCCCGACGTGGGACTCGATCCCAGGGCCCCGGGGTCATGCCCTGGGCTGAAGGCAGTGCTAAACCCCTGAGCCACCCAGGGGCCCCAAGTACTTAGTATTTTAATAGTTACACAGTTGATGCCCCGTTTTTCAGGGAATGAACTATAAGTCTAATCACACACACACACACACACACACACACAGAGTAAATGATCTTTGGTTTTGATCTTGGATTTTGTCCATCTCTAGAAAGTAGCTTTCTTAGGCAACTGGATAATGCTTAATATTTCCACTAAAAAAAATTTCTTTTGATGTGAAATTGCAAGACTTCAGAATTTACAGCAAATATATTTCTAGGCTGATGATGATGATGACTAGACTTTTTTTTATTTTAAAAATTTTATTTATTTATTCGAGAGAGAGAGGCAGAGACACAGGCAGAGGGGGAAGCAGGCTCCATGCAGGGAGCCTGACATGGGATTTGATTCTGGGTCTCTAGGATCACGCTCTGGGTTGAAGGTGGCGCTTAACCACTGAGCCATCCAGAGATTCTGATGACTAGACTTCTTTAAGTAGAAATGTAAATGTATCTTAAGGGTATGTTTATCCTGCTGGATGTTTTAACAGCCGTGAGGTGGGTTGTGATCAAAATTAATCATTTATAAATTTGTAAATCATTACTGTCCAATATTAGGCCATCACGTATGTCACTTGAAATTTATTTATATTTTAAGGGACACAAAAATCAACTCCATCGACTTTGACTCTGCCCTAAGCTTCTTGCACTCAGGGCCAGCTTTGCCAGGCGGGTGCTGCCGGCAGGGTGAGAGGAGCGCTGTGCGCCGCGGGTTCCCCTGGAGGGCTGGCTGGGGGGTCACCGAGAGCTAGAGGTCGGCTCGCGACAGGGGGGAATGCGTGATGCTGGGCAGCAAGGGGAGGAAAATAGGTTTTCCGGGTGAGGGAAGGCCGAGAATGGGGAACAAGACACGGGCTGCAGCGGAGGACGCAGGGGTGGGGGTGGGACCTGCCGATTGCACTGGAGGAGCAGCAGTCAGCACCGTAGAAGGAAGGAGCGTGGAGCGCGCCGGGCCCCGGGGTGAGCGCCTGCCCTGCACCCAGGCCGTGACCCCGGGGTCCCCGCAGGGAGCCTGCCTCTCCCTCCGCCTGGGTCTCAGCCTCTCTGTGTCTCTGTCTGTGTGTCTCGTGAATAAGTAAATGAAATCTTTTTTGAAAATAGAAGGAAGGAACAAACTCACTCTGCTGCGGGGTGGCCCGGGAGGGCCTCAGGGGGAAGGGGTATTGGAGCCTGCCCAGCAGGCCTTCCAGAAACCTTCCAGAAACCTTGTTCACTCTCCTGGTCCTGCTGCTCCTGCTCGGCCTCGCAGCAGCCGCGTCCACAAGGCCGGGCTCTCGGGCAGCGCTCGGCCTGTGGGCCTCCTGCCTGTGGAGCCACCACCAGCTGCCCGGGGAGACCGGCCTTTTCCGCCCTCCCCGTAGCTCGCTGTCCAGGTGTCCCCGGGAGGGGCCTGTGGCCCTGGTGCCTTGGGGGGGGGGGGCCCTCCCACCTCAACACCTTGCTGGCACCTTGGTCGGGCGGGGTGCTGGGCGCAGGGGCTGTCTGTGTGGCCCCAGCCCCCCACGGAGGGCTTGATCAAAGTGCAGAAACCCTGGGGAGCTGAGGCAGGTCCCCTCTCCTAGTATCACCCTCAGGGCCGGGTGCAGGGGAGACAGGAGCCCTGAGCAGGCTTCGCGCCCAGCTCGGCCCACGTGGGGCCCTCGTGCAGCCCCAAGCCCAAAACAGCCCTGAGCTGCCTAAGTGGCTGAGCCACCCGGCCCCAAGGAGTAGTAGTTTTTTTTAAAAAATGACTTTTACAGGGACGCCCGGGGGCTCAGTGGTGGAGCATCTGCCTTCGGCTAAGGCCGTGACCCTGGGGTCCCGGGATGGAGTCCCTCATCGGGCTCCCCACTGGGAGCCTCTTCTCCCTCTGCCTGTGTCTCCGCCTCTCTCTCTGTGTCTCTCAAGAATACATAAATAAAGTCTTTTTAAAAAATGACTTTTGCCATAATAAAAGAATTTTCATAATAAAAGAATTGTCCGTCCTCTGCGAACAGGGTCCTGCTAGTGCCTTCCGCTCTGTTTTTGAGGTTTCTTGATAGGTTTCTTGAAATTCTGTAATAGATTCTCTAATGGAGCCAGCATTAACAATAAGCTCAGTCTGTGCCTCTCCCTCTGCTGCTCCCTGTCCCCTGCACCAGTGCGCTCTCTCCCTGAAAACAAATAAATAGAGCTCAGCAGCCGGCACATCTGTTCAGTTTAGGGGGCCGGTTATTTAGGCTTAGAGAACGCCAGGTTATGGGGCTACAGGGACCAGCACTACGGGGCCTGGTGGACTGAAGGCAGGTGGCTGCTGGCATTCGGAACATGAACTTCATCCTGGAGGCAGGAGGGAGCCTTCGCACGGTCCCAGCAGGGAGGGCAACGCAGTGGGTGACTCCGACGCAGGAAAACCCCCTCAGGAGGTTCCGAAAATAGTCCAAGGGAGTGTGATCTGGGGAGAGGTGATACCAGGAGTGGCAGATGGGGGGGGCGGTGATACTGGGGAGAGGTGATGGGGGCGTGACCCGGGGAGAGGTGATGGGGGGAGGTGATCCAGGGAAAGGTGATAGGGGGTGTGGTGATCCAGGGAGAGGTGGTGATGGCGGGGGGGGCAGTGTTCCAGGGGGAGGGTGGTGATGGGGGGGTGGTGATCCAGGGGGTGGTGATTCGGGGGAGATGATGGGGGGTGGGTGATCCAGGGGGAGGTGATGGGAGGGTGACCCCGGGGGAGGTGATACAGGCCTGAGCTACAGCAGCACCAACAGCAGTTGAGGGAAGGGATGGATCCGGAAGTGAAGCTGAGGATGGTTTGGATATGGGCAATGAGCTAGGGATCCCCGTGTTTCCAGCTGGGTGCGGTGGTTCCCCTCAAAGCAATAGGGAGTTCAGGAGGGTGCTAGGGATGTGGGAGAGGGGGACATGATGTGAATTCAGTATTGGGTTTATTTAGTTTGAAATTGGGGCATCTAGATGTCTAGCAGCTGGAGACCATGACAGGCGGGGATTTGGGGCCAGACTGACCTCGGGAAGGAGCAACAAGGACACTTTGTGGTCCAAGAAGAGAAACGCGCTGATGAGGAGCATGGTTCCGTGGTCCCCAGGAGTTTGCTCCGCGTTTCCTATATGACTGGTGGTCCGCACTTTGTTGCTTAAAGTAATTACTTTCAGGACTAAGAATGTTTCGTGGGGGGGACGTGTGGCGGGACGTGTGGCGGGGCTTCTGCTGTCACCTTTCCGCGTCTTGCTTTGGGAGGCGATGAGTCCCTGAGCCCCAAACTGTGGCCGAAGCGGGGGAGACAGACCTAGAGGGGGCACATGGGGGAGGAAGCGAAGCCGAGGAGGGGCCGGTGCTCTCCAGGGGGGCTCCGGGGTCCTGACCCGCCAGGGCGGCCCGGGGCTGCTGCGAGGCCTGGCTTGGCCACTGGCCTGTATGGCCCTGAAGGCTGCAGAGGTGTGGCCTCTCTGGTCCGTCCTCTGTGAACAGGGTCCTGCTAGTGCCTTCCGCTCTGTTTTTGAGGTTTCTTGATAGAGACTAACAAGGTAAGATAGGGCAACTGCTTGGCACAGTGAATGGCGTATGTTAGGAGTTGATTGATAAAATGATTACTGCTTTGTGCATCTTCAGACCTATTATGCTGCTTGTAACTGCAGGAGCCATTGATCATGATCGAAACCAGGGACTTAATACGATGTCGTGAGCGTCAAGATCATTAAGGCTGCAAAGTAAAAATGTGTGTGATTTTCAAATCTAACATTCTTCTCTAAAACATCTTGGTCTTGGGACACCTGAGTGGCTCAGCGGTTGAGCGTCTGCCTTTGGCTCAGGCCATAATCCCGGAGTCCTGGGATCGAGTTCCACGTCAGGCTCCCTGCGTGGAACCTGCTTCTCCCTCTGCCTGTGTCTCTGCCTCTCTCTCTCTCTCTCTCTGTCTCTCAGGATAAGTAAATAAAATCTTAAAAAAAAATAAAACATCTTGGTCAAATTGAGTTTTTCTCCCCCCATTTTAGGATGACCTCATAATTTATATATCCCTCAGTGCCATTTTTCAGAACTGTAAGTAGCTGGCATACAGAATGGTTATAATCATAGCTGTCATTATTTATATGTGATAAATTAAAATTCTATTCCTTTTCCTACTTTACCTTCAAAAACACCAATACCCATTTTTATGGGAAAAGCCTTTTAGAGCTATTTCAAGCAAGTATAGATGTTCATTATTAAAAAACTGTAAGCTGTAGAATCTCAGAAGTAGAAGACTTTATGATCAAGAGTTGAAAGGGAGTATTTTGGCTTTTATATAGTCCCTTGAAAAGAACAACTCTGTAAAGATATATGTTACCATCTTACAGCTTCCGGCCGGCCGACTTGTTAACAGCCTTACAGGTAATTGAGCCACTCATAGTTCAGAACAAAGGGCCACATTGCAAGGTAGTATCAGTGAATCCAGGGCTTTTACTTATTGGTGGCATATTTGGTTCTGTTTTACCTTTGGGGCTGAGTTGGCTGAGACACTTGATGATTCAGAGAGAACAGGACTGCGTCCGTGGAGCTGTGACTTGTGGTGGCAGGTGGTCCCCTACGCCGTCTCACAGGCTGAGCTGCAGGAGGCCAGGTGTGCACCTGCAGGAGGGAGGTCAGCTCCCACAGGGTGGTTACCTAGAAGGCACTTGGAGCCGGTGTGCTCGAGGTAGACGTTCCCCATGCGTGAAGAACGCACTGTCAGGTATACAGCTCTCTGAAAAGCCCACACACCTGCAGAAAGACATGCACGTGGATGCTTACTTGCTTATGCAGCTTTCTACATGGATGGGGGGATGGTCTACATATCCGTCAGTTGGAGAAGGAGTATGTTTGATACAGTCACAAGATAGGAGATTACACAGAAGTGAAAAGGAATGGCCTCGACCAACATGTCAGCGTGGGAAGCTCTCAAAAATGTTGAATGGATAAGAAAGTTTCAGAATGAGACATACTTTGGTACATTTATGCACATTTTAATGGTGAATTTTAAATTATGACATTTTTATGGTTTCATTTATAGATACAGAAAGATGTTTACATTTGGAGAGGAAAACATTCCAAATTCCCATGAGCCCTCGTTCTCTGGATGGGATGTAGGAAGGAAGGGACTGGGATGTGGGACAAAGAGGGCAAGGAGAACCCCCCCCTTTATCTCTAGCATTTTATTTCTTTAAGGAAATATGGAAAAGTATTCATAATTTTCCATTCTCGGTGCTGGATATATGTATTCTCTGCAGAATTTTTGGGGGGGGATTTTCTCTTGGAAAATAGCTGAAAGCTTGTCTACTTGTAGTGACTAATGTAATTATCCTCATGTAGAAGAAGTGTGTGTGTGTCTGAATATATTTTAGAGATATATTGTATCCAGATATATCAAACATTGAGAATTTGTAACCTTGATAGGTACATTGCCCCTGTATTATCCCCTAAATAGCATAAATGACTGAAAAGCTACTTTGCATTCATGGTCTCTGGTTTCCTCAAAATCAGATCGGGTGCAAATTTATAATATCTTATTGGGAATTCATACCAAAGTGCCCAACATTAAATATAAAGAAATATAGTAATTATATTATTACTAGAAATATAATAATCATATTCCTTTACATGTAAAAAAGAAATCAATGTACCAAAAGCCAAGTGATCATAAGCCCAAAGATCATAAAGTTTATTCCACGCAGTGAGTCTAAGTATGGGCATTTTGTACCAGCTGTTTAATTATCTTGAATCATGCATTGTCAATTTACTGCCTTTTTTTGTCCAAGTCAAAAACCTAAGTAATCTGGCTAATTATATTTCTACATATCCATGGAAATATTTGGCAGACTGCAATTCCATAATCGGGTAGGATACTTTGGAGAGCGGCAAAGCAGAGAGACTTTCTTAGAGGTTTGCTCCATAGCATACCTCCCCAGAGCCTTTCCAAAGAGTACCGCTCCGTTCTGATTTCTGATGTATTTAGCATCTTTTCTTTACCTTTTCTCTACTAAACAACAGCATCTCTGAATAGTAATCTATAAGCAAACAGCAACTTACTAAACTTTTCCTGGAAAAGATAATTCATGGATTGAAGCTCAGACATCATCAAAAAGACCAAGTGTTCCGTTTGCCTAGGTTCGGGGCCTTGAACCTTGCCCCTGTGTGTCGGGTCCCGTGGGGAGTGCTCAGGGATGGATTGTTGGCATCTGTCCTTGGCTGTGTCTGTGGCCTGTGGGCCAGACACTTCCTTCCCTTTAGAATGAGAAAGAGTTGGAGCAAATTGGTTTGGCCTTGATCTCACTCATCTTCTTAAGCCTTGGTGGAAAAATTGTCGGGTAGGCTGGGAGCTATCCTGCTTCCTTTTATTCTTCTTTTTGCCAGTCTACCTGTGAGGAGCATGCGCGCACATGTGTGTGTGTGTGTGTGTGTGTGTGTGTACGCGTGTACGTGTGTGCATATCTGATCTAGGTTCAAATCCCACACTTACTGTATGTCTGACCTTAGATGAGTCAGCAGGTAGCTTTGTTAAGCCTTTTAGGTTCCTCATTTACAAAAGAGGGTCAATAATTGGGCTTCGTCGCATGGTTACTAAGGTGCAGTGAGATAATGGTTAGCAATAATAAGTGCTCAACTCTAAGCAATAGCTAGTTTTATTACTGCCCTTATTAATTGACTCCCTCAGCAATAGTTACTAAGTACCCACTGGAGAATGGGCACTTTTCTAGACCCTGGGCTATATCAGGTGGGTAGCTCCTCACGGGACCACCATAGTGCTGGGGTGGACAATAAGCTGTAAAGAGACCATGTTTTTTCCAGTGATGGTAAGTGACATATGGCAAAACAGTGCAGGCAGCGAATTCAGCGTGAGCAGGATGTGACTGCTCCAGCCCGGTGGGCTGGGAGGTGCCTCTGCGGAAGGGACAGCCAAGCAGTCCTGAGTAGGAGCTGCCCAGTGAGACCTGGGGCCCAGAGGAGACCACAAGTACGAACGGCCTGGGCAGGGGCGAGACTCAACAGGTCAGCAAGGTGTGCGCGGTGCTGCAGGGCCCCGGGGGCCCCGGAAGACCCAGCACGTTACCTGCCTGAGAAAAGCGGGAGTCGTCGCACAGTTTGAGCAAGGGGTGACCCGAGTAGATTTCTGCTTCTATTGATTTTTTAAAGAATTGCCTACGTGGGTGATGGATCTGTCGTCATTACTTACCTTGCTCTGCTTTTGAAGGGGTCCACTGTACTCATTCTCCGAGTTACAGAGAAGTTTTGAGCTGTTTTCTTCCTGAGTCATCAGCCAGCAGTTCACACGCTACCTTCGTCGACTGAGTGCCTTCCACCGTCCAAACCAAGAGTTCGTGCGTTGTTTGGTTGCTTTTTGTGTTTGTTTGTTTTAGCAACTTGAAAATTTCAGAATAGCCATACAATCTAGGGGATAGACAGAAAATAAAAAATTGAAAATTAAAAATCAAAAATTAGTAATCTCCAACCTTAACCAAAAGTACAATTACAGAAAGGTATAGAAAATAGCAGTGGCTGGTGTGCTGTCACTTGAGGGCTTCTTATGGGAAAGAGCCGCATAAGGGCGTGTGCTGCACGCGTTCGCTGCAGGTCCTCAGTCAGCACTTGTAGCGTCCCCCTGAGGGTGGCATTCAGGGTCTGCCTTGGAGAGAAGGGCTCAGAGGTGACCGGTTGCCCGTGGTGACACAGCCGGTAAACAGCAGAGGGGGGATCCCTACCCAACCACTCAGACTCCAGAGCCCAGGATCTCAGCTTCTTTCTTTATGTAATTAGTTTTGATCGTAGCTAGTCTGTGGATTCGTGGGCACAGGTTTAGTGTGTCCCTCTAAGCAACCCAGTCTCACCTCTTAGTCTTCCTTTTTTCTGTTCTGAGTGACCTGTGTCTGGTACACCTGTTTCACCTGTCTCAAGTGCCTCACACTCTCAAATTGGTTTTTACTCCCAATGAAATTCTTATTTCTCCAGATTAGCTGCTTTCAAGTAGTAGGAAGATGAGAGTACTATAAAACACTGAATATAAGTGGCAAAAACTGGTACCTCTGATGATGTCTGTATCATAGAGTTAATTCACAAATATTTTTTCACAATTACATATTATACTCAATTTTTTTTAAGGGAAACCTTTTATTAAAGATCAGGTTCCATTCTAGAATACAGTGTTCGACAAGATAAGCATGGCACCTCTCTCATGGGGCTCACATGGCAGGAAAACCGTAAAACAAACAAAAATATTGGGTGCTACAGAAATGTTAACTTAGGCACCTAAGACATTGGGAATGGAAAAAGAGTAAAGGAAATAAAAGTGAGAGTCCTTTTGGGTGGGAGTTGGGATGAATGGAGCAAGGGGAAAGTTATCTTATGAACTGGATACCAGATAGGTGGTGGTGCTGCTCACCAAGGAAGCAAACAAGGGAGGGGGGAGAGGATATGGAGGATGGAACTTACAGAAATCTTAGGAGGCAGTGGAGATGCCCATTAGGAAGTTGTATTTATAAGTCTAAATCTTGGAAGAGAGGATGTGGCTGAAGACGTCTTTTGGGAAACATTAACGTGTACGTACGTAAGACAGCTAGCTCCATCCCGTGACTTGAAGTTTTCTGTAACCAACTTCCTCCTCTCCGTCCCTCCCTTCCCATCAGCTGGTAAATCCATTTTGGAAACTCATCTACCCCAAACAAGGAGCATGTTAGTATCAGTGTGACCTGTTGAAAAGACACCAGTTCAGCGCTTCTAAGATGAGGATGAAAGCAATATACTGACGTCAGAACACAAAGTCCTGATAAACGTATCTTGAATGTTCCCTCGATGTTATTCACTCATAACTCGTGGCCTTCATCCTAGTGAGCCTCCGTTCACCCTTATGGGATAGTGGCCCCTGCATTTCTGTAGGACTGGAGAAACACAGTGCTTGGAGACAATGTGACGCCCAAAATAACCTCACGGCTTAGGTGTGATTTTCTGCACCCAGGGTTTATTTGATAAGTGCAGTGTAAACTAGGAAAGCAAACCAAGACCAGCACACAAATCAATTACTATTTTTTTAATACACATGCCTGCGTGTAGGATTATTTTTTATTGCCTTCCCTCAGGAATGTTACCGATAGGTGGAGGATACTTACTCCATGGAGAAGATTCTCAGTTTTTAAAGGGAACCATTTTATTCTGTTTCCTAATTAGGCTAAATCAGAAAATCAGTGTTTTCCATTTTTAATTTCTAGATCAGTAATAAAAATAAAGGGAAGTAATACTATTGTAGGCTTTACAACTTAGAGTTTTCACAAATACTGTTACGGCCTCCCTACAAAACAGTTTTGTTGTGTTCATTTTACAGTGACTCGATGAGAGCTGGATATCCTCCACTGGGGGAAAGACCATGTTGACTCCCTGGGGGCCTGGGGTGGAGCACCTGCCGCCAGGGCTCCCGGAGCCCCAGGATAGGTTCCTAATTGTGTCAGAGAGCATGGGTACTAAGAATAGAGGAGCCGGTTGCTATGGACTAGATTGTATCCTCCTGAAATCCATGTATTGGAGCCCTGACCCCCCAGATGATGGTATTTGGGGATGGGGCCTTCACAAGGAAACTAAGGTTACATGAAATCATGAGGGTGGGGCCTTCATGATGGGATTAGTGCCCTTGGGGGACACCAGGAAGCGTGCTCTGGCTCTTTCCCTCAGCCAGGGCCAGACACGGTGAGAGCATGGGCCTTCCGCAAGCAGGAGGATGGTCCTCAACAGAATCTGATAGTGCTGGCATCCTGGTCTCAGTCTTCCAGCTTCCAGAGCTGTTAGGAAATACATTTCTGTTGTTTAAACCACCCATCTTGTAGTATTTTGTTAGGGTCACTTCAGGCAACGGGGGCATGTACCCTAACAGATAGAACAAGAAGAGTCTTAGGTGAGTAGAGATACTCGCAAAGGTTCTAAGAGTCCGAGGAGATTAAAGTAGGAGGCACCTGCGGCTTGACATTGGGACGAGTGTGAGAGTGAGTCAGGCCGCGACACTTACTTTTTGCGTGTATAGCATTCCTGGTAGCATGGACGTGGCGGGGAGGAGAATACCACGCTAGCCTCAGAAGGAACCAATTTGCTGTGATTCGCCCAAGATCTACCCTTCAGAGTGGTGGTGTGGAGACGGAGCCAGGGTCTCTCTGGCTGTAGATCTCGTACTCTTCGGTGATTCAGATAATAATGTTCATGTCCGCCAGAGTAGCTGAAGACGGGTTTCATTATTACTTCGTTATTCTTAATCGAGTTACTCTTAATTACTAATACCCTGGCATTAACTACTAAGTTATTAATATTACTCTTACTTCTATCAGCGAGATTTTGGTAGAAATCTAATATGTTTCAAATACAGGTAGGAGATTAGAGTAGGATCACGGCAACTTTTTGTGAAAGAAGATTTTTAAGGTAGAATGATCATTAATTTGTGTGTGTGTGTGTGTGTGTGTGTGTGTGAAAAAGAGCACCTTTTAAATTTCCCTCAGTTTGCCTCAAAGCCTTATGATCAGGAAAAAAAAAAAAAGCCTTATGATCAGGACGGAGGAGCTCTGCTGACTGTGGGAAGGCTGTGGGATTTGATAGAAGACCTCAAGTGGAGTCTTGGTTCTGTGATTTGTTTCCTTTGTGTTCCTGGCAACTTGGCTAACCTTTCAAGGCCTTGACTGTTCAGCTGTAGAGTAGGATTCACGATAACTCTTGCTCTTTCTATTTCAAAAGATTATTGGCAGGAATAAATGAGATACTAAGTGGGGAAAATGCTAAAGAATTGGAGAACATTATAGAAATTAGTAAGGGGGGTTCGGCGTGGTGAGGGGCCTATAGCAAGCAGAGATCTCAAGGCCACTGAGGTTGATGCTCCTTCTTCCTTAGTGTCCCAGAGAGGGAGACAGGAGTGGGTTTGAACAAAATGTAATACTCAGAGTTCCATATTTTAAAATAGAACAAAATTTCTAGTCATAAAGATGTATTAAGTGTGGGGCAGGAGTTTACTGTAATTGCTTTTGCACTATTTTTTCCCTTTCTTGAAAAACCCATAACCTAATTTTCTCTTCAGAGAAAGTGTTTAGCATTGTGAGTTGGGATTACATTGAGTTAAGTCTGAAAGCCAGTGAAAGTTCAAGAAAGAGAGGGTGATGACTCAGAACCAGTGCTGCCGGGGTAGCCGACTCATCCTGTGACTTCTGTGGAGCTATTTCGGGGACCAAGGAATGGCGAGGATCAGGGCTCCTGTCGGTCCCCGGTGGGCTGAGCGCATCTCAGGGACCTGCCAGGCCTGTCTAGAGACCTGCGGCATTGGTGGGCACAGCGCATGCTGTGGTCGTGGAGACCCCCGGTGGACGCCCCTGGCAGCCCCCGTATTCTCTTTCCCCTCATGCACCTGTTGGGGGGCGTACCCCCTAGTTCCTGTTCCTTGGCCGAATCCAGGTGGTCAGGTTCCGGTGAGTTGGCCTGCAGTCTGCCTGCCTGGGGCCGACGTCCTGGCCCACCCTGTGTCCCACCTCAGCGCGGACACCTCTGCTCTCGGGCTCCCTCAGCAGAAACAGGCTTTTGGCCCATTTGATCTCATAACAGGAGTTTGGCTTCTCAGTGAACTTTCTTTTGTGTTCCGAGATCTTGGGCAGCCGCTGACCGGCGCTCGCCTTGCTGCTTGCCCGACGCCGTTCCTCCCAGCGCCCGGCCAGCTACCAGCGTGCGCCTAGAGCCAGCGTGAGCGCACATCCCGCCCGCTTGGCCACGCCAGGCCGTCGCTGCTCGGGGGCCGCGGTCCAGGAGTGACCTCCCGTAGCAGCACAGCACCGTGTCGCTGTCTAGTAGGGAGCACCAGGCAGGGGCAGGCCCGTGGTGGCCCCGTCCTGCCTCGCTGTCCTCGGCGGCCTCGTCTGTGTGGGGGTCGGACCGGATGCCGTGGCTCCGCTGAGGCCTGACGCCGAGGGGGACTGGCGCTGCGGCGGTTCGCCCTGTGCTCCCTCCTCACCACCACCCCCCCACCCCCCCACCGGGACTCCGCCTCCACGTGGTTTTTGCTGAGAAGCCAGAAATGGGCACAAAGCCACTTACGCAGACGGCCGGGCCGTGCGTCCCCTGCTGTGGCCTGGCCCAGTGTCTTGGTCAGCGAGGTGGGGCCTGCAGAGGGGACTTGGGGAGCCGCGAGGGGAGCCCTCGGCCCTGGCCGTCTTCCTGTCCCGGCTCACACAGACCTGGCGACACACTCGGCTGCCCTGCCCAGTGGTTTCAGAATCCCTGACGTAGAGCCGGCGCGGCTGGGACCGTTCCCGAGAAGCGTCGGCCTCCAGCACGTGTGCGCCCGGATTCCGCGTCGGGCCACCGCGCCCCGCGGCGCCGCCCGCCCGCCAGACGCCTCCCTGGCCGCGGGGCGAGGCCCGGCCTCCACCGCAGCCCCTGGAAAAGCGAATGGCGATCCCCTGGGAGACCTCCCGGGGAGAGCGGACAGGATCGGGCTGGCAGGGGGCGCGCAGACCGCAGCCCCGCCGGGAAGCGCCAGTGCCAGGCAGCGCGCAGCCCACGTAGGCTCCGGCTCCGGGGCAGGGCTCGGGGAGGACGCCCGCCGGCTCTCGGGGCCTCGGTCGGTTGGAGCCGTTGGTGGCCTTGGAGGTGGTTTGGGGCCTGCGATGTGTCCCTTGGGAATTCCTAAGTGGCGGTGTCTCCGCGTGGCTGCGTTTGGAGACAGCCTTCCCGCGGCAGTCGGTTGACCCGAGGTGATCCGGCGGCCGCTCTGGCGTGACCCACGCCGTGGGGAGGAGGAGGCGGGGAGCACGCGAGGACACGGGAGGAAGGCGGCGGCCCCGCTGGGCGAGGGTCTCAGAGGAGCCCCATCACGAGCCAGCCGGCCCCGCCGGGCCCCCGCGCCGCGTCCCCCCATCCTTGGCAGATGGTCCCTCAGCCCCGTTTGGCTGCTTCGGACGACGCGGAGCTCGCTCGCCGCCAGGGTAGCTGTGACCGCGGGTCGCCTCCGAGGGCGGTCCCCGGGCGCTGGGGCAGAGCAGGGACTGTGTTGTCTGACCCACAAGTCAACGGCAGTCCGTGTCCTTTGACGGGGGCTCGGGGGACGCGGCCCGCAGCTGGTCCTTCACCTCCGTGCCCTGCCGCCCGCGGTCAGCGTCCTGGGTCCCTCCTCCGCCCCCGGCTGCCTCCTAACACCACCTCGGCTCGGACATGGGACACCGGGAATGCAGCCCCGTCCTCCGCAGCAGGACAGGGCCTTACGCACTCGAGCGTCCTCCTCTTACCGCGTCACCTCCCGGGCGCTCGCCGAGTCTCCACAGAGCGTCTTCTCCGGACCCCGTCCTGTTCTTTGCCCTCCTGATTCTGGCTCCTTTGTCAGCCGTCGCCCGCTTGTTCCCCTCTGCTGTGGCCTGGCGAGTCGACACCTGGGAGACTGTTGTCCCCTTTGGCTGCTGCCGGGATACTCCTTGAGCCTGCGTTTTGATGAACTTGCTTAATTCCCTCAAACATAGCATAGGTCAGCTAAGACTCTTGAGGCCTTTTTCAAATTCATTCCTGTACCAAATGCCAGTGATTCTTGTCAGGAAACGATAGGATTATTATAGGAGATATTTAGAGGCAACAAGGTAAAGAATGACTTAAGACCAACGGAGGCTCAGACTTCACTTTCACCTTTTCTTTTTCTAACAGAAAAAACGGAAGTATCGATAGCTGCACAAAACGTAGGTAAATGAAGTCTTCTTCCTCCTTTAGCTCTTCTGACATACGATACGGTTCTTACGCTCTATTCTACAGGGTGGGTCAGTGGGCAGCTCCGCTTGCATACTGACAGAAGCTTAGTGGCGCGGTGTCTCTCTTGGTGGTCCTCTGCCTGGGCTGGGTCGGTGTGTGAGTGCCGTTGGTTCTTTGAGCATGTGGCATGTGTGCTAACCCTCAGTCCTCTAGTGGGATAGGCCTGTGGGGACCCAAGAAGCCTGTTACCTGCTTGTGCGTATGTGTTGAAGATGCATTGCATGATGTTGCAGGATGTCCCAAATAAACCACAGGCAGCTCTTCTTTGAACTACTGCTTGGTCATAAATGACTTAATGTGTATCTTCAACTGTAGCCTATTAACATTAATCACAAAGGGCGCCAAATATGGGCAACCATTTTTTTTAGGATTTTATTTATTCATTTATAACATACACATAGAGAAAGAGAGAGAGGCAGAGACACAGGCAGAGGGAGAAGCAGGCTCCATGTGGGGAGCCCGACGTGGGACTTGATCCCCGGTCTCCAGGATCACACCCTGAGCCAAAAGCAGGCACTAAACCGCTGAACCACCCAGAGATCCCCGGGCACCCATTTTTTAACCATCCTAGTTCTAAGTCCTTTTCGTGGGTCAGCTTATTCTTTCACATACCCATCTCTTATGTACACACACATAAAATTATAAGCATAACACGTGCGTAGTTCCTTCTTGTTCACCATCATACCCCTGGCACTTAGTGCAGCGCGTTCAGTATTAGTTGAGTGAGGTTCTATGTAGAGTATCCGTACTTTCCGTCTAGGGAGTGAACGTTTATGGGCATGCAGCATATGCCAAGCACTGGGGATCAGAACCAGCCAACGTGACAGGCAACTGACCACACCCGGTGTGGAGCATGCGTAGCTGGAGGAGAGAGAGCAGAGCACTGGGCCAGACAGGCTGCCAGAAAGATGTGCTAGAGTGGAATCTTGTTTCCGTCAGAAGTGTTGATCCCAAGGCTCCCATTGTGTTACATACACTTTGTGATGAACCAAGTGGTCCTTGCCGCAAATAAGCACTTTCCGTAAGGCTCTCTCTACAGACTGCCATTTCCTTTGTCCAGAAGAATACAGTAAGGGCAAAGCTGATTATTTTATGTGCTTTTTTTAACTGTTGATGTGTCTGTATGGTTTACTCTTACCTGATTGCACAATTGAATCTTTTGAATTCAAAAGATAGAAATGATACTCATTACTAGCTAGGATGTCATATTGTTTTTAAGCCAAAATAGAGATCCAGATAATGGTCCTTTCAGGTTGGAGAACTATTGGTCAAACATCATACATCATTTACTGTTTGTTTATCGCTACATGAGGCACAGTGCCTGAGTTCTATTCATTCTGTGAGAGAGTAGATAGACGCATGGGAAAATATGCAAGAAGTATTAAAGATCTCTGGTCGCATCCGTCTCCCAGCCCTGGGACAGTTTCCCGGTCCTCCTCCCTAGAGACCATCAGCGTCATGACGTTCAGTGTGTCTTTCCAGAGATACTCTGTTCATACGTAAGTGCACACACACTTGTACGACTCTTCCTTCTCTGACATAAATGTTAGAATGCTCTGCTTACCAGTCTGTAGGGATTTCTAGCTTGCTTTAGATGGCGGCGTCAAGGAGTTTGCGGTCAGCTGATGATAAAATCTAAATATTATAAGACAAAAATAGAAAAGCATTTTGCTAAGTTTTTGATATAGGGTCAGACTCTTTTCTTTGAAAACATCCTTACTGATTGGGGTTAAACCAAATGCATACTCCGTGATCTCGGTCAGTTTTGGCTTCTTTAATGTGGACAGGAACTTCAAGATACTTTCAAAACAGCCTGAGAGCTGAATTCTTCTGTTTTTTTTTTTTTTTTTTGTATTACTTTAACCCGGATTTTTTATAGTTGTCTTTCTTTTTTTTTTTAATATTTTATTTATTTATTCATGAGAGACACAGAAAGGGAGAGAAGGAGAAAGAGAGAGAGAGAGAGGCAGAGGGAGAAGCAGGCTCCATGCAGGGAGCCCGACGGTGGGACTCGATCCCGGGTCTCCAGGATCCAGGGCCTGGGCTAAACCACTGAGCCACCCGGGCTGCCCTATAGTTGTCTTTCTTGTGTCTAATTTGACAGTTTGTCTTTTACCTTTTATTTTATTTATTTTTTTTAATAAATTTTTGTATTTATTTATGATAGTCACACAGGGAGAGAGAGAGGCAGAGACACAGGCAGAGGGAGAAGCAGGCTCCATGCACTGGGAGCCTGACGTGGGACTCGATCCTGGGTCTCCAGGATCATGCCCTGGGCCAAAGGTAAGCGCCAAACCACTGAGCCACCCAGGGATCCCTCTCTTTTACCTTTTAAATCTTTATTGTTACATGATTATCAGAAATACATTCGCTGCACAGCCAAGGAAGCAACCCACAAAACTAGGAGACCGCGTGGGGCCCGGGAGCAGAGGCTCCTAAGCGACGTACCCAGTGAAGGGTCCGTGTCCAAACATGCAGAGCTCGCAGGCCTGACAGCACGGTCGGTAACGATCAGGAGATGGGCGGAGGCCGCCCGGATGGCCGGCCCCAGATGCTCCCTCGCTGGGCGGCGGCAGCTCCATGTGTTCCGCCACCTGCCGTGTCGCTTGGCCCTGGGCTGGGCGGCGGCAGCTCCATGTGTTCCGCCACCTGCCGTGTCGCCTGGCCCTGGGCCGACATCCAAAGCTCGGAAGCAACGGATGTTGGTAGGCGCGTGGAACGGGGGCACCGCGGCCGCTGGGACCGTGCGGGGCGTCCCCAGGCGGAAGGGGCTCCCCGTGCCCGCAGCAGGGCGGCGGCGTCCCGCGCCTGCCGTAGTTCCCTCAGGTCGCCTCACCCTGCGCCCTCGGGGTGCGCTGACCTCTGCCAAGGCCGGCCGTGGCCCTCGTGCCCGCGTGTGGGCCCGAGGAGGTGGCGGCGGGCGGCCCTCGAGGCGGGACCCTCGCGGCCTCCCTCCCTGCCCGCAGGTGGGCGCGCCGAGGCGGCTGGACGGCCACAGGGGCGCGGCCGTGGGTGTGCGTCGGCGGCTGCGCCTCCTGCGCCCCTTCCCGATGGGTGCCTGCGGCCGCGAGGTGAACACCCCGGAGGAGCCGAGGACACGCGGCCCGTGGGGAGCCCCGCCCCAGGCTTGGCCACGAGGGCTCCTGAGGGGCGGCTGGGAGCGCCGGCTGAGGAGGCCGCCCGGGGCCGCCGGCCCTCCGCCCCCTCCGCCCCCTGCGCCCCCTCCGCCCCCCTGCGCCCCCTCCGCCCCCCTCCGCCCCCTGCGCCCCCTCCGCCCCCCTCCGCCCCCTCCGCCCCCTCCGCCCCCCTCCGCCCCCTCCGCCCCCTGCGCCCCCTGCGCCCCCCTCCGCCCCCCTGCGCCCCCTGCGCCCCCTGCGCCCCCTCCGCCCCCTCCGCCCCCTGCGCCCCCTCCGCCCCCTCCGCCCCCTGCGCCCCCTCCGCCCCCTCCGCCCCCTGCGCCCCCTCCGCCCCCTCCGCCCCCTGCGCCCCCTCCGCCCCCTGCGCCCCCTCCGCCCCCTGCGCCCCCCTCCGCCCCCTCCGCCCCCTGCGCCCCCTGCGCCCCCTCCGCCCCCTGCGCCCCCTGCGCCCCCTGCGCCCCCTCCGCCCCCTCCGCCCCCTGCGCCCCCTGCGCCCCCTGCGCCCCCTCCGCCCCCTCCGCCCCCTGCGCCCCCTCCGCCCCCTGCGCCCCCTCCGCCCCCTCCGCCCCCTGCGCCCCCCTCCGCCCCCTGCGCCCCCTGCGCCCCCTCCGCCCCCTGCGCCCCCTCCGCCCCCTCCGCCCCCTCCGCCCCCTGCGCCCCCTCCGCCCCCTGCGCCCCCCTCCGCCCCCTGCGGCCCCCTGCGCCCCCTGCGCCCCCTCCGCCCCCTGCGCCCCCCTCCGCCCCCTGCGCCCCGCGGCCCGCAGCACCCTCTTTCCCTGCGGCGGCGGCGGCTTCCTTCCCGGCCTGAGGAGCGCTGCCGGCCCAGGCCTGAGCGCCGCCCGCCGCAGTGGACGCGGCCCCGTCCCGCGGCGGCCTCGGTGTGTTGCCGCCCGTGGGTCGCGAGGCGGGGACGGTGCCCAAGGCCGGCGGCGTCCGAGCCTCGCGGGCCTGGGCACCCAGCGGGCGTCCGTGTCTCCCAGGGAAGCGCTCGGAGCCCCGCGCCCGGAACATCCGGGACCCCGCGCGCGCCGCTGTCCAGTGCGCGGACCGGCTGTGCACGCGGGGGAGAGGCCGCGTCGGCGTGTCCTGCCCCGGGCGTGCTGCCGGGCGCGGGGTCCCCGCCGGTCGTGGAAGCCTCCAGCCTGGGGCCAAGGCGTGGGCGGGCGGCTCCTCCGCGACCCTCCTCGGGGGCTCACCTCCTGGGTCGCGGGGTCGCCCTCCTCGGGGTCAGGCCCGCGGCACCGCCCGCCCCAGCGCGCCGGCCGTGGAGGGCACTGGGCACCCCAGTGCCTGCATCCTGCCGCCGCGGTGCTCCTGGGGCGCCGCGCCCGAGTCACCGCTGGATCCGCACCGGGCGCAGGTGTCACCGTCCCTGCCCGTGGGAGGGACGGGGCGCAGGCCGTCAAGAGACGCCTTGCACAGCTCCGGTCTGCGTGTTCTCTGGGGCCCCGTGTGGCCCTGAAGGCCGTGAGCCACGAGGTTAGAGACGTGGGCCGCAAGGGAAGGGCACCCAGCCGACGGCGCTTGGCTTCGGGGCACCCTGAGCCCGGAGGGCCCCCGCAGCTGCGCGCAGGCGCCGGGTTCCGCGGGGCGAGGTCTGAAGGCTCAGCACAGCCTCCCCCTAGACTGCGCTGGCCGGGCATTTGGGCCTGGGCCTGGGCCTGCGTGCGGTGACCGTGGCCACGGCGACGGAGAGGGTCTCCAGAGGTTCAGGACGTGCAATATGAACACAAGGAAGGTGTTTTGCCAAAATTTTTGGAGAGTAAGATTATGGGAAAGTGTGCCTGGGAGCTGCCTGGACTGAGCTAGAGCCATGGCTCTTCACACGGGCTCCGGATCTGAACACACTGGGAAGTGTCCCAGGCGCGATGCCTGGGTTCCCACCAGAGACCTGGGCTGCCGGCCGCGAGGCCTGGACGGCTGTTGTTTTTAATGGTTACCTGAGTGGATCTGACGTGTAGCCAAAGTCAACGAGAACTAATGAGCGTGGCAGGGGTCAGCACGCTGCAGCCCTTGGGCCAGATCTGCCCCACTACCTGTTTTTGTACGGCCCAGAACTAAGGACGGTTTCTGTACTCTTAAGTGGTTGAAAAAAAAAAAATCAAAGAATAATATTTTGTGATGCATAAAGATTACAGTTGACCCTTGAACAACGTGGGTTTCAACCATGAGGCTCCACTAATAGATGTTTTTCAATACAGTACGGCAAATATATTTTCCTTTTGTTTTTCTTAATTTTTTCTGTAGCTTATTTTAATAATGTAATATATAATATAACATATAAAATATGTGTTAACTGTTTATGTTATTGGCAAGGCTTCTAGTCAATAGTAGACTTTCTATAGTTAAGTTTTGGGGGAGTCAGAAGTTACGTGTGGATTTTCTACTGTGCAGGGGGGCATGAGCACCCCTAACCTCTGCATTGTTCAGAGGTCAACTGTCTGTGCAATTTAAATTTCACTGTTCATAATTCAAATTGTACTGGAACACAGCCATCCCTGCTCATTCACGTGCGTACTATCTGCGGGTGCTTCTGCACTATGGTGGCGAGGGTGGGTAGCTGCAAGAGACCTGCAGAGCCGAAACTTTACAGGAGCGGTTTACTGACCAGTGGGTTAGGCTGTGTCAAGGTCCTCAACAGAGCTAGGTTAGAGCCTAAGGAGACCTAGGTTTGTGGAACTTGTATGTTTGTGCAGTGTATGTTGCACTGTAATTTCCTGTGGGTTTTTGTTTTGGTCTTTGCTGTTGTTTCCTAGCAGAGGGACCCCACCCCAGTTGATGGATCTGTAGTAAGTCTGTTCAGGAAACTTTTTATCAAACAGGATTGAAACATAGACTTTTTTCCTTAAAACATGAAAGTACAAAGAATATAACGTCCAGAGAATACTATAACCCAGACTTTTTTAATACTGAAGTTCCCCTAAATCCCTTTTAATATACATTTCCTATCTCATCTCTGCCCCTCAACCCTTTTTTGTTTTTCTCCCATTCTTCTGTTCCACATTTGCAGTTAATACAAGTTGGATGCCTCAGAGCTTTCCTTTCCTTGATTCAATATTGGGAAAAGAGAACAGTGTTTACTGGAATGATTATTTTATTTTATTTTTTTTAAGATTTTATTTATTTGTGAGAGACCCAGAGAGACAGGTAGAGACACAGGCAGAGGGAGAAGCAATTTATTTATTTGTGAGAGACCCAGAGAGACAGGTAGAGACACAGGCAGAGGGAGAAGCAGGCTCCATGCGGGGAGCCCGACAGGGGACTCCATCCCGGGACTCCAGGATCACGCCCTGAGCCAAAGGCAGACACCAAACCGCTGAGCCACTCAGGGATCCCCTACTGGAATGATTTTAATATAAAAATATAGTTGAGCAAGATTAGGAAATTACCACTGTCATATTGGCTTATTTCTTTTACCTTCAAGTTTTCATCCACTTGAATTTTGAAACAAAGAAAAGCATTAAGATTAGGAAAATTAACAGAAAATGGAAAACAAACTAGAAAGGGAACTCTGTACCATCAGGCTGTGTCTTGTACAAAGCACCAGCCACCATTTGCTTCTAAACCAGATTGTCCAGTTCAGAACGAGAATGTAACCCTATGCTTGGATGCACCCCTAAAGGCCTTTACTTTGTTTTTCTCATAATCTTGGTGGTGGTTCTTGTGAGGGGGGAAGTGATGCTGATGTACATTTATTAGTTTGGTAAGCATAGGATTATATCATAGATTTATTTTTAAATAGTGAAGATGTATCAGTTGAACTGATAGGAACAAGTATTTGATTTCCAAATAGTTTATTATTCATCATTGGATGATAGTTTTTCACGACCTTGAGAGTCTCCTTGTAAAACTCCTTGGTGTTTTGGGGACTGCATGTGAGACCACATTCATATTCACGTTCTCATTTTTATCCTGTCCTGCCCCCATCCTCGTGAAGCAGCTATAATCCCAAGCATATTTACCCTACAGCCACCTGGAAGGAGGCCACTAATGTCATTACAGATGGCAGTGTGCCCAGACTATCTTTAAAAAGCATTGGCTGTGCTACTAATTAAATTTCAGGAAGGGTGATGTTCACTTTTATATTAAGTATTCTGAAAAGACTGAGGGCAGATATGTTAGAAGCAGTGTTCTTATTTCTAAGAGTTCATGGTTAAATTTAGTTGTTTTTTAGCTTCCTGACTCCTACGTTTAAACGCTGCTGGATGATGGATGGTTTGGGCAGGGGAAATGTACGTAGTACTTGCATGTTTTATGTCTCCTACAGGGCCTCAACTTATTTCCCTTTGTTTTTTGTTTTTTTGTTTAAAGAGTTCTTTACATTGGTCTGGCCTGCAATACAGCTCGCTATATTTATATTTCCTACCTGGAAAATGCCTGGACTGTTCTCCCCATGGAAGTTCTTCAAGGTAAGTTAACAGCTGGAATTAGAATTATTTTTTCTACCTGACTGAGCTATGACTACGTAAAGCTTAGTGACCTTGAGCATCTGACTCTGAAAGGAAGGGCAGGCCTACTGTTTTATATGATTTTGAAGTGGTTGTTAAGGAAGAGGTGACATCAGGGGGGTTGGTTCTTCGGTTACTCTGAGTACTCTGTGTTTGTTGAGCCAAACAAAGCTGGATTTGTCCCACACCCCGGTGATTAAACAGAGAGAAAGGAACTCTGGAATAGACTTTATGTACAATTGTTAAGTATGTACATCCGAAGGTAGTTTTAAGTATAAAAGGATTTATTTTTTAAAGATTTTGGTGTTTGTAGGTTAACTGTATTCATCAACAAAAGGTTGTCAAAATTATTTTGTTCCTTCGGCTTCTTTTATCACATCTAGTGATTTACAACTAAAGCTTTACAGTCAAGGTATTCTTTTCCCATGAACCTTTCAAATAGGTTCACATATCCTACCTAACCAGAGTTCTTTTCTTTGCTTCACTGGACTGTTTTCCCTTCAACAGATAACTTTGAAAAGAAATTTCTAGGAGGCTCTTGCCATGTGGCTTGAGTGCAAAAAAAAAAAAGCTGGATTTCTGTACAAAGCTCATTGCCATATTAGCTCATACATACAATCTAGACTATATACTGAGGACCTTTGTTAACTGCTTGGCTGAACCATTTGGTGGTTGGCAGGATGATTAAAATGAAGGTTCGGGACAAGATTGTCAGAGTTGAGGTCTTCTGGGATGGCCCAGGCTCCTCAATCATTAATTGTACTGAGCAGTCTGTGATGATACAGAATTTCATTAGCTTTACAGACGCCATTTTCATTTTCCCTAAACCTGAGGATACAAGTACAGCACAATCAACATAATTTCTCATCATGACATCTAAGATGACTCATTATCATACATCTAAACAAAATATACACAATGCAGCCCATTCATCAAATCCCGTTGTAGCAATGGAAGAAAACTATCCTTTTTGAGAGGAGATACAATTTATATTCAGATTATAATTATGAAATTTAAATATATACATACTCTAAATAAAGGTATTTTACCAGGCCTGATGCCATGGTATAATTGGTGAAAGGAGATTTCTGTTTATAATAGAAAATGGAAATTTAGTCTTATAATAAGTTATGGTTTATAATTATTAGAACTCTGGAAGAGCCCTGAGGTAGATAGAGCGCATACTTCAGCACTGTGCCATTTAAGAGTAACAAAGCACTAAATAAGGACTATAGGAAAGAATGATGTGATAACAAGGTGAATGCAACACAGTTCTTAGGATTTCCCATCTCTGGTCCTATTTTATGAGGCAGGATCCTTAACTGCTTTATTTATTGGTGCCAGAGTGTGCAGAGTCTATGTTAAAAAACAAACCCACTAACTGGTATGGCCACAGAAAAGAAAAGATATTGTAATAATATATACATACATCTTTTTCTCCTCTTAATTTAATACAAATTCCATGGAAGAGGACATATATGACTAATTTAATACAAATTCCATGGAAGAGGACATATATGACTTAAGAGAGCAAAAGAGAGCTTTTTAAATGAAATGGTTAAAGGAACAACACATTTTATAAGAGGAAACAAATAAATGCTGTTACAAATCAAAAAAATTTTTTCCTATTATTTTATTCGGATAAATAGCTACAAGAGTCAGGCAGTAGGCTGGGACTATCCTAAATGCAATAAAATGTAATAAAAAATATTAACTTAGGCCCCAAGGCCCCACCGTGTGTCCTGGAAGCTGGATGTGTAACCACAAAATTACTAGTGTGTTAGAGTTAGAGAAACGTGCCAGGTGCAGAGAAGCGGCTCCCTGGCAGGGGCGGGTGGGACGGGAGGTGCTGCCGAGGTTTGCCAGGGAGCTCACGTCTGGGCTGCGTGCTGAAGGACCCGCTGTGGCGCAGAGCAAGGCCAGGCGCTGGGGGCCAGGAGCGGGGGCTGGCCGTGTACCATCCACGCAGGAATTCGGCCTCCCTGGGGGGGCCGCGGCCTGTACCCCGGTGGCCTCTTTTCACCTGTGCCAGTGGAGGTCGAGTTCCTGGCCCGAGACCAGGAGGGCCCGGGAGTGCAGCGCCTGCGTCACTGGGCCCAACCCCCGAGAGCCCCGGCTGAGCCTGGAGGACAAGTGCTCCCCAGATCCCCAGCTTCGGGCACAACAGAAGTGAAGTCCTGGCCCTTGCTGCCCCACACGCACTGCCCAGAAGAGGGTGGCACAGCCCCATGGGGTCAGCCCCGCACCCCGGGGCGGCCTCTGACCAGGGAGGCCTGGCCCGTCCGTCCGGATGCTCCCCCTGACACGTGTCATCCGCACGACCTTAAAGCCTTGGGACTTCGGGCAGCTCTCCTGAGGCCGTGGAAGGACAGAGACCTGAGGACAGGCCACGCTACCGGAGCCCACTGTCCGACTGACCCTCCCCAGACCCTCGGCGGGAGCCCTTAGGACCATCACCAAGCCCCCAGCCCGGGGGAGGGGGGAGGCTGGGAAGGCGGCCTTCGGGCCCCTGCGACGCCTGGCACCTGCACCCTTTGTTCCACCGGGGCCTCACAAGCTGCTCTTCTGGAGGCCTCGTACACCCCGAGAACTAGTGTTCCCTCATGGCCACAGAGGGGGAGACACCACCTCACCCCTCTGGCCCCCGCCTGCCTGTAACAGGAGGAGTCCTTGGCCTTCACTCCTTGGAGCTGCGCGCCTCCACACTCACCTCCTGGCCTCCTGGCCTCCGGCCGTGGTGGCAACAGCGAGCGAAGGAGGCCGACGGAGCCCGTTTCCTCCTGCCTGGGCCTCTGCCGAGGCGGCTCCGCGGTACCCCTGGGGCATCGAGGGGACGCTGCTGCCTACTGCTGGGAACCGAGGCAGTGTTTCTTTCCCAGGGGCCTTCTCCCGTCGAGTGGCCGGTGTTCTCGCAGGCTCGGCCCTTTAGCAGTCCAGCCGTGATGGGCAGCAGGCACGTCCTCCAGGTAGCCGCCCGCACCGTGCAGGGCAGCAGCAGACACACTTGCCCGCGAGAGCCGGCAGTTTATTTTAGAGAGAGATGGAGTCTAAGTCCCTAGCAGTATTGCTGCGTGCAGTAGAGGAGGCGTGAGGGTTTATATTTATTTCTCAAGATCTCATTTTCAAAAACCCATAGGAATTTTCTGTTACTTTTTTTTTTTTAATTTTTTAAAATTATTTATTTACGATAGTCACAGAGAGAGAGAGAGAGAGAGAGAGAGAGGCAGAGGGAGAAGCAGGCTCCATGCACCGGGAGCCCGACGTGGGATTCGATCCCGGGTCTCCAGGATCGTGCCCTGAGCCAAAGGAAGGCGCCAAACCGCTGTGCCACGCAGGGATCCCTCTCTGTTACTTTTGTATAAGAAGCATTTAAACATTCATGATTATAATCGGGTATCCGTACTTCGCTACGTATAACGAATCAAACCCAGATTTGTTATGCTCCTCCCTATGCAGGTGTTGGTTGTGAAGCCTTACAAATGTTGAGACAAATATGACCAAAATTATTCTTGCTATTAAAATGCATGTAAGGGGCAGCCCGGGGGGCTCAGCGGTTGAGTGTCTGCCTCCGGCCCAGGGCGTGACCCCGGAGTCCTGGGATCGAGTCCCACAACAGGCTCCCCACATGGAGCCTGCTTCTCCCTCTGCCTGTGTCTCTGCCTCTCTCTCTGTGTGTCTCTCATGAATAAATAAAATCTTTTTAAAAAATAAATTCATCCAAGGAGATTTAGGGCCAACCTGGGGCTGCTATAACTAAAGATATCTTTTTGAGGTACCTGAATGAATGATTCAAGCAGTGAAGGCTGAAAATGAGGTCTGTGTCAAGTCTTTCTCTGCAGGATGCTCAATGAGTGGGAGCTGGGTTAAGATTTTGATGAAAGGGGGTTTTCCAGGGTCAGCAGTAGGAGGACTTGAACTGGTGTATATGAAGCTTTGCTCTTACTTAGCATACCTATTCAGCTGGTAAGAACCATGTTTCCCCTCCTCGTATGTTCTGGAAGGTCATGTAGGCATCATGAAAGGGTTACCACGCAGTCCTTATCTGCCAGTGGAAATCCGAGATGTGATTCCAGTCCGTTAGCATCCATATTGGCAATTTTCTGTCTGGCTTAACGAAACACAAGTAGCTGGCCACGTGATTGTGCAGGATAGATATGCTCCAGGTTTAACATTGCGGTTGATAAACTGGCGTATAAAAGTCATTGGTGCTACTGTTAGAATCATGTTTTAATCAGAATAGCCTTATGAATTGTTAATAGAGCCATTTTGTTCTTTGTCACTCCCATGGGTTTGCATGGTTTGTTTACAGTTACTAAAGGTTCTTATATAACCTTTTCTTGAAAATGTGCAGGATTTTGTCCATGTAAAATTCACTTTAAATGCCTCTGCCTCAAGAATCCTGTTCTGGCAATTGCATCTCACACTTGGCTCTTCCTTTTCTGAACTGTTCTCAGATTTATGGACTATATTTTACCGTTTAGCACTTAATTGCTATCCAATTATTTTACAAATACTACTTTTACTTCCTTAGTTTTAACTCTTAAATGCAGAGACCATGCTTATGCTTTTTGAATTCTCCGAAGAAACATGCACATAGGAAAATACACTATAATTGCTTGTTTTATAGTCTCCTGCAAACTGTACTGTAATTTATTTTCTAAATTTTAAAGGTTTTAAATAATACAGAAAATTTTATTTCAAAAATATGTAAAAAAAAATTGAAAACTAAATTTAAAAGCTGAACTTTCAATATAACTTTTTCCCCAAGATGTCATCCTTTCTCCACTCCACATCTGTAAAACATCAGTGTGTTTTTAATCATTCACCTATGTTCCTACTTCATTCTATAAATTATTTAAGATAATGTACCAAAATATGCAATAATCTACAAACTATTAAGTGCTTAGGCTTGAATTAGATTGTCTTATATTCCAGCTCTGCCACCTACAATCTAGGTGTTTTGGGGCAAGATACTTAATACTTTGGGGCACTAGCATCTTGCCCCAAAACCTCAAAGGCTTGCCTCAAAGGCCCCAGTTTCTTACACTGTAGAACAGCCTGATAGGAGTATTAAATAAACTAATCCATGCAAAGTATTTAGCATATTAGCTGGGACACGGTTAGTCTTCCATAAATGTTAGGTAATAAAACAATGAAAATAAAATTAAAAATTATAAATAAAAAGACCAAGGGAAATGTACTTTAAGAAATTCTGCTCTACAAGATTAAATTGCAGTAATGCATTAAAACCTGTCCATAAAATGACTAAGCGCACACTGTTCTTAAAAGTTCCTCTTTGGGAAGTGAAATTTTACTGTCTCTGATACAACTAGCAGTTCACGTGTGGCTTGATACGGGGACACTGAGCACGTAGCACACCCTGTGGGCAGGTGTCCACATTAGACACAGTTTGGATGGTAGTCTCCTGAGATTTCTTTTAAGGTATGTGAGGGCATGGGTGCCAGCGTGGAAAATTCACAAGGGCCTGTAAAACATTGTTGTATCAGTTACATTTTGCTTTGGGTTTTGTTTTTTTTCTTAAGCATCTTTTTTTTTTTTTTTTTTTCACTTTACTTGTAAAGTGAAACTTATGGAAACTTACAGAAGTTTCATTTCCTCTGTTCACTTTTCTCCACCTTATGCAGGGCAGGGCGGGGCGGGCACGTTTTTGTCCCCAGATGCTTTCTTCCTCTCCCCCAGCACGCACACCACTCCCTGCTTAGTTTTATCCGCATTCCTTTGCCCAGCTGCTGGTGTGTGTCAGGGTGCTGCTGGGTGTGTGTCCTCAAGGAGCTTGGTCTCTTTCAGTGAGATCCTGGCCCTATTCACTCACTGGACTGTAAACTCCATGGTGGTTTAGGATGGGTTTTGTGCAGGACCACGTCCTCAAACAGCATGAGCACTGGCACCCAGTCCTAGGTGCTCATCAAGTCCTGTTGAATGAATGCAGGAAGGTGCATACGGGAGTACTGGGGTTTTAACAATAAATGTGTGTCTTAAAGTCTCTTTCACGCAATACAGATGCTTCGTGCAGGTGCCACTAGGTCCGCTGTTCTTCGTAGCGTTCTCTGCTGTCACTGGAAGGCCCATTGCTGCTGGCGGCCCTGACTTGGGCAGAGACACTGAGCTTGCGGTTCACGTGATGTTTCCTTTTCTTCATGGACACATAGTTGGACTATATTTCCCAGCCTCCTCTGCAGTTATGTGTGACCATCTGGCTAATTCTTTTCAGTGGAATGTGAGCAGGAATGATGTGTTACTTCTAGATCCAGACCATGGGGATCCCTGGGTGGCTCAGCAGTTTAGCGCCTGCCTTTGGCCCAGGGCGCGATCCTGGAGTCCCGGGATCGAGTCCTGCATCGGGCTCCTGGCATGGAGCCTGCTTCTCCCCCTGCCTGTGTCTCTGCCTCCCCCCCCCTCCGCATGTCTATCATGAATAAATAATTAATTAATCTTAAAGAAAAAAAAATAAAATAGACCCAGACCGTAACATCTTTCATCTCTTCCCGCCTCTGCCAGCTGGATGTTGGCATCCAAGGTAACCAGGTGTTGAGGACGGCAGTCTCTGCCGCAGCCTGGATCCCTGAGTGACTAAATGGAGCACAGCTGCTACTCCTCCTGGCCCACGCCCACTGGACTTTATATGAGCAAGCGAAAAAAACCACGTGTAATATAGGAGACCACTGGGATTCCAAGGCTCATCTGTTACAACAGCTATCATTACCTTAACCAATACAGACTCCTTTCATTGTGAGCCCAGTGGAGATTTTTGGTTTTGTTTTGAGAAAGAACAGTATCTTTTCACTAGATTTGATCTTTCAGAAGCTTTTTTTTTTTTTTTTAATCCCAGCATTTGAGAGGTACCCCGAAGTAACTGAAATCTATGCTTTGGTTCATCAGTGCAAAAGGTTGGTCACCACTGATTTGGTGTGCCAGTGCCATGAGGATACTTATGTTTTGTCAGTGAGCTTAAGTCAGTGGCAGAGCAAGAAAAACAAAACAAAAAACCAGTACATTGTCAGAGTTCTTACCCCTCCCAGCCGCTATGATCTGATTTCCTCAAACCAAGCATCATTTTACAAAGAGCAGCTGTCTATTGGGGAAGAAAGGATTTTTTTTTTCTTGCTCATCCCTGCATACGTTTTTTTGCAATAGAGCATTCTTCTGCGCCAAGGCTGAACAACCTTGAAATTAATGTTACAGGATCAGAGACCAATATTAAATATACTATTGTTATAAGGTAAGTATAAGGTGAAGAGTTATTTGGGGCTTATATTATGTGAGTTTTTTAGAAAAGGAGGGGAAGTAGGTAGTAAGAATATCTTTTTTTTTTTTTTTTTTTTAAGAGAGTGTGAGCAGGGAGGGGCAGAGGGAGAAGAAAAAAGGAAATCCCAAGCACGCTGCATGCTCAGTGCAGAGCCCAACATGGGGCTTGATCTCACGACCCTGAAATCGTGACGTGAGCTGACACCAAGAATCGGCTTCTTAACTGACTGAGCCAGCCAGGTGCCTCAAATGTAGTTTTTTAAATTGATAGACTGTTGGGCATGTTTATCAAAAAACCTCTCAAAGTAGATGGTTATAATTACTACATAATACTTTTTAATAGTTGGTAGGAGGCTGTATAGGATAGTACTTAAGCCCTGAAGTCCTGAACTTCCGTATCTTAGCTTCAGACCCTGTTCTACTACCCTGTTGTCTGTGTGACTTTGGACAAGGCACTTTAATCTCTCTGTGCCTCGTTTCCTCTTCTGGAAAAGGAAGGAAAAAAATAGTACTTATTACTGGGAGGAATAAATGAGATAAGCTACATAAAACAGCACAATTCCTGGTAAATCGCTATAATATTATTGATGAAAAAATTAAATGTTAGTCATAATTATTTCTAATGGTTCATGGTTATTCATATGTAGTGTGTTCCGAACAGTAAGGTCTTGGCTGCAGGTGCTGTGACACTCTCTCTGTGTCTCCATTAGGCCTTGTAGGTAATCTTGAGGGCCCCCATAAGGGTAAGGAAAGACTGAGAAGCAAAGTTTCTGTGACCTGTGTGGTCTCTGAGAGTCACTCATGGTCAGTTAACATAGGGTGTTGAGGAGCCACTCACAAATATCGGTATTTTCCTGACAAGTAGCCAAGGAAGGGTTAACACATATTGCAACGACAGTCAGTTCAAGTACCTTGTTACTATTATCAGCCAGGAGGGAGCATCTTTTTGGTCTTAGACTATCTGATCCACCAACCTAGTTAGCTCGTACTAAAAGGTTTAAAAAGTTGTAGCCCTCGTGTGAAAACACTTTTGCCCGTGCCATGGAATCCATTTGCTTATTTCATCATCATGCTTATTTTGAGGGGAATCTTACAGAAAATCTTACAGAAAAGTTGTTTCAGGTAGCACAATTGTTAAGACTTTCTTGTCTTACAAGTATGAAAAAACGGTGGAGAGCTTTTAGGTTTCTAGATTGCTTTTTTATTATTTTAAAATTAGAGGACCAGAACACAACTGTAGTAAAAACACTGGAAGAGTTTCAGGTAACTAATATGATTACTAGAAGTTTCCATATTTACCTCAAGAATAGGAACCACAACTCCACAATTGTATTTTATATACAAAGGTGATATTAACCAACCCAATCCTATCTTGTGAATTTTTCAGTTTTGCTAGTTTCTTTTCTAGGAAGTGGTATGGATTCTTGTATTTACAAATTTTGAAATAAGGTATCTCAGAGAAACCTATTTTTAATTCTCTACCTGCTCTGGAAGATATTGGAGCATACAAGCAGAGGAGCTTTCATCCTTTTGCTACTGGTACCAAAGAAAACTTTTTACTAAATGCTTTACTAGATTTTCCTTCAGTTAACACTCTGAGTTGCTTTAAGCAATGTAATTCCCAATTCTAATTATTCCCAAAAAGGAATAAGGAAATTCTAGAGATCTAACTGTAGAGCATCTAGTCCAGCTGCCACATCCTACTAGCCCTCAAATTATAAGAATAGTTTAGAATCTTTAATAAGATACCCGACTTAGGGACACCTGGATGGTTCAGTTGGTCGAGTGTCTGCCTTTGGCTCAGGTCGTGATCTCGGGGTCCTGGGATCAGCCCCACATCTGGTTCCCTGCTCAGCAGGGAGCCTGCTTCCCCCTCTGCCCCTACTTCTCCCCCTGCTGGTGCTCTCGCTGTCATGTAAATAAATTAGGGGGGAAAAAAAAAAAAGAATCTGACTTCAGTCATTCTGCTGAAAAATGCTTTATCTTGGAACTCAAGGTTTTAGAAAACCCTTAGAATTTTGAGAGAAAAAAAAAAGGAATCCTGTTTACCGCTACAATTCTATTTGACCTGGAATTATAATAAAAATATATTTGTTACAGTTTTGATCACATAAATACATAGGCCTACCTTTGTCTACTTGTAAATCCAGCAATTGATTGCTCACACACAGACATATCGCTGGATTTGGCTTCACTTTTAAAGTTAGTTTACAGTCATTTGGTGCGGTCTCAGATCTTTGATGATTCATCTTTTTTTTTTTTTTAAGGATTTTATTTATTCATTCATGAGAGACACAGAGAGAAAGAGAGGCAGAGACACAGGCAGAGGGAGAAGCAGACTCCCTGCGGGGAGCCGGATGTGGGACTCGATCCCGGGACCCTGGGGTCGCGCCCTGGGCCCAAGGCAGACGCTCAACCGCTGGGCCCCCAAGGCGCCCCTTAATGATTCATCTTTAAGAAATGATTTCCACACCTATGTTGGATTTCACTTTGGATATATTCATCTTATTTCTTAGAACATTTGAATTTTCCCCTTAGTGAAGAAATATACAGATCTGAAAAGAAATGTAGTCAGCAGCATCTTTAATGACATAAAGGGGAACACCTGACATTTCCATCGTGTACTAACTACTGTGTCGCCACTCACCAATGCAGATCACGGGGCCGCTGGGTGGCGCCGTCGGTTGAGTGGCCACCTCCTAGTTTGCCCAGGCCACAATCTCGGGGTCCTGGGGTTGAGCCCCGGTGCATCCACACTCAGCGGGCAGCGGGCCTGGGATTCTCGCCGCCACCCTCTGCCCTTCTCCCTGCTCAGGTGCCACTGTGCTCGCTCGCTCTCAAATAAATAAATCTTTAAAAAAGAGCGACTACCCAGGAATTACTCAGCTCTGAGAAAGCTGGCATATCTAAGGTTACAGTTGTTTGCTCAGATAAAGCAAATACTTTAACTTCTGTGGAAATTCAGTGTACATACTACTTCTAATCTAGTCCATTTTTCTAGGTAAAAAATAACCTACTTGACATGATTACCAAAACCTATATAAACCTCATAAAAATGTTTATTCAACTATAGGGTCTATAATCTAAGGTGTGCAGTGGAACACTGTTGATTCATTATTGGACCCTCTAGCTCATCCCTGGTAACTGAACCCTATGCTAGACGTTGTGCATTTTACTGTGTTGAGTGCTGGACAGTTCAGTTCTGTCTTTCTACAAATATTCCTGTGCTTTGTACCGGGATACAGAGAAGTTATGTGGAAACAGTACGATCCTTTGGAGTTTTGAAGGGCCCAGGGTGGCTTTCAGACTAATTCTTTCATAATACAAACACAAGACCCCTGGGAGGACTCTCCCAATCCCAGGAATCGGGTTTTCCAGTTTGGCGGAAGCAGGTAGTGTCGAGGCCCTGTATGGGATCGTAGTACTGTTCTCTGTGATGCTTTTGGATGCTGCTTTCCTTGGTCGTGGAGTCTGCACCCGTGGTTCTGCCGCGACACGCGGGTACCCCCCGTTAAGGGCGACCACCTGCAGATCCCTGCGGCTTCTCTCTGTAAAGCTCTCTCCTCTCTGGTACTCGCCCCTGGAACTCCAGCTGCCTGGGTCTCAACTCAGTGGCTCCCCCTCTAGGCCCGGCAGCTTTCAACCCTACTGGGTGGGGGCGGGGGGGGGGCAGTGCAGGTGGCTCAGTGGTTGAGTGTCTGCCTTGGGCTGAGGGCGTGATCCTGAGGACCTGGGATCAAGTCCCATGTCGGGCTCCCTGCATGGAGCCTGCTTCTCCCTCTGCCTCTGCCTCTGTCTCTGCCTCTGTGTCTCTCTCATGAATAAATAAGTAAAACCTTAAAAAACCAAACCTCTATAATCAGGCAGCAAGGTGCGGCTCATTTGTTTCCCATCAGTCAGAGATCACTGTCCTTACTATTGATGTTCAGCATCTTGGGAACAAGACGTTTTATATATTGTGTCCAGTTTTTTATTGTTTCAGAAGGGTGGCAAATCTAGTCCAGTATTCCATTTTGGTCAGAAGCAGACTAATGTCAGATTAAATCTTAAATGAATATTAATCTTTTTATTTTTCCAAACATAAGTTAGGAGTTTCTGATGCTGTTCTCTCCAAATGATATTATTTTTCAGGGAGAAAGCTCATGAGTTAATCTAGGCAGAACTACATGATTTCTATACCCCTTCCAGTTATAAAACCTATTGTGACAATATCTTTTTGATTACATTTAAGGCAGTACTCTAATAAAGATGTAAAATCAGACAATGCAGTTTGCCAAAACAAAAGTATTTTTAATCTGTTATTTTTATCCTTCCTTCCCTCCCAGCAAATGGTGAAAATATAACGAAATGGATATTGAGGCACTGTAAATAGTCTCTATTCTCTTTTGGAAAACAAATTAGAACTATATACTAAAAAGGCATCCTCGGCGTCAGTAAGCATATTTGTAGAATTATTGCCAAATAAATAATCTCAGATATGTAAAAAGCTGTATCTCTAGAAATGTTAATCATGGTGCTAATTATAATGGGAAAAATTAGAAATAACCTTAAGTCAAAATAGGTGTCCAATAAGGGGTTAAAACCCAAAATTATAAAAAACTCCTACAACTCAAAAGCAAAAACCCCCAAAGAACCCAGTTCAAAAATGGACAAAGGACTTAAGTAGACATTTCTCCAAAGATGATATACAAGTAGCCAGTAAACATATAAAAAGATGCTCCTCATCACTAACCACTAGAGAATGCAGATCAAAACCACGAGATACCACTTTATACCCTTTAGGAGTGCTATTATAAAAAAATATAGTGACAAGTGCTGGTCACTGTTGTGGAGAAAATGGACCTAACTCTTGTGCATCTCTTCATGGGAATGTAAAATGGTACAACTGTGGAAAACAGGCAGTTCCCCAAAGTGTTGGACGTGCTCTTAGTATCTGACCCAGTAATTCCACCTCTAGGCGTACACACCAAAGAACTGACAGCAGGGGACCCAGCAGATGCTGGAGCACCCCATATACACAGCAGCAGTATTCACAATAGCCAGAAGGTGGACACAGTGGAAATGTCCATCAAAAGATGAATGAAAAGTGTTATCTCCGTGCAAGAGAATATTCCAAAGGAGGGAAATTCTGGTACGTGCTACAACTTGGATGAACTCTGAAGACGTTATGCCAAGTGAATAAACCCGACACAAAAGGACAAGTTCCAATTCTGCTTATATGAGGGACCCAGAGGAGTCAAATTCAGAGAAAGCAGAATGGTGGCTTCCAGGGCCTAAGTGGAGTTATTGCTTAATGAGTAGGAGTTTCAGTTTGAGATGACAAAATTCTGGAGATGGATGGTTGTAGTATCACTCTGAATGTACCTAATGCTACTGAACTATGCACTTAAAAATCGTTAAGATGGTAAATTTTATGTTATGCATATTTTTCTAGAAATCAAGTGTATGTCTTTATTAGGTATGCGTGTGTGTGTGATTAAATATCTTGCACTCCAAAAAAGAGTAACCTAAGGAACGCTCATCAGACACCCCCTCTCTTCTTCCTCTCCAGGAGTGACGCACGCAGCCATCTGGGCTGCATGCATTTCTTACCTCAGTGCGGCAGTTCCCCCTGAGCTGAGGACCTCTGCTCAGGGCATCCTGCAGGGCCTGCACCTGGGCTTGGGGAGAGGTTGTGGTGCCATGATCGGAGGCGTATTAGTCAATTATTTTGGTAAGAACGGCTTTCTCCTCTTCCCCTCCTTCTTTGTTGAAAACTTAAGATTTTTCAGCAACACCTCCGTTAACAGGTTACTACTGGATGGCCAGGAGCTAAACTCCAGTGTCCAGGTTACCTTTCTCACACGATGGTAGCCGTAGTTGTAAAGCAGTGTGCTTAAGTCATCAGGATTATTAGAGCCGGCCTGTCCCTGTGCACGCTTTCTGACAGCCTAGTGGGATGCTACACCGGTCCCTCAAAGGAGCCAAACAAGAGTAAGCACATGTGCTTTTGGTTTGAAGCAAGGCGCCCCAAACCTGCTGATAATGACGCTAGAGGAAAGAGAATTCATTATTATTCCAGAAAACTCTAGTGATTTGCCGCCTTTGGTAACATCCCCACGTCTCTGTTGACACCACCTGTCTGCGGTGTCGGATCTCCCTTGTCGGAGATCCAGGGTTTGGGGCGAGGAGACTACCCTGCCCCCGGTCTCTGCCATTCCAATTCCTGGTCAGTAGGGCTGCTGAACCCTACTGGGGGTTCAGGAAGAAATGGGCTTTAGGAAGAAGAGAGCACCACGGACCTTTACGGTAAGAGGCTCAGAGATGATCCTTTGTAAATGTAGTTTTGAGCTTTGATGAATGACCAACCCAACCCCAGCATCGGGGGCTCCTGGCATGTAGCAGGCCTGTGTTTTTCCACCATATGAAGCCACTGGCTATTCATTGTTCTCTGGTTTATCCCAAGCTCTGCTGCCTTCCCTGCACTTCAGCACATTGACAATTTGGGATGGAGGCCATCTGCACTTCCTGGAATTACTCTATTCAGTGCTCTGGTTGTTGTTCTCACAGGGGCTGCTGCGACTTTTCGGGGGATCGGCATGGCCTGCCTGGTGATCCTCCTGCTTTTTGCCCTGATCCAGTGGCTGGCAGTGCCAGATGAAGAAGAAGGTAAACCTGTCCATTATTTCTTACTGGTTCTAAAGATTGAAGCCATGGAGAATTCTACACACACCCCTCAGAAGCCCGGAGGTAGCAACAGCACACAGCCCAGCTGCCTGGCTGCATTTTCCCTGTGGTCTGTCCGTGAACTTCTGTGCACCACTGCTAAGAGAAGCTGTGCTGAAACCAGTACTGGCCATTTTAAGTAGCTTAAAGTTCTTGGTTTTGTTTTGTTCTATAGTACGAGGTGATACAGGAAGTAACCGGTTTTAAATTCCTCTGGTATTCTAAGGGATTTCAAATTTGAATCAAATACATATAAAGTTATACAGTAATTTTATAATAGAGAGTGGTACTGTTATGCTTTTACATTCCTTTGAAAAAAAGTATCTTAAAAAAACTTAAATTTGAAGTTTTCCTTACCCAGGCATGGCCTTCATTAAAATTGTTACATAGAAAGGAGGTTCTATCAAATAGAATATACAAGTTGAATCAACTTTTGTTTTTTATTGAAAACCAACCAGCAGAATGGAAATATTCTTGCTTAGCTCTTATGTCCCAGAACAAGGCTCATCATCTTTGATGTTCTGTTCTTTAAGCAGCATTTGCCTTAAGTAGCTTAAGTGCTTCTAATTTGTTATAGAAAATCCCAGAGGCAGATTTTAATGCTAGCAAGTTATACAGAAAGGAGGACCAATGCTGATTTTTCTCACTTTTTTTTTAAATCCTAAGTGGATGACACAGTGTTTGTCCTTGCCTTCAGTAAAAGGCCAATAAAATCAACTATTACTGTTTTGATGCTTATCTTTAAAAACTCAGCCCTGTAAATGGACGTAAGGCCACATTCACTATAAGCCATGTCCCCAGATTAAGTGATATCTAAGTTTAATGAAAAAATACATTTTGTAAATAAATGTAAGTTTATGTATAGACATAAAGAGGTCCTGGAAGATCAACATCACATCGATCGTTCAGTCCTTGCACCAAGCAGCCCTCAATACACAGCAAGTTACTGATGTTGCCAAGTACATAGAATGGTCTTACAGGATTGTCTGCTTATTTATTTTTGTTTGTTCAAATATGTAGAAAACTGAAAAATGATTTAAACGTGATTTTCTCTCCAGACAAGACAATGTTGGCAGAAAGGATTCCTGTTCCCTCTAGTCCTGTTCCCATAGCAACCATTGACTTGGTACAGCAACAGACAGAGGATGTCCTGCCACGCATCGAGCCCAGACTTCCACCCAAGAAAACCAAGCACCAGGAAGAACAGGAGGATGTGAACAAGCCAGCCTGGGGGGTCAGTTCCTCTCCCTGGGTGACCTTTGTCTATGCACTCTACCAAATTAAAGAGATGATGCAGCTGATGAGAGACAGCCGAGCTCCTGAGATACAGCCTTTGCAGGTAAATTCGCTCCCGTAAGTGGGCTCAGCTGTGTGATTCACTCAGCAAGATTTAGGGAAGGTCTAGTGGGCAAAAGAGACAGGCGGACAATTTCAGTATTCTGGGACAAGTGCATTATAGAGGTGTATTACACAGTTCTGCAGAGGGAAAATTCTGCCTTAAGGAGTTCAGGAGGGCTTCTTAGAGAAGCCTGTTTCTTGAAAATGAAAATAAATCCAAGAAATTGTATATTTCTTTAAAATTTCAGTGTTGACAGATACCAGTTCCAGTGAGGATATATGGTTCTTGCCACAGGAGACCATTATTTATTAATCTCTGTAATTCAAAAAAGCTGGTGGGGACATTATAGATATAAGACTTCAGTAAATATCTGATATATTAGTACGCTGAGCCAAAGTAGGAGTCTGATGGGAAATGGGTTGTTTTGCTGGTGGCCTCACATGAGAAAAAGTGTGTTTGGTTTTGTTTTTTATCCCTAGAGATGTGGTCTCTCCTGAGTCGATAAAATAGTGTGGGTAATTGTTAACTAGAGCTATATACGGTCTTTGGAAATGATCAAGTGTGACTTCTATGAATAGTTGGGTTAAAATAATGAGTCTACTTCCCTGTTTATATTAATCACATCCTTATACTCAGTGAGTCACACACATCAGGTCTTATCTAGAGTAACTTCAAAGGACACATAAGAAAGACAAAAATAAGGAGTAACTGGATAATTTCCTTTTTAGAAAATTTGAGCTACCTTAATGAAATTTATCATGACTTTGTAAACATGTAATATTTCTATAATTTAAACCAAATCTGATTCTTCACCCAATCTCATAACGCATCGTGGCCCATGCATGATCTTACTCATTTATCGAGATTATAAACTCACATGAATGTCACTGCTCAGTCAAAAAGGAGCATCTTGGGGTGGGAGGAGCATATAAGAGAGGTGAAGCAGAAGAAAGGATGAGATTTCTGCTCGAATAGCAGTGTTTTCATTACTTTGGGTACTCCTCCTATTAGGCTTATGTCGCATTACATTTCTTTGGCTGGCATGGCAGGACTAAAACACTGGCTGGTATGGCTTAGTTATCCTTACGAATAAGAAGTCATTACATTGGGCAGCCCAGGTGGCTCGGTGGTTGAGCCTCTGCCTTCAGCCCAGGCCGTGACCCCAGGGTCCTGGGACCGCGGGGTCCTGGGATCGAGTCCCACGTCGGGCTCCCCGCAGGGAGCCTGCTTCTCCCTACGCCTGTGTCTCTGCCTCTCTGTCTCTCATGAATAAATAAAATCTCTAAAAAAAAAAGAAAAAAAAAGTCATTATATTAAGATTTCTTTACATTTTAGAATCAGTCACAGAAATAAAACTTTTTCTTTGGTGGTCAGCTTTTTGAAGTGATATATGTAAGAGGAAAATTCATTCTAAAAAAAAAAACAAACATGTTTCTTGATTTGTAGCAATCAAGAATGTATCATGGAATGTGCCCACGTGGCATTTCACAGACTTGATGGGGGTGGTGTGCTGGAGTATGCGTAACTCACAGCTACTTATGGTTGGTGACCCTAAGAGCTTATTTCCATTCCCCCTTTTTATGCAGCTGTTCAGTCTTAACTTTTAGTATGTACTTCAAATCCCAAATATTCATCAGGACTTGTAATTCCAGGACAGTCTTTTCCTGGCCTTGTCCCTGAGGCTGCTTCCTGCTCTTGGATCCTGTGGTCTCAGGAAATGACCCGAGTTTCATTTCATGCTGCTTGCTCTGTGACCTGTCACGATGGTGGAGGCTCAGTACATATTTGCTGATGTAGATTGTTTTCCGAGTAGTAACCAGCATCTTGGTAGTGATGTTCCTTTACCCACAAGATGTGTCTGCTTATAGTGTTTGTGTTTTTCATGCGGCTTTGGCAGTTGCACATAGGAAAGGAGATAAAAGGTAAGACATTCTATCTTTATTCCTCTATTATTTGTTCCCTGAAGTTACTTCAGAGTGATCTCCCCATGTTTCTTAGATCTTACTTGAAGGCATATAAAACGTGTTGGGTTTCTTTGCTAGTAGCACTAACTACAGAACATCTTCTCTTTTTGTCCTTCCAGGGGACCAGTGAGAATCGGGGTGATTCTCTAGCTGGTGGAGCCCGGCCTGTCCCACGTGAGACTCAGTCTGACCCATCTAGAAACCAGCCATCCCCTCCAGCAGCAGCACCTCAGACGCAGAGCAGCCCCACCCACCCCAGTGTGGACCAGCGTGTGGAGAAGCGGGAGGACCAGCAGGCTCAGCCCGCCGCTGGGGGACACTGAGGGCTCCCACTCATCTCACACCCTGCATGGAACCGGGCCCCTCTGCCAGGACACAGGGAGAGGCTCCCTGAACCTAAGACCTGCCTCACCTTGAGAAGCATAGCACTATACACGCTTCTAAATACCTGGACTCATCAACATGGAAACACACATACACACACAGGAGCTACAGTACATGTTGGCAGAAACAGGTAAACTTCCATAATCCCCCTGGGAAGCATAGAGGGGAAATGGGAGTTTGGGGAGGACTTCCAGTTCTGCGATTGGTTAGGTTAGGGACCATAGGACTTCTTTGCCAATGCAGTAGGGTTGAGAGCAGCAGTTACACTAAGTAAGCGGAGGGAAAGAAAGTGTTTCAAGGTGAATGCTGATGCAATTTCCCTCTTCTGATTATTTATTCTAATTATTTGGTTCTTAATGCAAACTGGGAAGAAATAAAATAGAGCTATAATTTTGTTTCTCTTGAAGGGAACTATTTAAAAAATTACATATTTAAGAAAAGTAGCCAGATAAAAGTTACTAGCTTATAAGCTTTTGTTACAAAAAAAAAAAAAAAGTTTCATCAGAAACTTGGCATATCTCTAGCAAATATATTTTTATATGTATATGGTATGTAATGAAAATAGTCAATCCTCTGAGCAGCAAAAGCCGTTACTGACTACTGCAAACTAAGCTGAGCTTTAAAATGCCTTTTGTTTTAAATGGGCTTTAAGACCAGAGGAGGGAATAATTCAAATCAACCAACCAACTCAGTATCCTATGGCTTGACAGACAAGAGTTTACTAAATATAGTGATACTGTAAATAGCCTCTATCACTATTTAACAGTTTTATAGTGATTTGGGCTCTAAGTAGCTGATGGAATTTTTTAAAAATCACTGGATTCCTAAGGGTTTCTTGAATTAAGCAGTACTATTTACAAATAACAGTATAAGATTTAAGTGCCTGGGAGAGGGATACAATTTTTAAGATTTACACAATGGGTAAATTTTTGTTTTTGGTGAGGGGAAAAGTTGGTGAATAGGAGGCCAGGAATGGAAAAGACCAGAATAAGAAGTAACTATATTTTCCAATGACTAAAGAAACAAATCTCAGAATATTCTTTTCCACGAAGATCCCGTCAGACACCAGGGATCAGATAGGGGTGTGCTACTGTAAATAGTACAGCTACAGCCAGGACAGTGGCTCGGTGACTCATGGGTCAAGCCTGCTGCTGAAAATGAAAAGCTGAGAATAGGAGGAAGCCGGGGGGGGGGGGGGGGGGGGGGGGGGGGGGGGGGCTGTAGAAAAGGGAATGCTGCTTTTGCTGAGTGAAGGTCCACGATGGTGTGTGTAGGAACTGTGAGTGAGCACAGGAGAGAGGAAGGAGGCGAGCAGAGTGGAAAACAAGCAACTCACCTTATTAGGATGAGTTGTGGACTGAAGGCTTCTCCACGACACCATCCTTCTGCCCGATACTGCATCTGGGAGGAGAGATTCTATATTTGGATGTCTAGCTTTGCCACAAAACACAGCTTAAAAATAAAATAATGGAAAGGAATAGAGTTAAACAAAGTTATTTTTGCACTTGAACTGAAACGTACTGTACTGTAAATTATCATGACTCATTTTAAGTGACCTTTAAAATCAGATGATTTATTATGCTTATGTAATTAGAGAAATAAAGAAATGGACGACAGGCTGAACCTCACCTATGAATGTACAGTATGTGGGTTTGTGAAACTGACTTTAGGAAGTCAAAAACTTATACTGTGTCTTGTGTTTACAGTTCTGATTTATTCCTTTGAAAAGCCTGCTGTTTTGGAAATGCAGTTGACATGTTGAAATAAAAATAAATATCATTTTTAAAAGTTTCTTAAATGATAAAGATGTGACCAAACAAAAGCCCTTTACTCTGTAATGATGGAGGCCAAATTCAACAGGCCTTTGTCATGGAACATTCACTTTGAGAGCTGATTCAGTAATGCAGGACTTTGTAGCCTTTTAGGACAGACACCTTCATGGGTTCGTGGACTTCTTGACTTCATACTGTCGCTAAAGCACCCACCGGCATCTTATTGTTTTATTTTCTATTTATTTATCTGCTTTTTAAGTAGGCTTCATGCTCAACACGGGGCTTGAACTCATGGCCTGAGAGCGAGAGTCATGTGCTCTACTGACTGAGCCAGCCAGGCACCGCTTAGAAAATATTAAAGTGGGTGCAAATTAAATTTTGAGAATTTCATAACCCCACTTGCAACTTCCTGGAAGTCTCCCTGGAAGATTCCCCAGAGTTGTCACAAAGCCTGGGCTGATGTCTTCCTTCACACTCTTTCTCTTGTAGAAAGGGTGAATTAGCTGAGCGCTGAGCTTATCTGGATCCAAAGAGGTTAGCTGCCAATTCTTAAACTATGGCCCAAAGCCTTAAGTAGACTATTAAGTAGACCATGATCGTAATACACGTAGATCCACTAGCTCACAAACCTCATGAACAGCCCAGGCTAACTCACAGGAAGAGGATGCTGCCTTCCTGGCTCACTACTCTTGCCGTGGGCACAAAGTGGTCGGCTAGGCAGCTCCGGGTGGGCACTTACCCAGGACGGGGGCGGGGGGGGGGGGCGCTGGTGCTCCTGGGACCATTATTTAAGCAGCGCTCCTCTAAGCAGTCCTTGGAAAAGGACGGCCACATCCGCAGTTCCTGAGTGGTGGCTGTGAACAGAGGTTACCTCTTGTCCCCTAACAACCCAGCGTGGTAAGTACAGCTCGCCTCCCCCACCCCGTATATGGGAGTAGCTTCCCTCCTAGGACGAGTCTGCAGCTGGCAGACCCCCTCACGGGACCACGAGCACAAAGCCAGGATACAAATGATGCAACTTCAAACCTGCTTGATGCCAAGGCTCAGGTCCAACGGCACCTTCCCCGGGACGCGGAGGCCACTGCATGCTTCTGTTGTGCTGGAACAGGCTCTAAGCAGCCAGGCCTACGCGTGTGCCTGACATGCACGTGTGTGGTTCTAGTCCCAGCAGGATTTCTAGATACTCCCAGATGCCTAGCACTGCAGCACCTCCCCACTCCTGGAACTTTGTTAGTCGGGAGGGTCGGACCCCTTGCACTCCGGAGAGGCCCTGTGTGGTCTGGCAACCCTATGGAGACCGCCTGGGAGGTGGGCAGGGACCCTGAAGGCCCGTGTCACACAAGGGCAAGGATTGGCAGACAGCCATGCCACCAGGAGCAATCGCTCCGGCTTCAGCAGAGCTGCATGGTCTGGGGTGGTAGCCGCTGGCCACGGGGGCCAGTAAGCACTTGTACCCTGACGAGCGCAGCCGAAGAAGCCGGATCTCTCACTGTATTCAAACAGCCACATGAGGCTCACGGCTACCAGACTGGACAGTGTAGTTACAGAGAGATTACTTTGGGGAGCCGTCTGGGCCTCAGTTTCCTCATCTCAGGGCGAGAGGCTGGATCCTAGAATCCTCTTATTCTGTGAAGGTGAGGTATGCCGTGACAGCTGACTAGGGAAGTAAAGGTGATTTCCCTTCCAGAAGGTCTCCCATCCTCTTGTGCATGGGGACAAGACAAAGCGATTTCTGAAGCCCCAAACACCCCTGTGCCATCCCAGCATAGCTCTAGGAATGGCTGGCTCAGGAATTCCAAACCACCAAGCGGGTGGGGCAGAATAAAGGGGTGAGAAAAAGGAAATCAGAAAGGAAGTGACCCGATGCCAGGGCAAACTGTGCCTGAGAGTAACCAGAAACACGGTGAGCCCATCCGGGGACGCCTGCCTCTCACTCAGCTCTCCCCGCTTCGGGCGGCTAACGCAGGACCGCCTGCCCCGCTGCGGCTCCAGGGAGATTTTTAGATGGATTAGATGGACACCCAGAACCTCACAGCGACGGGGGGGGGATGTGCAGGCTCTGGAGCCCCAAGTCTGTATCTCCCACACTACAGTGCTATGTTAAAAGGGTTGCCTACACCACCAAGCATTCAGCTCCCATATGCACTATAATCATCAAGTTGTGTGTAGGTACAAGTTAACTGACAAAATTAAGCAAAATATAAATTGAAGAGCTGGGAAAAATGACAAGTAACAAAGGTAATTCTATAGTGTGTAAAAGCCAGACAGGAGAGGTTATAAGACATTTGTTCCACAGTTTCAATATTTTTCTTCTAAAGGGTGTCAAAAAAAAAATGTAAGCAAGAATTTTATGATCATTTAAACAAGTTACATCCCCTACTCTTTGCCAGATAGTCAGCCGAGGATCTTCTCTTTGTAAACTTGTATTTTGAAAAGGTCAGGAACTTTTGGTTCGCTAAGAGAGCAATGGAAGTCTCAAAAAATAACATGTGGACCAGTGCTACTCAACTTAATTCTCATTCATTTTTAGGGTACAAAAGTCCTGTCTGTGGTTGATGGAAGGCGGGGGAACTGGTCTGTTGCCCCAGAACTGGCATGCACCAAACATCAGACACGGTCATCTATCTCTTCAACTGATTAACCAGAGCCACTTACTTGACTTTGTTTTTTAAAGACGGCGCTACAGGCGACAGCAAGAGCATACGGGCCCCGCACAGGCTCACATTCTGATTCGCTTTACCAACTTTTCTGAGTCTGTCCTCAGTTGAAAAATGGAAACCACACTAAAGAGATTAGAGTGATTAGAAGTCCAAATGAAGAGGCATAGAAAGGGTCTATATAGCACTTGATAGATGGCCAATAAATGCTGGTACTCCTCCCCTTTCTGCTTTGATTACTGCCTTGTTGGAAAATGGACCAAATATAAAAAAGTAAAGATCCCTCCAAATTATTTAAACAAGAGACAAAGAGCAGCCACCCCACTGAATGTGTCTTCCAAGATCTATCCTAGTAAATATACACTCAACCACACTCTCTGGTGACCTAGTAAGGTATCACATTCAGGGGTCATAGCAAAAATAAGCATAGGGACCCGAAGAACGTAATTAGACTCCTCGGCCAGAAAAAGACCGCAGATTTTAACAACATATCTGAATGAAGAACATGCCCAGTAGAAGGGGGTGGAGATGCCAGTCAACGACAGAAAAATTACAAAAACAACAATCACAGAAAGGTAAAGCTGGCAGGGCCTGCCTAAAGGAAGGGTGGTCTTTAACAACAGATTGAATCTCTCATGATATTAGCAACGGTGGCCCCACGGAGGGGGTTGCATTAGATTTTGGTCTGGTGACATTACGCATGGGAATTACACAACAAACTCCCTTTGTTCTCTTTCTGCTCAAGCAACCTTCTTACCACCATTTGAACCCTTCAAGGGGTCTTCTGGGAGAGAATCTGCTGGTTTTATCAATTCAAGCGTTTTTAATCCTTCTGCCGGTTTTATTTTTAGCTGTGAATCCCTAAATAGACTCTATGAATTGGCTGATGTGAGGTAGGTCTTCCTATGCGCAAGGACAAAAATCAGGGTTCTGAATCAAATAAGGTCAAGATCCACACCCGCATGGTTAAGTCCTCAATGTCATTATCACCCAGTGGGTGACTCTCAGAAGGCAGCTTACTCTTGGGGTCACCTATAAACACCTCTGTCTCACTGCAGGCTTTAAAATCATACATCTATTATGTTATTTATGCATAACAGCTGGACAAAAACTGATTTTTTTCTCTCCTTTCTCTCAAATTCTACCTCGCTAACTGGGAAATAATCACATACAGGATAATGCTTTTTCTTTTCTTGACAGAACTGCAGAGGTCTTAATACACCCACATGTTAAATATATTGATATAATCCATCATCTATTCCAAGCCTCTTAAAATCTGAAATCTCTTAAATTTCTAGATTTAAAAAAAAAGGTCTTAAATTCAAATATTGTCCTAAACATCAGATGGACACTCCCCTCTAATTCAGCCCTTAACAAATTGTATAACCAATTCACAAAGCATTTTTTGTGATACATAAAATGTGTTTTAAAACCTTTAAAAAACCTTTAAAAAATAACATTTGAATGATACAATTGTTTAAGCACGACTACCTACACTAAATCTCACCCACACATTTTGGTGTCAAACAGTCCCAACTTGCTAACAACAATAAGCTTTTATGAGGCACCTTGCATAAGCAATAACGCAAAGGGTTCAGTTATGCTCCGTAATTGCGCACCTATGGTGGTATGAGCACGAGGCCAACTTTCAACCACCTGTGAAAGGCAGAGCCATTTTACTGAATGGTCACTTAAACAGTTTAAAGGCCTTTAAATAAAGAAGGGGGGAGGGTGGGGAAGGGAAAGAAAAAGAGAGAAAGGAAGGGAGGAAGGAGAGAAAAATCTCCTATGGGAGCCATCTACGGACAGTTCCATGGGGATTAGAACTGTGACCAGCACTGTAATAAGGCCCAAATCAAAAGAACACGACAGAAACACACCAAATGTATCACAAGTAATGCTTGTAATTGTTTACCTTCTCACAGTCATCACACCACAGAAACTCACAAATCCATGATTTCCTCTATAAATAAACATAAACAACAGTACCCCAAAAGACTCTTGTTCTTTTCCTTTCTTTAGCTTTTTTTCATTGTGATGGTCACACCTAGCTCGACCCCCGAGGAGCTGCTTCCTTCTGTAGTCAGCACCTCTTCAACCTGGAATGACAGGTGAAGGCCGAGGAGGCCTGGCTGGGATGGGCCCTGGGAACTCCAGCTGACTGTTCACGTTATTCACACACACATTCTGTCAAAAACTGCCTTCTGGGAGGTGAACGTAGTGAGCACAAGCACCAACACATCTGATACATTTATGTCAGGAATAAACTTAATTCTAAAAAATCAGATTAAACTATAACAAAAATGATGTTGGAACCGTTTATACTTACAAAACATTAACATCATAATCAACATAAATTTGAATGGAAGATTCCTTGATATTTGAAATCAGCTTGTGTGAAAGCACAGACTGAATTTAGTAGATTTTACAAAAATTGCAAAGCTCCTAATATTAAAAGGTGTCTGGCAAAAAGAGAAACCTGTAAACTGGGGATCCCTGGGTGGCTCAGCGGTTTGGCACCTGCCTGTGGCCCAGGCCATGATCCTGGAGTCCCGGGATCGAGTCCCATGTCGGGCTCCCTGCGTGGAGCCTGCTTCTCCCTCCACCTGTGTCTCTGCCCCTCTCTCTCTCTCTCTCTCTCTCTCTCTCTCTCTCCCCCCCCATTAATAAATAAATAAAATTTTTAAGAACACTGATAAACTGTTTCAAAGAGAAATATCATTTGAAAATCAGCCTAGAAAGTTCCAAATGGGAACCATGCTCTTACTCAATTTAGAAACGTGCTACTGAACTTGGCTCAGGAAAGCACCTCCTATGTGTCCTTCTTCTAGTAAGAGTCTTCGTTCTCTAGGCCTCTATCCTTTAAGAACCCATCACAGAAAGAAAAAAAAAAAGAAAAAAAAAAAGCCTGTATTTGATTCTTAAAGCGATTCAGTTTAGCAGATCTTAACCCTAGGAATGTTTTGCCATGTTCACATCTTTTCTCAGCTCTTCGGTTTTGGCCTCCTTTCCCCAGAGTCAAAGTTCAGAGTGCTTCATTTCACTCTGGAGAATCAAGAAAAAAAGATCTGTCCTCTGAAGAAAGATCACAGATCTGTTTTGTAGGAAACTGTTAAAAATATATATAAACTAAATTTTTAAAATGGACTAGTCAACTCAAAATGTCACAAAAAGTTAAATGTCTTCAATTTCAACATATCAAAAAACCACAGAAAATAATTCTCATTTCTAATTTTTATATAAGTCTATAAAAATTTTTTCAAGGTTGAAAATACAATCTTAGGAAATGCTTCTCTGTCATAGGTATCAAAATAGCTATTTGTCCATTAAAAAATAAAAAATAGTCACTAATACTGTGAGACCCAGGCGGTAGGGAGATGGCCCCTCCGCTCACCTTTGAAGGTCTCTTTCTAACCCTGAGTTGTCAGAACCACTAGGCCTGGAGTCCCGGCGCGGCCTCTCAATGGTTTCGTAGTTTTGGACGAGATTTTATAATCTCCTCAAACCTCAATTCCGCCGTCACTAGCACTTCGCAAACTGTTCCACGGAGCATAAATCTGAGAGAGGTTCTCTGGTCAGTCAGTCAGTCAGTCAGTCAGAGAGCGCTGCACCGGTTTCTCCTGAGGAGATGCACTGTGGGGCAGCAGCGGCATCCCTGAAGGCCCGGGCAGCCCTGGGGTGCGGCGACCTCTGCCTCCATGTCAGCCAGCCTCCCAGTCCCTTCACAGACTGGCACTTAGGGACACCTGCGGGTCATACTTATGAGAACACCGGCCGGGGCACCCCGTCTCTTCCGGCCGGTAAACTGGAAACGCGCAGGGAGAGCAAGTCAGTCTTCTGGCGCAGGTCCTGGGGGTGAGAGGGGACTTGGCCTCTGGAGCGCAGGAGGCAGGCGTTGGCGGGCTCCCTGCGGGCCGCGGGCCCTCCCTGGTCCTGGTGACAGTCGGCACTGGGGCGTCGGGGACTCTGTCAGTCTTGCTGGCGCCTACGGTGCAGCGCAGCCGAACTTACCAGGAGGAAAAGTTCGCGTCCCTACAGTCCCGTTTTCCTCCCCGGAGGACTCGTTCCCACAGTCCAGGGTTTGCGCAGCGCTGCCCAGGCGGGCCTGCCCGGGGTCGGGGATCCCTGCTCTGACCCGCCCATGGCCAGAAGGAAGCTCGCGGCGGCTTCACGCGGTCGTCGGGTTAAACAGCTGCTCCTCCAAGAACGTGCCCCCGAAGCCATATTGTTCTTCGTGGAGGCTGATTTCTTCCGGCGACAAGTGGCTTCCGCCCAGAACAAACTCTGCGAATCTAAGAAGTAGTTTTTGTTTTAAATGCAGTTAATGTCACAGAAAGGTCTGGAAGGCAGCATGTTCCCTCGCGGTCTATCCTCCGACCCCGCTGGAGTCTGTCACCCGAGAAGAGCCTCTCCACGACATGTAGGAGCGGGAGGGGCTCGGTAGCCGTCTCAGGGCTCCGGGGGGCGCCCGTGTCCAGGCCCCCACGCCTGTGGAAGGGCTCTGCGCGGCACAGTCGCCTCCGCGGACCCCCTGGGACGTCCCCCCCGCCCCGCCCCGGCGCTCACTCACCTGCCCGGGGCCCGCAGCCGCGACACCAGCAGCCAGGCGGGGAAGCCGGGCTGGCGGCAGGCGCTGCGCAGCTCCTCCAGGGCGCGGCGCGTCTCGGCGGCCGCCTGCTCCCCGTACTCCTCCTCGCTGAGGCGCCCGGCCGCCCGCCGCTCCGCCCTCGGCCACGTCCGGAGCCTCCTGCGACGCGACACGACACGACACGACACGACACGACACGACACGACACGCGGCGGGTTGCGAGCGTCCGGCCAGCCCGACCCAGGCCCCGCAGCCCCTCCCCCGCCCCCACGCTCGGCTGCCGCGGGGCCGGCGTCTCCACGGCCTCGGCTCCCCGCTGGGCCCAGCTCCCCGCTCCGGGTCCCTGGGGTCCCTGGGGCGCCCTCTTGGGGCACCTGCCAGCAGGGGAGCCCGGCGCGGGGACCGCGGGGGCCGAGGCCCCGGGAGGAGGAGGAGCCGCCGCCGCCGCTGCGGACCGAGGGGCGGCCCGAAACTGCTCCAGTCAGGAAAGCCCAAGGGGAGGCTCGTGAGGACGGTGCCGACCCGAGGACACGAGGTCCCCCGCGGACGTCCCGGCGGCTGAGGCCTCGGCAAGGCCGCCCACACCCGGGCGAGTCGCGAGCGTGGATCCTCCGCGGGGTCGGCAGCGGCGAGGAGCTGCGGGCCACCTGGGCGGGCGGGCGGGCGGACCCCCTTCCCCCCTTCCCGTGCCTCCCTCAAGGCCGGCGCCACACGCGGACGCGGGCACGTGCACGGCCAGCCGCGGGCCTGGCGGAGCCTCTGCGCCTCACTTCCTCACAGGAGCAGCAACGGGAGGCGGGGCGCGTCCCTCAGGTCGCCGCAGGTCACCGCACGGTCAACGAGCTGCTCGCGGCGAGCGGCCCACGGGGTGACCCCGGGGAAACCAGAGCGCCGCTGGCGAGTCGCACATGGTCCAGCAGCTCTCGGTCGGACTAACCCACCACACGGACCCGGCTCCGGGCATGAAGCGCGCGCGGCCCCCAGCACCCGCACCGGGACGCTCCGGGCAGCAGGCGGACAAGGCGGACGGCCGCCCTGGCTCCGGCCCCCTGACCCCGCCTGTGAAGGCCCCCACCCCGGCCAGTGCCCCCTCCCTCGCCTGCCTCCTGGCCTTCCTCCCTCTCAGGAAACGCCTTTCTACGCTTATGCGCCTCGCGGTTTCAATTCACGGAGATCCAGCCTAGTAATTTCTTCTTCAGGAAAGTTCCTGAACTCTCTGTGCCACAGCCCCTGCGCAGGCAGATCTTAACGCTTCAGAGATACAGGAACTTTTGCTGATGTGTCAGCAAATACACCTCAAGGGTAGGAGCGTCTCCTTCTCTGTGCACCTGACGCAAAAAACAGGTGATCAGACTCCGTGACTAAGGAGAACGCAGCAAAGCTGAGACCACAGAGGCTGCCTCATCTCAATACCTAAGAAAACCTCCTGAACATAAATAATACCTTCACTTCTCCAGCTCTGTCTCATAAGGACAACAAATGTCTTTAAAGCAATCTTGGGCCCTAATGAAAGGAACTGTAGGATGAAAGTAGAAATTTTAGGCGACCCAGACTGCAACCGACTCCGCCACTGATTTTAGTGAATTCCGGGGGAGCTAGGATTACCTCGTAATCGAGGGAAGTCCTCTGAAAAACAAAGACTAGAAACGGAGATGGGATTCAATGCTCAAGTTCTCCGTCCTCTCTCAGACCTCCAGATGAAACGTGCTAGTTAATTATGAGACTAAATAGGACACGTGCAAGAAGCTTCCCAAAACAATAAATAAAACCAGAGCTCAAAATGTCAAATTTACAAGGCAAAAAAAGATACGCACCACCTCATATAACTGAATGCTTTCAATGGGTAGCAGAGGCTCCCGGAGGACAGGATGAGGATCATAACCGCATAGGCGCACTGGGGCACAGTGACACCACAGTAGATCAGAAGCAGCGCCAGGAGCCGCAGCGTCCACGTCAGAAGATTCACATTCCTTTCGTCAACAAGGGGCCCGTGTTTGTAACAAACAGCAAAGCTGAGAAATCCCACAATTAGGACATAGCCTGTAGAAAAGCAGAAGAATTTGAAAATTTGAACTTGAATAGCTTTATGAAAAATCCTGACAGAGCCTTGACTTAAGCTAACAACCTATCAGAAAGCCTTCACTTCTGTCTTCTTTTTCTAAAGAAGTAAGGTTGAAAAACATATACAGGGCTATTTATTCCTTCCATGTAAGATACTATGCTGTCTTTTGTAATAATTAGGTATATTTAATAATAAATTACAATGATATATACTTGTTTTTTAGTGCAGAGTCCTAGATGGGCAAATGCTATCATGGTTGCTTTGGTCAGGAATAAGCCTCAACATATGTCACAGCTGGCTACAGACCCTACTTTTTATTGTCACTTTCTAGTTAAAAAAGGAAAATATAATTTAAGAGTGGTGGGACCAGGCTGCACCCCTGATCCAGTGCTCACCTTCTGCGTTAGTAATGGTGGGATGCTGAGCTGTTCTGCGTCTCCAGCTGGGATCCACTGTGAAACACACATCACTTACGTAATCCACCAAGTGTTTCACCAAAAGTGCTATATTTTTCAGCTTTAGCAATAACGGGATTTTTTTTAAATTTTATTTATTTATTTATTTATTTATGACAGTCACAGAGAGAGAGAGAGAGGCAGAGACATAGGCAGAGGGAGAAGCAGGCTCCATGCACCGGGAGCCCGATGTGGGATTCGATCCTGGGTCTCCAGGATCGTGCCCTGGGCCAAAGGCAGGCGCCAAACCGCTGCGCCACCCAGGGATCCCCAATAACGGGATTTTTTAAAAAATTACCTACCTAATATATATATTCTGTTTTCATCCCATAGCCACTTCAGATCCTCCGTGAATCGGTACACAAAATAAACTGAAGCAAACGAACAACCAACCATTAGAGCCCAAAAGGTGCTATACTGTGTATGGAAGAAAATAAATGACACAGTTTTTGGTTCATTCACTCTCACAAAAATAGGAGCAAACAAATAAACGCTTTGTATTGGAAACTTCTACATCAAATTGTATTGAAGTCAATTCAAGATACTCTCTAGAGTCTTGTTAAAGTTATGGTTCGTGAACCAGCAGCATCAGTATCAGCTGGGAGCTTGCTGGGATGCAGACTCTTGAGTCCCACGGTAGACTCCTAGTCAGATCTGCATTTCAACAGGATTCTTGGTAACTCATATGTACACTAAAGTGGGAGAAGCACTTCTTTAAAGAAAATAAATTTATCTCAAAATATGCCAGTGTTGTAAGCTTTAACCAAGTATCTGCAACATGATCATCATGAACTAATATTTCTTCCCGACTCAGTACAGAGCATTCTTTCATTAAATGTGTTTTGGGGAACAAATAATAATGAAGAAATCCCCAGATGTAGCAATGTAGTTATTCAAGGCCTTGACGGTTCAGCATCATGACATTCCTCAGCTCTGCTAAGACCAAGACAAATTTCTACTCAGCATAGATCAGTCCCTGGCCACTCATAAGAAAAATGTATTACCCAAAAAGTAAAAAGGTCTCAAAAAAAGGATCACCAAAACTTAATACTTGAGGATATATACAGTAACAAATAAAAATGGAATCTCTAGAAAAAGATTCATTTTAAAGTCAGTTTATACAATGTAGAAATACAGTTTGAATCAGGAACCATAATCAGTGTGAATTAACTTGGATCAATTTTTCATATCTATGAGATCATGGTTTCCCTCTTCCATTCATTTATACACAGTATGCCTACCTTGGGAATTAACCTTTTCACCAGCAGCAGGACAAAGACTAATGTCATTAGAACACCTAGCACGGTCCCGGAAGAGTAATAGAAAATAGGACTTCTGTCAAGACAAGCAGATAAAAGCCATTTAAATGCTACACGGCACTTTCAGCATTAAAACCATGCTTAACCTGATGACAGTAGCCAGAAAGAATACCAAGGAGAAAAACTCAGATGGTAGCTTTAATTACATGCTATACTCATAAAATGAAGTCTGTACTTGCAATTTACGGTAAATAGCTGGCCACTAACTCAAAATGTCGGCGTTACCTTCTATGTTTAGTATCTGATGCCAGAAAAATTACTGAGCACCTATCATGTAGCAGGCACTGGTCTGCAAGCTGGGCACGCATTCACGACGGCCCTGTGAGACGGCTATCCATGTCTAAATTTCACAGAGGAGAAAACGAAGGCACTGAGAAGTTAAAGACCTTCCCCAAGTCGGTATCTGCCAACCGAAGGGTGCAGGCTTGCAGTCTGGTTCCTGGGGAGTCCAAGCTTTATTCCTCAGGCTACGTAACTAACATTGGGTTTCTAAAGGTCATGCCTTACATTAAACATGATTATACTACAAGGAAGATAAACAATATGAGGAATAAAAAGCTTAAGAAAGAAAATGTTATTGGAAAAAAGTGCCTTTTCATGAGAGAAGTTGTAATATACAGAATATCAGGATAACACGTTTATGCAAGAGTCAGGTACTTGGTAAATTCAACCTTCTGGGGCAGCTCCGGTGGCTCAGCGGTTTAGAGCTGCCTACAGCCCGGGGTATGATCCTGGAGACCCGGGATCAAGTCCCACATCGGGTTCCCTGCATGGAGCCTGCTTCTCCCTCTGCCTGTGTCTCTGCCTCTCTCTCTCTCTCTCTGTGTCTCTATGAATAAATAAATAAAATCTTAAAAAAAAAAAAAAAATCAACCTTCTGTACCAGAGCTACAAATCCTGGAAGCAGCCTGAATCTAAGAGAGAGAGCAGCATCTGGCATCAGAAGACCTGAGTATAAATCTCAGTCCTAGCAAGAGCTAGTCATGTCATGATGAATGTTGGTTTTCTCATCTATAAAATGAGAACAATAATACAGAACTTACGTAATTGTTAGGAGGATCAAATAAAAAAAATTGTGTATTAACACCTGACACAGAATAATGCATGTAAACGCACTCTGTAATATACACATACATATCACGTGTACTGCTATGGGTTTTTAAAGGCCTTTCTGGCACCATCTTCAGACCTACTGTCTGTACAACCTAAAGCAAGAACTATAAGCCAGTGTGGAAATATTTATTAGCATAGGGTCAAAACTGTGCTAGCCCCTTTTTAATTCACAAAATTAAGAAAGCAAAAAATGCATACTTACTGACTCAAGGTCTTTGCATAAAAGAAGAGGAAAATGCCTGCCACAAACACAAAGCAGAGTTGGAAATCTACAACTGGAGTAAAAAAGACACACAACAAACAAAGATTTTGTGTCAGTGTAGTTAGTGAAACAAGTCGATCTACTGAAATGTCACTCCAGAAAAGCTAAATCAAATATAATGAAAACAGACTTACGATTTCGATTCACACTAATTGTATACATAAATCTCTTCCTGACAGGCGTCACAGAGAAGCACATGGTCTCTCCATATGGATTGATGATTATGGTTATTTCATTAGACATCTTTGGTGTCCAAAAATTATGAATCATACACTTGATTAAAGATAGAATGGTTTCTGGATACTGACAATTATATTTTTCTGTGATGTATACAATATTGAACAGGCCTGAACTGGTAATTTTCACCTATAAAGTAAGAGCAAACAAATCTATAAACACAGAAGTTAAAACGTCTCTGAAGTTCCTTAAAGTCACGAGCAGGTGAATAGAGAGAGCCCAAGAGAACTGACTAAAGAATGACATCTGAGTAGATGTCCCACAGTCCCAGGGTTCCCAGCCGTGGACCTACAGATCTCTGTTTAGTTCGAACATACTGGAGCATAGACTTTTGAAAGTGGATGTTTCTTCCCCTGAGTTGTAGGTGATTCAACTCCCTTCTAGCAAGTTGCTGTGGCCAAGGGACATGTGAAAAAGGACGACAGAAAGTAATAGGTGGCAAACTCCTTGGTTTATCACGAGGTTTATATTTCTATCATTTTCTACTGTGTTTGAGGAAAAGCACTTCCTCCAGATCAGCCAAGCATACGTGATTCAGGCTTCCCTCCTCGTGCCCCCCAGAGAAGAATCCAACCACAGATACCACTCAGGTCTCACAAAAAAGCACTAAGCAGGGATCCCTGGGTGGCGCAGCGGTTTAGCGTCTGCCTTTGGCCCAGGGCACGATCCTGGAGACCCGGGATCGAGTCCCACGTCGGGCTCCCGGTGCATGGAGCCTGCTTCTCCCTCTGCCTATGTCTCTGCCTCTCTCTCTCTCTATCTCTGTGTGACTATCATAAATAAATTTAAAAAAAAAATAAAAAAAAAAAGCACTAAGCAGACAGTGACAATCCAGTGATCACTAAATGACAATTGTGCTGCTGCCTTTGCCTGTCCCTCTCTGTTCCTCTTCTTTGTCCACGAGTAAGGCAAGCCAGAAAACCAGGCATCAGGTGCTATAACCCAATACCTACCCTCACTTCTCATGGACTTTAGCTCCTGGCTCACCATTGCTCTACTACTATTTCCTGTCATACCTCTCAAGGGATCGATATGCACAATACACCAAACTCCTTCCAATTCTCTGATTCTCGGCATCTTGAGCTTCTCCCCTAACACTCTCTGCCTGACCTCAGCTAACCACTCCAGTGGGCCACACTCTGGACCTTGTCATTACCAAACTACAGCCCCTCTACAGGTTGTTTCAGGCATCCTGCTGGCTGACCACCAACTCCTACCTTTCCAGCATGCCCCTTATAGTACCTTGACCCCAGGAAGTCTTTGACCCCACCATAGGTCAAGCATTTTTCCCTGCTCCTCACCCGTCTGATGTCCTTAGCCCCTTCTTATCCAGCTAAATTCCATGATCGATAGTTATAAATCATTCTCTTGCATGTACCCCTGACTCCTTTACACCACTCTTGCTTTGTCACACCTACCTGCAAAATCCAACTCTCTGCCCATTCCACTCTTGCCTTTGCACCACCAAATGGTACTAGATAAATGCATGGCAGTCTGACTTCACACCCATGAGCATGAAACTGAAGTGGGACCTGAAGCTACAGGTGATCAGACCATACATTCCTATCTACCCTCCAATCTGTATTACAAAGATTTAACAGCTTTTTATTCCTCAATACCAACACCTCCTCCCCACCCGCACTTTTGGCTGAAAATGGAAAAAGGCAATGTCAACAGGCTTCTGTCCCCATACTCAACAACTGGAGGGCACCGGCAGGCACGTGCTCTGCTTCCTACCTGTGGGGAGGAACTTTCTGCCACACAGGAGATTTAGAGGAGATTTTAAAGGCACTGAATCAGATCACCTTTATCTACTCAAGGACATCCTACCAATACTACTTCTTCCCTCTCTACTGGACAATTCCTATTGATACGGGAAAAAAAGGCAAAAGAAAAATTTAATTTCCTTACTACCTATAGCCCATTGAGAAGTCCTCAAAAGAAGCAGAGTAACATTCTTCTAGAAACTCAGCTTCCTTAATGTTAACACTTTGCTAAAGGCAAAGGCAATCTTAGCCCGACCCCCAGGACCCTGTAAGTCTACTTTAACATATAAAAATTCCTTCAGAAATTTCCTTTATCTTTAAACCCCCAAGATACATGTTGGCTGGCAATCATGCCCCTCACATATGACCCACCGATATACATCTGAAGAGTCTCATGAGTAAGGTTTATTAGACAGTAATATATGACCTTTCCCCAACAATAGTAGCCTCCTCAAGGTCCTGGAAACCTTGCTTCCAAAATTCCTTAGAGACTTACGCTGTCCCTAACCCCCTCCCAACTTGAAAGTATAGAATGGGCCACTCCTCACGACCCCAGTGCATGCAGCTCATTCTGCCCACGGGTCCTGTCCTTGTGCTTTAATAAAACCACCTTTTGCACCAAAGACATCTCAAGAATTCTTTCTTGGTCACTGGCTTTGAACCTCAACATCTTTCCTACAACACTATCAGCATACAAACATGTTGATATTTTTCCCATTGGGGGGAAAAAAGCCTTCTATTGACTCCATTTTCCCTTCTAGCTATCCCCTTGTTTCCCACTACAATCAAATTCTTTTAAAATGTTGCCATACCTGCAGTCTTAAGTTCCTTTTCTCCCATTCTCTCTTTAAACTTCAATCATTGTTTCATTCCCAACAGGCTGTCCCTGACGAGGTCAACAGTGGCCTACATGTTGCTAAATCAAATGACCAATTCGTTCTCAGTCATCGTTTTTGATCCATCAACAGCATTTAGCACTGCTGATCACTCCCTTTTCCTTGTAACACCTTCTTCCCACAGTTTCCTGGACATCTTCACTTTGTGTTCCTTCTCTCTCTCCTCTGCTGGCTCCTTTCTCCCTTCCTATATATAAGGCTGATCCAGGCTCAGCTATTGGTCCTCCATCTAAACTCACTTCCTCTACTGTCTATAAACATGCATCACTGCTTACTTTTGCAAAAAGAAACACAGGAAAGACATAGAGAAGCTAGTAAGACTATTCACAAGGGGTGGGCAGGAAGAGGTAGAGGAAAGAGAGGGAGTGACACTTTTCTGAGAATACTTCTGTACATTAAACCATATTAATACCATACACACTAAAAAAATGACAATAAAATCAATTAGGATAGGGGAAAACCCTGAAAACAAATAAAAAAAATATATTTCAAATGGAAATGGAAACAAAACTAAATATATTTCAAATGAAAAATACAACTATATTAAAGGGGGGTGGGTAGTAATTTGTAATTTGTAAGTAATTTTGGAGCATAGTATGTAGTCTATATACTCTTAAACTAGAGATAAACACTAAACAAATATTGACAAATAAATAACAAATTACTATTCAAGCATTAGGCAAATAAATCAATGTACTGAGAATAATGAAAATTAAGTTCCCACTATCAGAGAAGAAAGTTACAAATATGTCAAGGAGAGACATTAGAATGAACCCATAGTATGGAAGATATCAAAACTCATGGTTTTCAACAGATAGAGAATCACAAATAGATTTGTACACATATGTATGTATATACATGTCTGTGTGTGTACACATGTGACAATGGTATCCCAGCACTAATAAACACACCTAACTCTGAGTATCTCTTAAAAAAAAAAAAAAAAAAAAAAAGTATGATTCCAGAGCTGGGTTTCAGAAATCACAAAATAAGCCTGGAACATCTTGTTTGCCAGAAGATGCTCAAATGATAGGCACAAATTAAAAGGACAAATGAGCTACTTTGAAGGGGCTCCTATTGGTCAAATCCAGGACAATCTGAATATCAAAATAAACCATGAAGTAATAGATTATAATCCACTGAATGAAATGGCAATCCATAACACTATGTGGATATAAATAACCTGGAGAAGGAAAAACTCTCCCCTATTGAAGAATACTGATGAATGTAGAAAGAATAAGGGAATTAGAAAATGACCATTTGATTAACGTCATGATGATATCTGATTCATGCAAGCATCAATGGATGATAAAACTAAAGAGTGAAAAATTGATGAGGAAAAGGATATCTACATAGTTTTATTTTTTTTCTACATAGTTTTAAGTTATCTCCTCAAAAATCATTTATTACAAAGGGTACAATGGTCACTTCATAGTGGTAAAACTGTGAATTGCCAGATACCACCTTAACCAGGTGGCCAAAGTGGTGCCTATAACCAGCAACAGTACAAATCAACGTCATGTTCCTTCTGATATGCTGTCCTATCTTTTCCCTCAGGCTAGACTACTCTTTCTTGGTAATATTATCTTGATAACTCACTAACTTCATTAAAATCTTTCTCAAATACCACCTTCTCAACAAGAACTACCCTGACCACCCTTTTTATACTGTTAACTTGCTCCCTACCTCCCTCATTCTGCCTCCCTTGCTCTACATTTTCTTTTTTTTCATAGCACTTACTAGTTTTATAATTTTCCTCTCTATTACATTTATGGCCTATTCCCTATACTCCTATACCCCTAAGAGTATAAACATAGGAGCAGGGATCTTTTGTTCACTGATGTATCCTAAAAGCCTATGCTCCTGGCACTAAGCAAGGGCTTAATAAATATGTTAAGTGCTGAATAAAGGAAAGTATTAGGCTACTGAGAAAAACTACTCTTGGCCATACCTGGGATCAGAGAGTGAGTGGCTTGGGATAGCAATTATTTTGGAAAGTAGAAGACACGGTGTTGTCCTGAGTGGTGTCTGAACAGTGAGCACACCGTGGTCACTTAGATACCATATTTATTTAGAGTGGTTTGGAGAAGGGCTCACGGAAAGTATGAAGAGTTAATATTCCCTTCCATACATCCCTTTCCCTTAGGCCATTCTATGTGATTCCCAAGTCACCTTTCATACTGATACACTGCTCTGTGTCATATAAAAGATATTTTTAATTCTTGAAATAGTACATTTTAATTCTCAGCTCTTAAGATGTGATTTAAACATAGGCTCTTACCTGCACAGTTGACCACATGTATTTCCACTCCATTTGGGAATTTCTATTGTAGCAGTAACAGTCTGAGTCAGAAGTCTTAATAAAATCCATTTCCTTCAGGGCTTTACACCTTGCAACTGAGAGATGAAAAAGAAAATATATTTCTGAAATATTTAATTTCCCAGAATCATACCCTTTTTTTTTTCCTTTTTAATTCACAAGAATAATGCTATTTTTACATGCTCTGACCAATGGATTCTTCTACATGGTTATTACAGTCCTATAGTCTTTCCAACCTACAATAGACAGACAAAAAATTACAGTCCAGCATCAACACTCTTATGACACATGGAAGGTAGTCTAAGAACACAGAGAATAGGCACTTCAGTCTTGGGAGTAGAGGGCAAGAATTGGGGGCAGCTTCCTAGAGAAGAGGAAATGTGGGTGGAGCACTAAAGGATAAGTCGGAGGCCACGAGACAGAGAAGAAAGGTTAGAGCGTGGCAAGTGTGTACAAAACCAAGATTAGGGAAATCACAGAAGTGGTTCAGTTGTTCACTGAAGATGGAGTGTGGGGAATTATGACGGAATTTCAACATCTGCAGCTAGAGAGGTAAGCAGTGGTTACTACTTTAAGGAGTATGGACTAGGTGAGCATCAAAGTCTCAGCAGGTAACTGCTGACACTCACGAAGGCTTTACTGAAGAGGTCGGGGAGTATGTGGACAGAGTTAAGGCATCAACACTGTCAACTAAGACACCGTGAACTTCCTAGACCTCAACGACAGCAAGAAGTCTTCAACATGGCAAAGGGAGGCCTGAAATGGCAAAGGGAGGACCTGGTGTTATTTGTTGGAGCTACTAAAACCCGGAGGACAGTCTGATGGATGCAATCCCTGACAAAACATGACAAAAAATGGCGGATGGAGATAGGACTACTTCAACCTCTCTCCTGCCCTCCCATCAGGGCTCCTCACTGGCCAAACCCAATGGGAACCAAAGGACAAAGAAGCCCAGGTGACTCAGGCCACAGATGTCAGCTTTCAGGTACTGAGCCGGGGAGGGAAGGACAGAGAATGATCTGGGATCCATATGTAACATACAAATAACATACAACACAATACAGTACACAGAAGAGGAGAGCGAGGTGCCTTATTAGACGGTAAATACCGCAAGAAACATGTAAAGTAATGGGATTCATTTTATCTGTGGCTCCCTCTGAATTTAAAATGAAGTAAGACGTCCTCTTCCCCTGAGTCAGGGCTGGAGGCCAAGATCAGTCTTTGAGGATCAGTGTTGGCACAAGCCGGCCAGCAGGCTTGTTTTCCAGCCTCAGGCATCTAGAGCTGCTGGGAGCCCCACCTGCTCTACTCCAGGCCTGCTGACTGCCCGCCAGCCTGGGGCCTCGAGTGGGCACCACCCCCTCCCCCGCCCCCGGCTCCTTGAACAGTGCCGGGCTCCCGTGGGCCGCTCCTGGCCTGGGCTGCCACGTACGTAGCTTGGCCCCTGCCTGCCCCACAGGAATAGCCTACGTGCACCTAGACGGGCGGGCGTCTACCATAAAGATGCCCGTGAGGGAGTGCAGCCTCTCACCTCCTGCTCTCCCACCAAACATTGGCTTTGGCCCCAGGGGGACCACTGGGGGAGGAGAGGGTGTCCAGAGTGGGGAATTCTGCTGCGGACGGGACGGCCGAGGCCACCGAGCTCAGGGAGGATTACCACTCCTCCCTGCTGGGTGAGGCCGGGTGCCAGCCAGGCCACTCCATCCTTCACTCAGCTGGGTCTCCCGCACGGGATCCCCTACAGGCCGGGATCCCCTATAGGACGTGAGGTGGGAGGTGATGAGCAAGAGCTGGGAATGGGGGGGGGGCCTCTGCACGCACCCGGGCAGGTCAGACGTGACACTCGGAACAGTGGCCACGAGCACAAGCTCTGAGTGGTTAGTGTATCGAACCCCACAGCTCTGGTTCCACACGGTTGCAAGCAGGAAGTTCTCTATGTTGAAGTGCTTACTTCCATCAACTGACAAATGTTTTAGAAAAGTTTTCAGGTTCTAACAGTTTTTTTTTTCCACTAACAAAAGTTCTGGAAGCATCTCATTTTGTTCTAAAAGCAATAAGCCACTTTCTGTGGGAAAAAAATAAAATAAATTGAACTGAGATGAAAGTCATAAATTCTTCTGGATCCAGGATAGGGTGTCATCACTGTGTCTGTCAACAGGAAGCAGGCACAGAGAATGCTATGGGCACACAGAAAAATGGGCCTTATGCCCATCCCCCACTTTTATTTATTTATTCATGAGAGACACAGAGAGAGGCAGAGACACAGGCAGAGGGAGAAGCAGGCTCCACGCAAGGAGTCTGATGCAGGACTCGATCCCAGGACCCCGGGGTCACGCCCTGAGCCAAAGGCAGACGCTCAACCCCTGAGCGCCTGGGGGCCCCCCAACTTTTCTATGGGAAGTGTGGTCAGCTGCTCCAGAAAAACCTGAAATGAAGCTAGAACAACCTGCTGCACCAAAATTAGGGAAGGATTGAGTAACTAGTAACTGTCACAGTCATTTGGGGAATGATACTGAAGAAGCCCATGTAGGTCTGTGCCCAAGCTAGACGCATCCTAAGCATTGAGCCCAAGAGAGTGGAGACACACTTGAGAAGATGCAGAGAATACCGACCAATGTGACTGCATAAAGGTCACAAAGTTACACAAAGTAGGAAAGTCACAGGAGAATCCAGTATTTTCCAATGTGACACCATCAAATCACTTAAAATTTACTCTTAACATTGGGAGGAAATGCTTACATTTTTAAATATACCAACGCATTTGCAGAGTTTGAGAGTCAAGATGCAAATACAAAATTCTAAGAGACAGGTCTCAAAAAGGCACGTGAAGGAGGCTCTAGAGGTGCTCTGCTAAATATAGGAGACTAAAAATTAAAAATCCGTCCCCCAGTACGGCATGTTCATATATACGAGACCAGAAGGAGGACGCAGAGCTAGTGCTGAGGGAGCCGTTGGGTTACCCCCGGCCCAGGGATACAGGGGAGAGGGCCCTCCCGGACATCAAAGGGCTGGCAGCTGGCTGTGGAAAAGACGTCAGAGGCAAGAGAACCTGGGGGCACCTGAGCAACCAAACATAGTGAGAGCCTCCAGGCAGTGAGAGCGGAGGAGGACGGGGAGGAGGCTGTGGACGGGCCTTCGGGCAGCCCACGTTCTGCCTCCTCAGAGCCTCCCGGCTAAACCAGGAGGCGGGGTCCACAACTAGACCCCGGGGCCTCAATAAAAGACAGGAACTCCTACCTGTGTTGGAAAGGGAGCATTCGAGCAGGACGGGTGAGGGAGGGCGGGGCCGAGGTCCACAGACCCCAGCAGCCCGGACCACTGTAAGAAAGGTCCCTGGCGGCCAGTGCTTTCTTCGGGTTTACTCCCATGGCCGGTGCTCCAGGCCAGGGGCTTTTCTGCAGGGTGGCTCCGGGGCCGAAGCACAGAGAACGAACTACTGCTCTTGTTCGTGGTTTGAGGGAACATCCTCTTTCCGGGTCCAAGCTTTGCAAACAAATGCTGCCTTCCAATGAGTTTGTTTCCACTTGGTCCTAATCCATCTCCTAAATCATTTGAGATCTCTAACTCTTAAGAGCAAGATGGTGTAATATAAGTATAGTGCAATAATCTGAATTTAGAAGTAAATGCTTCTTTGTCATCCAAGCCAGTCTCCTTGCACTAGGATTACTGGTTTCCCTGCTTCTGGAATTGCCCTAAATATCAATTCCCCTCCAACCTATTCTCCAATCAGCATGGAGATCTTTTAAAAACATCAATCAGAGCACATCATTTACCTGCTCAAAACCGATGACTTCACACTGCACCTGTAATAAAAATCCACCCTCCCTTCCACGATCTAGCACTGTGACCCTCTCTCCTCCTCATCCTCGCAGCTGCTCAGGCCACACCAACCCTCCTGTCCTCGAGATGCTGAGCCATTCCTGCTTCAAGTTTTCCTACTTGGCAATTCCTTGACATGCAATCTGCTCCCCAGATTTTGGCAGAGCTTGCTCCTTTTGGTAATTTAGGTTTGCCCAAAAGTCACCTTCTTAGGAAAGCCTTCTCTGACCCCACTGTCTAAAATGGCACATTCCAACCCCTTTCACCCACTTGCTTCTCACTCTGCTTTATTTTTTCCTCATATTTTTATCAGCTTATACCCTGTCTTTCCATGAAGTTAGAGGCAGCATGTTCTTTACTGTACCCCCAGCCTTTAAAAATCTGTCTTCTGTGTATGTGTTTAATCTGGGAGGGTCAGTGGGTTATTCGGGCATGCACAGCTGAGACAATGAAAGCCTGGCCAATCTTTGTAAAAGGCTGCCTGGCACTAGTCAGCACCATAAAGGGAAGCGCACCCCGGCCCTCCCCTTGAAGCAATCTGATGTAATCCGACGTCCTATCCAGCCTGTGTCCCTGCCATCCCACCACAGAACCCGCGGACTCCATCTCCCCCTTACTCTACTCCATCATCCACATACCTTAACTACGGGGCCGAAAGCTGTAATCCTTAAGACCCCTTGGGCTAGGGATCTTCTTCTTTATCCTCCCGGGATAAAGAAGGGCAGAGAGAAGCAAGAGACAACAAGCTTGCATCAGTGCGTTCTGCATAAGGGACCTCCCAGTTAGAAGAAAGGAACAGGCTCTGAGTTTCTCTTGCTCCTCTACAGAATTAAGTATAGATGCGTAGACTGCTCTGCTACTGATACCTATGGAAACTACTAAAGGCACGTTGTAAAGTATTCCACCTGGAATTCTCCAGAGTGCTCTCTGGCTTTTGAAGTGAAGTTGATGTCAAATTCACACAATATACGAGACATAACAGGCCAGGTGTTAGCGTTTCATGGTGTGCTCTGGCTACCCTCATTGTTAACTCCCTCATTCAACCCCCAAGAGGACTCCTAACTAAGGAACTTGAAACTCACAGCTACAAGAAACTACAGATCTAGCTTCACATGAGTTCGTGTAAACCTGAAGCCACCGGCTAGTTAGGCCAAGCCTAAGACAATGACCGTAAAGATCAAGACTGTTATCTAGGCTTCTTCTAGAAACACTTTACACTTCACTATCTACTTCCTCCACCTCCACCTAAGGGTGGGAAAGAGAAGACCTAGCCAGATGGACGGCTTATCTGAACTCCATCAGCTGTTGAAGGAGCTGCCCATCCAGCCCTGAGGTCTGGGAAGCTGCCTGCACGTCTGCAGGTGTCACTTATTTCATGGGGCCTCAGTCTTTGCTGGTTCATCTCTCCAAGATGGAACTTCTTGGAGGTCGCTGTAGGCAAATCCAAAGACATCACACTGATAATCAACAAAACTCCCTCTTAGTGCAATCGAGAAAACAAAAGGGAATTTCTAGGGATTCAGAAAAATGAATAAAAAATTCATTTGATCAGAAGAGAACAATTCCTGCCCAGGGACAGCTACAGCTTCCCTTGAGGCCGAGTATGTTTCTGCCCTACAAGGTGCCCCGTAGCCTAGGTATTCACTTCCTCAAACCTGATTCCGGATCCGGACAAAAATCTGAAGTGTGGGGTATCCCAGCTCTGCCTCACCTCCTAAGCACTTAGGAATATCTGCAGGGACAACCCTGAATGCCATCCTTACTAATAAGCTCCCCCAGCAAGGCTGCACCTCTGAGCCATGAAAGGATCCTCACCATAACGCCCTGTAGGCCTCAAAAGGTTTGCTTGATTCTGCAATAACCCTGCCTTCTGACTTTCTGGATAGTGGTGCCCAAACCGCTAAGACAAAGCACAATCATTTACATTACCAAAGCACTTGAGTCAGGCTTATCCTACCCAATGACATTCCTTAGTTCACTTAAATAGCACTCAATTTATAAATATTCAATTAATCTAATTTAAGACTATGTGGCTTATATAAAAAAGGGACAGATGGGTTATCACCTGCTTTCACTAATAAATTACATTTAAAATTACTCCTTTGTACCACTTTTGTCATTTATTAGTTTTCCTAAATGTAAAAGGATATATTTAAGTTAAAGAATTTAGTCATACATAAGGTAAAAATATTCAGTCGAAATTTCAGAAAAGGGCAGGTAGTACTTAAACCTACTTACAGAATATGCTAAAAATAAAAAGCACAAACGCTCCTCAAATCTTAGCAGATCTTAAACAACCTCCAACATAAAAATATTTCAGCAACGTTCCTTCTAAAAATTTAACCTTTACATGGCCCCCATATGGAAAGAAAATAACTTCAGATGAAACTATAATAAAATTTTAAAAGCCACCTATTAAATTAGACTGCTATTTTCTTCATTTGGCCTATAACTGCTTTTCTTTTGGAAAGGGGGGAGGGGAAAAAAACAAGAAGAGCAAAAAGCAAAAACCAACAAAACTTAGCTCCTGAAAGTTCGAAGAAGAAGGATTTTTCTGGGTATTATTTGCCAATTGACATTTTCAAAGGGGTTAGCATGGAGCACCAAAATTAGAAAGCAACTTCTCTGTTCTAACCCTATTTTTTTTTAACCAAACTTGAATATAAATCTTGATTTTTGTTTCTCTGAGAATGTGCATAGAGAATAAATCTGAAGTTAGCGGATGCTGATGCACAATCAGGCTGATTCTAACTTTGAGGACTGATTTTTCTTCTCCATAGATGATCACAGGCCGTGGCCTATCACCGTATAGTTCACTATGAATAACTCTTCCTTCCAGCCAGACAACTACCTGCCTCTCCCATGTCACCTGCCTCTGACTTTCCTCCAAACAGGGTGACAGAAAGCCATCCTGGCTCCAGATATTCTCTATTTTACGGAAGGGTGTGTACATTCGAGAGAGAACTTTACAACAGTTAGTATCATCTGATGCAAGCTTCTTCTGTGACTGACAGGCCCTATTGTGAAGGGGAGCACCAGCTGTTCGATCTCAGTTCACAGAACCACTTTTAGAGCAGCAACGTTCCTCAGACCTAGTCCAGTCCAGAGGTTCCAACGTGGTGTCACCTGCACACACAGGACCCAGGATTGCTCCACAGCCTGTGCTGTAACACGTACCTGGGATGGCAAGAGTTGCCATAAAGCTACACAACTTGCCATTTTTCTTGGCTCTAGGCTAGAATTTTATCAACTCGGTGTACATCCTGCATCTCTTGGGCAGAACAGTAGCTCTGAAAAGCATTTAACCCTTTGGTTAACAAAACAGGAGTCATAGTGGACACTAAATGTTGTAACACAAACATGTGAAATATTGGGTTATGTTGTAAACCATTCTGCGATAGAACAACTTTGTTTTAGTGATGAGAAAACCATGGTGCATAAAGATGCTGGGCCTGGACCAAGGTACTTCTACAAGTGTGTGTGGGGCGGGGGGAGGTCGTGAATGTCTAGAAGTCAAGGTTCCGGGGGTTGGTTCAGGGCTACTGACACTTTCCTGGCTGCTGCCATGCTCAGAAACCCTCCTTCTCAGGCGTATTTGTGATTTATTTTTCCATCTCATGTACAGACGGCTTACATTTCTTACTACGAAGCCCACCTCTCTTTACTCATCTATAAGATGGGTACGTAGGGGGTACTTACCCTCCCAGGGCGACTAGGCTATCACATAAGAGAGCACATCGAGAGCCCTGCTAACACTGCCAGCACTTAGTGAGCACTCCACAAACGTCTGTGCAATGAAAACTGGCAGAGAACGGTTCCCCGACGTCGGGCGACAGGCTGGCAGCTGGGGCAGGTGCTCCGGGTCTCTATCCTCAGACAAGGCCCTGCCCTCCCTGGAGGGGGCGCTAAGCCCGGCTTACAGCACACCCGGCGACTCCGGGCGCAGAGGCGGCCAAGGAGGCGGCGACGGGTTGGTGGGCGGGGCCGGGGCCGGGGCGGGGCCGGGGCTGAGCGGGGACCGGGACCCCGGGAGCCTGACAGGACGAGGAGGCGCCCCGCCCCTGCCCGCTCCCAGGATCCTCGCCCCGCCCCCTGCCCGCTCCCAGGATCTTCGCCCCGCCCCCGCCCGCTCGCCCCGCCCCCTGCCCGCTCCCGGGTTCCCCGCCCCCACTCGCCCCCCTTCCCCCTCCCTCCCCGCTCCCCCCCCCCCCGCTCCCCCGCCACCGCGGAGCCGGGCGGGCGGCCTCAGGGCGTCGGGGCAGCGCGGCCGGGGCCGGGGCCCGGGCCCGTGTGCGCCTGCGTGCGCCGCCGCCAGAGCCCGCCGTTACCTGACAGCGCCGCCGCCTCTCCGCGCACGGCGCCCGCGGGCAGCGAGGACAGAGGCGGCAGCCAGAGCAGCAGCCACCACCGCCCCGGCCGCGGCCGCATCCCGCCCGGGACCAGCTCCGCGCCCGCGGGCCCGGCTCGGCCGTCGGGACGGAAACGGCGGGGCCCGCGGGGGGCGGCGAGGCTTCCGCGTCGGCCTGGGGGCGCTCCCGGCAGCCCGCCCCGCCCGCTCCGCCCCTCCCGCCCCTCCCGCCGCGGGGCTTCCGGGCCTCGCCGTCGGGGGCGCAGGGGCCGCGCAGTCCCGGCAGCCTCTGCGCGGGCCGCCGGGGGAGGGGCGCTGCTCGGCCGCGGCCTGGGGCTTCCGGGACCCCGGCGGGACCCGCGGGCTTCGGGCCGGGGGCGGGGAAGAGGGGGCGGGAGGGAGGGGAAGGGGGCGCTCCAGGAGGGGGAGGGGTGGGTGCTCCAGGGGGAGGGGAAGGGCGCTGCTCGGCTGCGGCCTGGGGCTTGGGACCCGAGGAGGGGAAGGGGGCGCTCCAGGAGGGGGGAGGGGGAGGCGCTCCAGGAGGGGGGGAGGGGGCGCTCCTGGAGGCGGGGGCTGGTGCTCCACGGGGGAGGGGAGCCTGTGCTGCAGGAACCCCCTTTTAACAATAAACCTTTTTCCTGTTTCCCATTTTCCTTGCTGTTGTAACGACAGACTGGCAGTTCAGTTGCTCAAGTAACACGGACTTGGGTGTTTCAGCTCCTGAACACATTTCAGTACAAAGAGGCTGTAAAACGTTCCCTCACCAGTAGAACACATGTTAAAATTAACCATTAAAAAAAAAAAATACAGAAAGCTGATTGGTGGTGGCCAGGGGGACGGAGTGGGGGAAGGTGGGCGAAATGGGCAAAGGAGGTCAAAAAGTACAAACTTAGAATTACAAACACGTCCTGGTGATGTACAGTACGGTGACTAAGGCCGAGACCGTAAGGTAGACTTGAAAGCTGTCAAGAAAATAAACACAAAAAAATTTTATTATGATTATGTGAGGTGATGGATCGACGGATGTAATGCCCATTTTGCGATATACACATGTCCTGTTGTACACCTAAACCTAACACAACGTTAAATGTCAGTTACATCTCCATAAAACTGGGAAAAATACCTTGAGTGGCCTTAATATTGATAATTAGAAGTTGCAGACTTAAGTCAGTTATATTGCCTTTTTTTAAAAAAACATCTTCCTCAGGCTCTGAAAACTCATTAATGTGATTTCATATTTCATACTGAACATTTACTGGAACAAAAGTTCATTTCCCCTTTTCTAATTCTGGTCTTCTGCTTAGGTGCCTCAGAGAAGCCATTTGTGACAGAAATCATCCTCTAAAAATAACTCAGCTTCATTTTCCCCACAGGTATGAGTAGGACTCAATAACTAGACTTTCCCTGGTGTCAAAGTAAGATTTAACCAACTGTCCTCAAATCCCTGGCACCATGTGTGCTCCCGCAGATTTCTGTAAGGTCAGAAATCTCCTTATAAGGAACTGTTCAAGGTGATAAGTTTTACAAATAAGCTGCTATTAAACGTCTACCTTGTCTGGCCCGGCGGACAGTGTCCAGAGAAAGAGCAGAGCTCTGGGTCCAAGGGTGAGGTGTGCACTAGCCTCTCGCACAACAGCTTTTTTTTTTTTTTTTTTTTTTTTTTTTTGTCATTCATTTTGACAGTTTAACTTTGGGTGGCACTATGAAAAGTAGCTAGAAAAAAAGAAAAGAAAAGAAAAATAGCTAGAAGAAACAGGTAGATTATTGAGAGACAAATGTTTTCCTGCAGCAGCATCCGGTAAACAGCAGGCAGCAGGATAATAGATTAATATTTAAATTACTATTTGTGTGTCTTATCTTTAGTAAATAGCTGTAAAGAAGCTAAGTCAAAACACCACATTCCTTTCTATAGGATAGTAATAAATATTTTTCCAGAGATGAGGAGAGTCTTTGAAGGTGGTAGTTGGGTCACTGGGGGACAACCTTGAGACCTCCCCTGACTTCCCCAAACCTTTCTCTGATATGAGAAGAGCTACTGAGGAAGGAGCATAAAACACTACTACCGCAGGACCCTGGCAAAGACTCTTTTCTGGGGGAGAGACAGAAGTGCAAACTTTCTGCACATGGGGAGCAGCAGGACACACTGGGGTTCAAGGGCTTGAACTGAACTAACACAGAGTAGAAGTTGGCAACTTCTGGGAAACTCTTTTATTGAAGACGTACCACAGAAACAAGGCAGGATTTGTCAGCTTCGGGGGAAGTGGAAGAAATCCTGAGAAAGCCCCCACCTCAAAGGCTGAGCTATACAGGACTTAACCTAAGACCAAAGCTGAGCAGGAGAATGGAGAAGCCTGTTGCGCCACAAGCCAAGCACTAGCAATAAGCAACCCTACTCCGTACTGAGGAGGAAAAAGGACGTGGGGAGAGGTCCCTCCGTAACACAGGCATGCAAGGACTGCTGAAAACTAAGTGGCAAGAAGAAAAATCCTCAGCACTCCAGCTTCCATACCCGTGTGGTACAGGCCACCTGCATGGCTCAGTTAGTTAAGCATCTGCCCTCAGCTCAGGTCATCATCTTGGGTCCTGGGATCAAGCCCTGGGTCCCTGCTCCCCGCTATTTCTCCTTCTCCCTCTGCCCCTCCCTCCTGTTTGTGTGTGCTCTCTTTCTCTCTCTTTAATAAATAAATAATCTTTAATAAAAAATCCTGTGGTACACCAACAGATTTATTGTTATAATAACAATAAAACTCAAACTCAGCTCAAATCCTAGATCGACTCAATCACCTACATTTCTAATCCAACAGAAAGAGAGGCATACTTGTTTCTGGTATAAATATTTTTTACCTCAGTTTTCACTGCTCTTCTACAAGGATATCCATCATTCAATAAAAAATTACAAGACATTCAAAACAGCAAAGAAAAAAATCCATTATAAAGAGTTTAAAGCAATCAACAGAACCAGATTGAAAAATGACCCAGATGTTGGGCTATGATTGTTATGTTAAAGGATTTAGTGAAAAGGTAGACAACCTGTGTGAACATACAGGAAATCTCAGCAGAGAGATGCAAATGCTAGAAAGTAAAAGCACATTATTAGAGATGAATAATTCCTTTGACAGGCTTAGAACACTGGACATGGCAAGGAAAAAAAAACAATGAATTAGAATATAGGTAAGTAGAAATTATCCATGCTGAAATACGTGGAAAATTTTTTTAAAAAAAGAAAGAAATAACAGAATATCCAAGATCTGTGAAATAATGTCAAGTGGTTTAATAAACACAGGTTGAAATCCCAAAAGGAGGGGAGAGGAAAAATGAGACAGGAGAAATATTTTAAGATATAAAGCTGAGAATTTTCCAAAATTAATGAAAACAGAAGATAAAGAGAAAATCTTAAAGACAGCCAGAGAAAAATGATACACTGCAGAGAGCTAAAACTTGCAGAAGACTTCTTGTTAGAAACTGCATAAGCCAGAAGATAATGGAGTGACATTTTTTAAGTAGTAGAAGAAAGAATACTGTCAATCCAGAATTCTATACCCAGTTATAATATCTTTCAAAACTTGAAGGCAAATGAAGCTTTTTTCTTTTTTTTTCATTTCCAGTCATATAGACTTTCACTATAAAAAGTGTTAAAAGAAGTTCTTCAGGCAGGAAGAGTACTATAGCAGATGAAAATCTGGACCTACACAAAGAAATAAATTGCTCTAGAAATGATAAAAGTGAAAGTAAATATTAAAGTTTTTATTATTGTAATCACTTAAAAAGATATATCTAAAGCAAAAATAGTTGCAGTGCACTATGGGGCTTATACATAGAATTAGAATGAATGACAGTACCACAGAAGATGAGAGAAAAGAAAATGGAAGTATACTATCATAAAGTTTTCACCATACCTAATGGGATATAGTAATCTTTGAAATTAGACTGTGATAAACTAAAGACATACGTTGTAAACCTTAGATCAACCACTAAAATCTTTTAAAAAGAGAGATAACTAGTTAGGCAACAATGGAGATAAAATGGTACAATAAAATTTCCCAAAGAAGACAAATATAAGGGGGGAAATGAATAAAGAACAAATTGACAAATATAAAACAACTTAAAAAATAATAGGTCTAGGGGATCCCTGGGTGGCTCAGCAGTTTAGCGGCTGCCTTTGGCCCAGGGTGCGATCCTGGAGTCCCGGGATCAAGTCCCACGTCAGGCTCCCGGCATGGAGCCTGCTTCTCCCTTCTCCTGTGTCTCTGCCTCTTTCTCTCTCTCTCTCTCTCTCTCTCTCTCTCTGATAAATAAATAAATAAATAAATAAATAAATAAATAAATAAATAAATAAATAAATAAATCTTTTTTAAAAATAGGTCTAAATTCAACCATATCGATAATCACATTAAATATAAGTGCCTCAACATCTAATAAAAGGGCAGATGTTGTCAGACTGAATAAATAAGCAAAAGCTTATTTACATGCTATTTACTAGAAAAATACCTTAAATTTAGGGATATACTTAAATAGGCTAAAAAGAAAGAGATGGGAAATTATATGCCATTAAAAAAAAACCACCAATCAAAAGAAAGTTGAGTGCCTATATTAATATCAGGTGAGGTAGACTCAAGAATAAGTAATACTGCCAGTAATTCAGTAGGTCTAGAGTAGGGCTTGAGATTCTGCATTTTTAACAAACTTGCTAGTGGGCTGAGGACATCTTAAACAGTAAGTTCTTAGAACACAAGGCCCATATTGACAGAATGAGGACAGATGGAAGGAATCCATGTTCAAATAGTTTGGGAAATCCAGCATACTGTATTAGCCCTTGTAGACATTCACAATGACAAACAGCATATTAAGTCCTTAAAAATTCCTATAATAAAGAAATTGGCAGTAGGCAGTGTTTAGGATGACACTCCTCCAAAGATCCCCTCCATTTCTTGGTATTCATGCCCTTGTATAAGCTCCTCTCTAGGAATGTGGCCTGGAAGTACTGACTTGCTTCTAATGAATAGTATATGGCCTACATGGTATGTCATTTCCAAGATTAGGTTATAAAAAGATTGCAGCTTCTATCTTGAACGTTCTGTCTCTCTTCCTCTGGGATCACTCTTGCTAGAGAAGCCAGGTACCATGTTGTGAGGCAGCACTGTGGAGAGTGAATGAGCAGATATTTCCCAACAGAACTTTGAGATGTTTGTAGTGCTGGCCAATGCCTTGGTTGTAGTCCTCAAGAGACCTTGAACCAGAACCACCTAGTTAAGCTGCCCCTATATTCCTGACCCTCAAAAGCTATGATATATTAAATTATACTAGGTTAATTTTTACCCTACTAATGCTGTGTTGTTTCCATCATGATCTCTCTTGGATTGAAGAATTCTGGGTGAGACATTTGATTTACACACATACTACACCCAAATTGAAGCCTGATATTTCTTTTTCTCAAATAAAACCTGTTAATATCCATGCACACACAGTTTAGAAAACACTACACTTAATATATTATAATAGGTTCTTTAACATCATCATGGAACATTGTTTCCTTCTCATGAGAAGCAGATGCTATTAACAAACCACGATTATTGCAGTGTATTATTCCTAAATTATACCAACATTTGTGTGCATCCCTCTAGGAGATGAAATATACTCATTAGTCAAACCAAACCAAACCAATCCAAAACAAACCCCCCTATAAACAGGACACCAGCAGAATCTTCTGTTCAAAGCTGCCTGGGATATTATGCAGGCTTGCTTTCTACCTTTCCATTAGAAAATAGAGAAAAAGTTTGTCCATCAGTGAGTCAGTGAAGTGAGAAAGTTGTAGTTGGAATCACCACTAAACTTCACAGAAGAATGTAAAACAATTGTCACTGGATAATAGGACCAGCCCCAAAGCTTCTACACCAGAAGGGATTATTGAAAAAGGACAAAATTCATTGCCTCTTGGAGCAGTTGCCCTGTTGTGCCACAGATCTTAGCTGTGGACTTCTGGAAACAGCCCATATCCACCTCTAAGATGGAATGAAGCATGGCAGCTTGGGGGATCTGGATCTAGCAGATGATGAAGAAGTTGGCACTTTTGCCAGAATGCTATCAGGGTGGGTATAAGGAAACATTTAGCATTGTAAATGCAGATTCCCAAGACACACCCTCTAGAGACTGACTCAGTTCATCCAGGAAAAGCCCAAAATGTACCTTCTTGATATATATGCCAAGTGATTCAAAATCATTAGAACTAAACTTTGAGTTTTACAAGTTTTATGCGTGACAGGAAGTGGCTTTTTCAGCAAATTTGTAACCATAGCTAAGATACTGTGTGTACTTTATATAATTCATTTTGCTATACTATGGTATATTTTTGAAAAAAAAAAAGGTATAATAAAGAGCTTCTTGAGGAAGCTTATTATTATTTTAGTGACCTGAGTTTTTTAAATTCTGACTATTTCCACATGGTGTGAAAAAGATGGTAATTCAATTTTCAGCCTCTGCATTTTTGTTTCTAGAGTTCTTGTTCTTCATAATAATTAATTTTTTGTAACTGTCATAGGGTTATAATCAGTCATTATGAATCAGATGTAAAATTTAGCTCATGTCAGAAATTACTTAGGAACTTTCACTTGGTTTCTAGGTAGGTAGAACATTTAATTAAATGAATTAGAATAAAACAAAGTTCTACTATTTTGTGTTTTTTCATAAAGAAAGATTTAGTCTGCTATTGCAATGACACCTGCCAATGCTATATAGATTATAGAAGCTGTATGTGATAAAGTCTTCTTTTTAAAAATTCCCATTTTTGAATTTTACATAAAAGGAGAGAGAAAAAAACAACAGCAGGCTGTTCAAGACCTCTTCATAAAGGAAAAAAAAAATAGAAATTGACTCGTTGGATCATGTTTTTCTTAGCATATTTCATTTAAGAAATATTTTTAAATTGACTTGCCATATACTGGTTCAGTAATTTTAGTAATAATTCATGTCAAAACTAACAGAGAGCTTTTCAGTATGAATGAATGATGTCGGAAAGGATTAGAATAATTATAATTTATAAGAAAGATAATATGTTCTCTGTATTAAATTAGCAAAGTTATAAAAAATAATTGGTCAAATTCAATTCAAATCTTTCAATTCAAATAGAGACTTGTGGAATTCTTTAAAGTAGTGGTTGTCAAATTTTGGTGTGGGTAAGAATCCCATTTCCAAACATTCTTATTGAGTAGGTGCAGTGTATGCCCTAGGAATCGATATCAGTAATTCTGAGGCAAACCGTCTTGACTATACTGTATTATTGGCGGAAAAAATATTCAAAAGTGATTAATGATTCGTTGATGATGGCTAGAAAATAGTACCTAGGGAGAAAAAATGGATGTATTTGGTTAATCTGAAAAAAAAAAAAAAAAAAAAAAGAAGATTGAAGAGTTACAGCTTTCTAAGAGTTAATTTAAGAGACTAGGATACAGAAAACCAGTAACCAGTTCTTATGTTTTCAAAGAGAAGAGTGATCTTTCACCTGGATATCATCCAATCCTATCATTCCACATTACCCGATTCCTAAAGAAATTCTATCAAAGTTTACTTTGCGGCCAACACACCCTTGGGAAGCATTTTTAACCAGCCATTCTCTATAATCTAGGTCTTTTTCCCCTACTGTATTAATTTCTATTAAAATGATTATAGTGAAATAATTATATTTCAAAATCCATTTTTCTTTTCTTTTTAATTTTTATTTATTATTTATGATAGTCACACAGAGAGAGAGAGAGAGAGGCAGAGACACAGGCAGAGGGAGAAGCAGGCTCCATGCACCGGGAGCCCAACATGGGACTCGATCCCGGGTCTCCAGGATCGGCCCTGGGCCAAAGACAGGCGCCAAACCGCTGCGCCACCCAGGGATCCCAAAATCCATTTTTCTTTCATGGAAAGCTGTAAACTGCAGATGTTCTTTGAGTTTAAATGCCTTAACTGTCTTCGTTGATCATTTATTGACGAAAAAGATTTGTCTATTATTCGGGAGCCCTTTGATTCAGTTAAAACAGGGATTTTGTCTTCCTGCTCTCAGTTCTTTTTTTTAAGATTTTATTTATTCATTCATAAGAAAGATAGAGAGGTAGAGACACAGGCAGAGAGAGAAGCAGACTCCCTGCAGGGAGCCTGACGTGGGACTTGATCCTGAGTCTCCAGGATCACGCCCTGGGCCGAAGGCAGCTTTAAACCACTAAGCCACGGGGGCTGCCCCTATTTTGCTTTTAGAGTCTATCTGCCTAAAATTAGATATCAAAGTCTACAAAGCTAAAGGAAAAAAAAACAATTATTATTTAGTACTTTTTGGTAACTTTCCCCCTCACTCATTTATATTTCTTTCCTGTGATTTATAGGCCCTGTTCTTACTGACAGGGTCAAAAACTCTACCTGTATTATCAGAGTATCTATTCATTAGGATATTTCCAACTAATTTCCAACTAAACATGTCTTAAATAATGAAGACATTTATTATGTTGCCTGGAAGTAAGTCCCAAGGCAGGTTAATTCAGCAGCTTAAGCATGCTATCAAGGTCTCAGACTGTTTCCAGCTTTCTACTTCCCCACTCTTGGCTTGTTGGGTTTTGTCTGTAAGCTCTTGTTCTCATAGCACAAAAAGGCTGCCATTGCTTCCAATACTGGTTTCCCACACAACTGCAACCCAAGGCAGGGGCCTTCCATCTCTCGAATAGGGAAGTAAAGCCATTCTTAGAAGCTCCTGCCTTCACCCTCTCAGCAGACTCCCTTGCTGGTCCTGTTAGAAGTGAACTACCCCGTACCCTGGCTAAATGGGGTGACTGAGTATCTGGCATTTTCAGTCTCCATGGTGGGAAGTAATAGCAATAGATAGAGAAGAAATCACTATGGTGATATTTCTGACAGCTCCCAAAAGCCTTCGGCGGCTTCTGAAAATGGCAGTTGAAATTTAGGCTGACTTGATAGATGAGTTTTGTTCATTATCCTAAACTTTGATTAATGTATTTTCTTTTTAAAAAATGTGTTTTCTTTTAGAAATTTACACATTGACTCAAAATGGGAGTTGCTTCTATATCAAGTGAGTATTTTTCTTTCTATTCTCTTGTTTAGCAGGTTTACATCTTTATTCTAAAACAATGAATTCCCTAAAGAGCAAATACTTCCTGGGTTATAACAGGAGATGTAAGGAGACAGTAGTAGGAATGGTAGAAAAAGCAAAAGATAAGGAACAAAAGGAAAGAGTAGACTGAGCAGTGACTGTTCTGGATGGTCTAACGTGAGGGAGTTCAGTTAACTAGGCCACTGGCCACCTGGAATGATGGGCAGGATAAAACATTAAGACTCCGGAGCAAACAGAATGCAGGAGGAGGGAGTTCACTGCTTTTTCAGGCATGCATCCTGCAAGTTAGAATTTGTCTGTCCTAACCACAAAGGACAGGTGTGTCCCTGGAAGGACATGTTCATATAGGTTGGCACTCCTTTTTCGCTCCTTTTTTCACTTAAAGATATTTTGCCTAACAACGATGCTTAGAATAATCCATCTAAATATTTAAGCTCTTAACTTGTTTCAGTAATTATCAAAGCTAAACCCACTAATATTCCTTGGATTTGTTTTAGGATTAAGAGGTTACTCTTCCTCCTTTGCATTTTCCCATTTCACCTGGTTCTTCACTGCCTTTTCCTAGTTTTCAACCCCTTTTTACTCTTTGCCAAATAGTATAATCCCCAGAAATATTATAGATTCTTTTTAACACTTCATCAATCTTGAATAATACACGAGAGAATCTTGTTGAAATTCTCCCTTTGTTGTTACAGGTATCCTTTATGTTAAATCGATTTTTGTTGTTTTAATCCTTATATCTATTGTAAAATAAAAGTATAGAAAGCAATATACAATGAATGTATACCCTAATGAGTTATTTACCATAAGGCAAACATTCTTGTAGCCAGCACTCAAAGCAAGAAATAGTTTTTCAGCTATTCCAGAAGCTCTCCATGTACTTCTCCAATTTCAAACCACCTACCTGCCCCCGAAGCACTCGCCATCCTAATTTTTATAGTAATTATTTCCATGTGTTTCTTTATAATTATATGGCAGGAGTGCACATCCACAAACCTTATATTTCTGCCCATTAAGTATTTTTTAATGTATCTTTTAAATCTCATTCTACAGGTTCATCCTTTCACCATCGGGAGGTTTGCTGTTTTCATATTCATGATGCAGTGTGGCATATTCCTCTGTCCTGGGCATTTCCTGAGAACTGGCAGCTGGATTCAGAAGCTTCATTGAACTCAGGTTTCATCACTTGGGGTAAGATGATAGGTTGTGTTGTGTTCTTTCATGAGAGGTATATGATGTTTGGTTGAGTCTCCTTTTGTGATATCATTAACAGTTGATGTCTGGATCTGTTAATTCACTGGGAGGTTGCAAATTGGTGATAGTCAAATTTCATTATTTTTTTCGTTTATTGGTTGGAATGCTTTCATAAGGAGATGCTTGTCCTTATTTATTACTTGATTACTTAGTGGTACACAGTTCAGAAAGAAAAGATAGGATAAGTATTTGGTTCTTCTATTTACTAGTTTTTAAGAGAATAAATTGTTTTTTTTAGCCTTCTCTGAAGATGACTTTTAAAAAAAAAAAAAGATTTTATTAATCTATTTTGAGAGAGCACAAGCAGGGAGAGGGGCAGAGGGAGAGGGAGAAGCAAGCTCCCCACTGAGCAGGGAACCCAACATGGACCTCGATCCCAGGACCTTGGGATCACAACCTGAGCCGAAGGCAGATGCTTAACTGACTGAGCCACTCAGGAGCCCCTATTTGTTTGTTTGTTTTTAAAGAATCCTTTTTAATTTCATATTGTTTACTGTAACAAGTTGAAAGTTGTGATGACTTTTAATTTCATATTGTTTACTGTAACAAGTTGAAAGTTGTGATGACTTTAGTGGCTTAAAACATCAGAAATTTATTCTCTTGGAACGCCTGGGTGGCTCAGTGGTGGAGCACCTGCCTTCCGCCCAGGGCATGATCCTGGGATCCCGGGACTGAGTCCCACATCGGGCTCCCTGCATGAAGCCTGCTTCTCCCTCTGCCTGTGTCTCTGCCTCTCTCTCAGTCTCTCATGAATAAATAAATTCTTCAAAAAAAAAAAAAAAAAAAGAAAGAAAGAAAAAAAAGAAATTTATTCTCTTGTACTTTTGGAGCCCAGAAGTCCAAAACAGGTTTCACTAGGTTGACACCACAATATTGGCAAGGCCATGCTTCCTCCGTAGTCTCTAGGGGAGAACTAATTTCCTTGCTTTTTCTAGCTTCTAGTGGTTACTTCTATTCCTTGGCTTCTGACCTTTTCCTCCATCTTTATTTTTCTTTAAATTTAAATTCAATTAATTAGCATATAGTATATTATTATTTCAGAAGTAGAGTTAAGTGATTCATCAGTCTTATATAACACCCAGTGTTCATTGCACCATGTGCCCTCCTTAATGTCCATCACCCACTTACCCCGTCCCCTCCCTTCTCCCCTCCAGTGACCCTCAGTTTGTTTCCTATGATTAAGAGGGTGACTCTTGGCTTTTAAAAATATCATGAACTGATGATTTCAACATATTTGATAAGGTTTCAATCAATGGCAATTACTTCTTTCTTGAAGCTCTAATTATCCTATCTTTGGCCAATAGAATTCTTTTCAGGTTGGTTTCTGAGCCCTTTTGACATACGATACTAATTTTTGATAACTTCTTTGATATTTGATATCAGCTATCCAGGTTCATCCTGTGCTCAGACATGGAATCAGTCATATTAAAAGTCCTGATTTCTTTTACAATTTCAAGATCACAATCTAGGCGCTAACGCTTATTGCTCCAGGGATGCTTATTGTTTCTGGGCCTTTGCAGTGGCAAAGCTAGGAAATAGATCTATCTATTGATAATTATACTTATAGATATCATTTTACAAATAAATTACCTAGTATGCCAATATTTCCAATTAAAATCCAGAACTATAGAGTTTTTTACTTAGTCCTTTTTATGCTTTTACTATATCTGTATCTCTTTTCCTCCATAACAAGATTCCGGTTCCCAAGGATACAGGAGATGACGGAATTAGAATATCTCATAATTACTCATCCACATTGTACACATGACAGGCTCAGAATAACAACACACATATTACGACTGTAATATAATTACAAAGAACAGCTTAAAATATTTTTATATGCTCTCCCCATTCTCAGTAATTTTTACAGTTGTACTATTTCTACATTATGCAAGAATATAGCTTTTACATATTTATCCTCTTTAAACTCTCATTTAATATTATTTCTTCAGATAACTATGTTTTACTATATACCACCAGTCGTTATATAGATGTCTCTCAAATCATTTTGTCTAAAACTCATCCTCTAGATTCTTCAGGAGGGGCTAATTAAAATAATATTCTTGGAGTTCTTGCATGTTGGTAACTGTTGTCCATGCCTTTTATGGTTGCAAGTCACTTTTGCAGGATATAAAATGCTCAGTTCACATTTTACTTCTTGTGTCTCTTAAATATGTTATTTTATTTTCCTCTGGCATAAAGTATAGCTGTCAAAAAAGCCCAAACCATGATGAAAATCTAATGTTCTTACCCCGTAAGTTACTTGGTGGCTTTGACTGCATACTCAATGGAATATTTTCATTTTCTTTAAAGTTCATCCATTTTACTAGAAATATGTCTTGGTGTTGATTATTCTGGGTCAGTCTTCTCAGCTACATAGTGTGCTTTTTCAATATGTAGTTTCACACTGTTTCTTATTTAAGGGAAGTTCTCTTTTTGTTTTTAGTATTTGTTTTGCATTTCTTCTTCAAAGATTCTGGTTACTTATGCTTGAATCTTCTTTTGTCTGTCTTCACTATTTGTTACTTTCTCTCAAATATTTTTTAAACTTATTTTGTCCTTTTGTTTTGTCATTTTTAAGTTATTTAGTCCTTTTATTTTTTTGTCTTTTTAAATTTATTTTTCCTTTTATGTTTTATTTCTCTTAAGGCGTAATCTGTTTAATTAATTTGCTCTTGTGTTCCTTCTACTTGAGGGTCACTTTTGAATTTTTTTTTTATTTTTTATTTTTTTAGTTTCTACTTGCCCCCTAAGGTCTACCTCCTCAGTGGCAGTGTTTTTAAATTTTTATGAGTTTTAACAATGTTGATTAATGTTTTCATTTCGTGTCATATCATTTTATTAATGTAGTTTAGCTTCTTTTAAGATAGGAAGTTATAAGGGATCCCTGGGTGGCTCAGCGGTTTCGCGCCTGCCTTTGGCCCAGGGCACGATCCTGGGGTCGCGGGATCGGGTCCCGCCTCGGGCTCCCAGCGTGGAGCCTGCTTCTCCCTCTGTCTGTGTCTCTGCCTCTCTCTCTCTCTCCCTCTATGTCTACCATAAATAAATAAATCTTTAAAAAAAATAGGAAGTTATAGTTTTGATTTGTTCTCTGCTTCTCTTTCTGATATAGGGATATTATTCTACTATGTTTCTTAGAAATAACTTTGCAAAGGATTTAGCCTCAATACTGTTTTCTCATTTTTATGGGAAAATGGTCTACAATTTTTAGTAGGAGGTGTGCTTTCTTTTTTTTTTTTTTAATTTTTATTTATTTATGATAGTCACAGAGAGAGAGAGAGAGGCAGAGACACAGGCAGAGGGAGAAGCAGGCTCCATGCACCGGGAGCCTGACGTGGGATTCGATCCCGGGTCTCCAGGATCCCGCCCTGGGCCAAAGGCAGGCGCTAAACCACTGCGCCACCCAGGGATCCCGGAGGTGTGCTTTCAAGTAAGCTTCTCTACCTTCACAAACTCCCTCTTCTGCTATTTTCCTGTAGTTAGGAAGGGTCGACTTACCAGATTTCCTGGTCCTGTTGCCTCTCCCCAACACACTTTTTTGGGGGGGGTCTCCTTCTATCTTTATTCTACTGTCTCTGTCTAGCTCAATCCTGATTCCACTCTCGGCATTTCTCTTCCAGGTGACACTGTCCTTGGAAGCAAGCTCTGACAGGTCAGTGTGTAGTGAGAGTTCATACACTCCCTACACTGCTTAAATACCTTCAGTCTTTGTAACAGACCTGGTGTGCTCACCATCTGCTGGATTGGGCAAGACCTACCCACGTTTTCCAGGAAATAGTCATTGCTAATTTGGGCTTCTCCTCTTCTCAAGTCTGTCAAAGTCTGTCAAGCTTCACTGCTTCTCTCTGCTTTTCCTTTTCCAGATGCTGATATGATTCAGGACCTGTGGCTGTTGGTGGTTTGTCCGTACTTACATGCATTTTGAAGCCTTCGTGGATGCCCTGTTTACTAGTGTCAGTGTAAATGTTGTCCATGGGTTTTTTATTTTATTGGGTAGCTCTGTGTTTTTATATTGAGATGTGGATTCAAAATTACCTTGCCACTGTAGTCATTTTCCTAGAATCCACCAAATTGATTTAAAATATTCAAGTAGAATCCACATTTTCACAGGAATTGGAAATGGTAAATCGCTAATAACTACCTAAGCTGGGATAATTTTATTATAATTTCAGCAAAGTTTAGGAAACGTTTTCTCAATGTTATAAAGTCCTCTGAGAGCTTTTAGAGATGTGTATTTTTCAGTCTACGTCTGGCACAATTAAAGAGAAAATTTATGTGTCCTCAAACCAGGGTTCCAGGTATTAATGGGAAAACCAACTTCATAATAAACTTAGGTGCAAAGCAGGTTATAAGCTGAAAATAATAAAAGTAATCATTCTTATTGTTGTATAAGAGGAGGTATGTTTACACAGTGTTTTCTCATAAATTATCTCATTTCATCCTCAAAATAACCTTAGCGAGGTATTGTTATTATGAGTCCTACTCCTCAGAAGAAATTGAGCTTAGAGGACTTAAATGACTTAAGATTTTAGCAGGGAGGACTCCACGTGTTAAAGGTTTACTCTTCCACCAAGGGCTCAGCTTTGGAGAGATTCCTGCATAGCTCATGGCAGGCAGTGAAACTTGCCCAGCCAGCTCTATCAATCACATATATACATATTTTTAAGATTTATTTATTTACTTGAGAAAGAGAGAGAGAGAGAGAGAGAGAGAGAGAGAGAGAGAGTGGGGGGAGGGGCAGAGGCAGAGAATCTTCCAGCAGACTCCTCACTGAGCATGGAGCCCGGTGTGGGGCTTACTCTCTTGATCCATGAGATCATGCCCTGAGCTGAAACCAAGCCCGAATGCTTAACGCTTAACGACTGAGCCACCCTGGTGCCCCATATCAATCACATATTTCTTGAGGACCCGTGGGGGACAGGTGCTGCAGCCGGATTTCTCACAGTCTGGTTGAGAGCCATGTCTAGCACCTCAGAGCTGTAAGTGACAGAATGGCACCTGAAGGGGAAAGAAGAAAAAATGAGTGGGAAATATCAGAAAGGGAGACAGAACATGAGAGACTCCTAACTCTGGGAAACGAACAAGGGGTGGTGGAAAGGGAGGTGGGTGGGGGGTGGGGGTGACTTGGTGATGGGCACTGAGGGGGGCACTTGATGGGATGAGCACTGGGTGTTATGCTATATGTTGGCAAATTGAACTCCAATTTAAAAAAATATGTTAAGAATTTTTTAAAAATAAAAATAATATGTAATAATAATAATAATAATAAAAAGAGTGGCACCTGAACCTAGGACTCTAGACCCGTTGGTTTGCTTCTCTCCCACTAGCTAACATCAGTTTCCGCAGTTGCTTTGTGTGACTTGCAGCACATTGAGCACCTCCGGTGGCATCACTATCCCTGCATGTCGTTGGATATGAGTAACTTTGATTCATGGTGGAGGTGAAAGGACAGTGTGCCAGGGCATTTCCGATGCTTGGGGCAATGCTTCCCCAACATTTACAGGAGAACCTTGTCCCCAACCTTCAGGGATTCTTTAATTACATCCTAATATTTTACCTTAAAATTCATGCAACTTTTAAATTTTACTTTGCAATACGTCTGTGCTTTTGAATGCAAAAAGAGCATTTACCATACTTGCTAGCAGGTAAAATTATTGCTATAGGGGAGGATCTAGACTGTTGTTCCAGTGGCTCTCTTAGTATCTAAAGTTCCCCAGTTTGAAAGCTTGATAGGAAATGGAGGTAGGCTGCAGCTCTATCATGGGAGTGCGAAGATTTTGCTAAATATTTGAACATTATTCGCTAGACACTGAGAATCCAATGAAGTATTTTATTTTTTTTTTTAATTTTTTTATTTATTTATGATAGTCACAGAGAGAGAGAGAGAGGCAGAGACACAGGCAGAGGGAGAAGCAGGCTCCATGCACCGGGAGCCCGACGTGGGATTTGATCCCGGGTCTCCAGGATCGCGCCCTGGGCCAAAGGCAGGCGCTAAACCGCTGCGCCACCCAGGGATCCCCCAATGAAGTATTTTAAAAAAGAAGCTGACCTAGTCAATTTTGTGTCTTAGAGGAATGGCTTTGAACTTTTATGATCATCATCTATATTAAGAAATACTTTTTACACAGTATATATATGAGTGTGTGTAATATATAATATATATGTATGTATGTATGTATGTGTAATATGCATCTGCCTTCAGCGCAAGTCATGGTCCCCAGGTCCTGGGATGGAGCCCCACATCAGGCACCCTGCTCAAGGAGTCTGCTGCTCCCTCTCCCTTGGCCCCTCCCCCTCCACTTGTGCTCTCTCTCATGCTCTCTCTCTCTCTCTCTCTATCTCAAATTAACAAATAAAATCTTAAAAAATAAAACAAAAAAACCAAGTTGCAGAATTGTCTGCTCTGGGACTTAGGGGCCAGTCACCAGTTTCTGAAGAGGAGGATGGTGACAACGAGGCAGGAACTGAACCGTAAGGGGGTGACAATCATAGCCAGGTCTCCACTTGTGGCTGAGGCACAGAGATTAAGGCAGCTACTAACTCTGTATATTGTGTGGGCCAGACTCAGGACAGAGGGCAGGAGATTCAGAGCAAAATGAGAAGTCAGGTGACTTAATTGCTGAGTTGTAAGAGTGTTCAGACAAGAGCTGCTGCCATTTTTCTTTAGCCCGGAAGGAACACTGAATTAGTAGGAGCCTGCAGGTGAGGGTCAAGCAGTTCCTGCTGCTGGGACAGGAATGCTCTAGAGGGTTGGGAGCAGTAGGCAGAGGCAGGTAAGGAATGCAGTGGCTGCGGGCTAGGGCCACCATCAGGTCACACTCACCCCTCTCTTACTCAACTGCCTACGTACACCTCCCTCCTCAACTGCTCATAGAACTGGCTTGAGCATCATACTGCTCTCTCGTTTTTATCATATTGAATAAAATCTTTCTACATACTCACTATTTGCATGTTAGTCATCTTCTCTTTTTTGAAAATTGTATTCTAACAGTATACATAACTCAAAATCAAAGAAATCTCATTAAAAAAAATTTAATGGACTGAGTTCTGGGTAGAATTAGGGATCCAAATATCAGTTTTCATATTCCAAGTGATTTTTAAGTATTGAAATACTATATTTGTTTGTTACAATGTGGTTAGTATTTTTTAAAAAATAAGAAATCTGGATCATTTATGACAAGTATCCAGAGAATTCATACACTGCTTTACTATTGCAAATGGAACAGAGCTGTACTCATTAAGAACATTTTAATTCTTTTTCCAGGAGGATTAGAAGTTGTTACTGGGCAGAAAGAGGAGGGGATGTTCCCACATCTCATTGCCACCATTTTCCCAGGGGCTGGATTCTCTCTGCTTCCTTCAGTCTGTTTATTCTCTGGCAGCCTGTCCCTTTCTCCAATCACCCTTCTTGAGAAAACTCAAGAAGTAAGAGAGGGTAATCTCTGCCTTGAACCACCATGTCTCTCAGAACACTCTCGGGGCTCCATCCCAGGATCCCAGGATCCCAGGATCATGACCTGAGCCAAAGGCAGACGCCTACCCGACTGAGCCACCTAGATGCTCCTGTTTCTTAAAAATCAAATACAGGTATTTAAATATTTAAAAAAATGTTTTAATGTCAAAATACCCCTATTACAAATAACATCACAGCTGTTCTCATAATATAATGAGTTAAGTTACTTCATTATATTGTAGATAGATTTTCATTTTTAGTGGCACCTAGTCTTAGAGGCTATTAACTTAATTAAAAACAAACAAACAAGATCTTAATTTTTATTTTACTGTATAGTTATTGCTGCTCTTCTGTTTCATCTTGCCCTTGACTGGATGTCCTCAACACATAGAAAAATTTTGCATGAAAAGCTAATTGTTAAAAGGTAATTAAAAGATATCAGTAAAATTGGGATCCCTGGGTGGCACAGCGGTTTAGCGCCTGCCTTTGGCCCAGGGTGCGATCCTGGACACCCAGGATCGAATCCCACGTCGGGCTCCCGGTGCATGGAGCCTGCTTCTCCCTCTGCCTGTGTCTCTGCCTCTCTCTCTCTCTCTCTGTGACTATCATAAATAAATACAAATTTAAAAAAATAAAAATAAAAAATAAAAGATATCAGTAAAATAAAAGAGAAAGATGAGGTATCTTTGACCTGGGATTCAGGGGACTGACTGAAAAGATTCAAACAGTCCTTTCCCTCTTTGGGAAACTGAGCGAGAAGCAGGCCCAGCAGCCCTGACTTAGCTCCAAGGGAAAACACAGGCAAAAGCCAGTAGGAAGGGGATGCGGACTCCCAGGCAAGCTGGTCTGAGCAGGCCACTTCCTGGCCAGGAGGCTCCCGTGACAGGGGCCTGGGACTCCTGTCCTCTCCCAGATGCTGGCCCGGAGCACCCGTGGGCACCCCCACTGCGCGTCCCACTCTCCGTCCTCGTGCCTCGGGCGTCACATGCACCCAGGAGGCTGCTCCGTGCGGGGCCAGTACCTGGTCAGGAGAGAGGTGGCCGGTCAGGTGGCCGGGGTCCCCAGCAGGAGACCACCGAGTCGGGCGGCTCCCGGGAACCTGCGTGTCCCGCAGCTGGGACAGGACCCCCCGACACTCTGCTTCGCAGCCTCTGCAGAAACGACTTGTGCCAAACACCCCGAAACGAGACAAAGAACCGTAAAAGCATTTGTCAGTGTCCTGGGCAAGGGGCAGTCAGGCCCAGCCCCGGGTGTCACCAAAAGGGACCTCACACGTGCACGTGGACCTAGCAGGTAGGCAGATTCGTGATCAGAGCCCACTGGGCCCACTCGGCACCACAGGATTGCTTAGGAAGGTTCCACAAAAGAGCTCGCAAGGGCCCCTAAACCCGGGAACCTGGGGGCAACCCCCTGGGCCTCCCTCCCCGGGAGCTTTATACTCTTGCTCAGTTAACTTGGCGTAGCTGCCCCCCCTTCGTCTACCTCCTCATCCTCCCAAGGGGTGTGACCGAGACCCGGGCCCTAAGGCGACAGCAGTCCTGTGCCACCCTGCGCTGCTCTTGTCTGCTGACTGATTTGTCCCGCATCAGCCGCCCCCAGCCCCGGGCTGCCAAGCGTGCGGCTGAGTGTGCTTCGCGCCGCCGGAGCGAGGCTTGGCTGTTCAGGAAGCTGAGCTGCAGGATCCGTCTTCACCCGCATAGTACAGGGTCCGTGCTTCACCTTCAGACTTTAATGTAAATGTTTTTAAAAAAATCCCAAGCACAGTTTTAAAAGAAACCTAATATAAATGCTTTCAGCTAACAAAAAAGGAAGAAAAGCATCCCTTTCTTCCTCGGGATTTTAGCCTTATTTTAGATGGAAAATTTAAGGTCACCTCAAGCACGAACCTTCGACTGGTTCCTCTGCTCCGCTTTGGGCCACTCTTGTTTATGGAGGTAACTCTGAGATCACTCCTCAAGCCACATATAAACAGAAACACTCTTAGAAAAGAATAATTTTTAAAATTGAAAATGACTACCTGTAAGATGACATTATCAACAAGCTTTGCTTTTTACTTATTTATTTATTTTTTTAAATTTTTATTTACTTATGATAGTCACAGAGAGAGAGAGAGAGAGAGGCAGAGACACAGGCAGAGGGAGAAGCAGGCTCCATGCACCGGGAGCCCGACGTGGGACTCGATCCCGGGTCTCCAGGATCGCGCCCTGGGCCAAAGGCAGGCGCCAAACCACTGCGCCCCCCAGGGATCCCAAGCTTTGCTTTTTAAAATTAGAATTGCTAATGAATTGTTTCCTAGTGTTCTTTTCACCATCCTATGGATATTTTCTTAAAAGTTCACGTTTGTAAAATGGCTTGGTTTTCTCTGTCGGCCCCCTCATCACCCACACAAACCTGGCCTCCTCCTCCTTGCTGACTCAGGGGCCCAGCCTCTTCCCACAGAAGTGCTCAGTGACCCGGGCCCACACCCACCCTCTCCTTTGTTCTCCCACAAACCCACCCCCTCACCTTGTCTCCTTCATCCAGGTAGACATTTTCATACTCCCACTGCTCAGCCGCCAAACCACAATAATGGCCTGGGCGTGGGGAAGAAGAATACTTTTTCTAATGGCCCTTATGGTTTTTTTTTTTTTTTTAAATTAATAAGCTCTATCCGCAAATGAGTAGTTGAGAAACAATTCTTTTATTCTTGGATTATTTTCTCAAAAACTCCCTCATACACAATAATTGGATTTTCTATTTTTGAAATATCTACCAAAATGTGCATGCACTTTGATTGTTGTGACTTTTTTTTCAGTGGAAACAGATGCTCTTATCTTTTGTCCAAATTAAAACATTTTACTCACATTTTGAAGTGAATGAGTGTACCAATGAAACAATAGCTCCCTGGAATGTTTATTTGCCGTAACAGTGTCTGAGCTATAGCTGAAGCCAATAGGCACCCTGACAAGATTAATTGGCTGTGAATATGCTTGAACTATTCTGGAGCCAACACCAGAGATAAGGGCCGGCCCACTCGTCAGAGCCGTGCTAAGGACTCCCCACCCAGAAAGGCCAGCCTCTGCTACTCATGTGTGTGTGTTTCAAGATTTATTTATTTTAGAGGAAAGGAGACCAAGCAGGAGCAGGAAGGGCGGGGGGGGGGGGGGGGGGGGGGGCGGGGGGGGGGGGCGGGGGGGGGAGGGAGAGAGAATCTCAAGCAGACTCCATGCTCAGCACAGAGCCCAAGGAAGGGCTGGCTCGATCTCACGACCCTGAGATCACGACCAGAGCCAAAACCTAGAGTCGGACGCTCAACTGACTGCACCACCCCAGCACCCTTACCTATGTGTGTTTTTAAGGCTGCCAGAAAGGCTTTCCCCAAATCACCCTCACCTTTATGTTGCTATGCTTAAAATTCCAGCATTAATGAGTCATTCCTGAATCTTCTCAGTATTTATAGTATGAAGAATCAGAAATATGCTGGATTTTCTTCCATTCATGACAACTATTTTCATCTTTCCACAGAGTTCAGATTATATACTACATGTCGTGAACAGAGTCTATTCTGGAATATCACAAATCCACTCTTTAATAGGAAAAGTGAATATAATAGTGGGTTTCAATGAGTGCACAATTGAATTTGTGTTGGTATGGTTTGTTTTCTTTTGTTGTGTGGCTTTTTCAACATTATAATTGATGTGAACTCCTTAAAGGAAGGCTGAGACCATTTCTCCTTTTCATTAATCTCTCTGAGGTGTAGCACCATATCTGACATATAGTGGCACTCAGTTCATGACTGGAAAATTGCTTCCTGTCCCTAGTAATTTCTCTTGTCATCACTAAGACCTAGGGGCAATTTTATTGTACATTATTTTTTTTAAGATTTTATTTATTAAAAAAAAAGATTTTATTTATTTATTTGATAGAGAAAGCACACAAGCTGGGGGAGGGGTAGAGGGAGGAGCAGGCTCCCCACGGAGCAGGGAGCCTGACTAGAGGCTCAATAATCCCTGAGATCATGACCCCAGCCGAAGGCAGACCCTTAACTGACTGAGCCACCTAGGCACCCCATTCTACTTTATTTATTTATATGTTTAAGATTTTATTTATTTATCCATGAGAGACACACAGAGAGAGGCAGAAACATAGGCAGACGGAGAAGCAGGCTACTTGAGGGGAGCCTGAAGTGGGACTCGATCCCAGGACCCTGGGATCACTACCTGAGCCAAAGGCAGATGCTCAACCACTGAGCGACCCAGGTGCCCCCCATTTTACTTTATATATACCATTAACTTACTCTTTATTTTGAATATAACACTCTTTCCTTTAAATTTTCACAACACTGCCTCTGCTCTTTCATATATTCATCACCTTCTCTAGTATCATTTTTAATTTTAGAGCTCTTCACGGCTCATAAGGACTTTTAAGTTACAGCTCTCTATGATTTAATTGTATATCCTCACAAAAAGCAAGATTCCTTACATAAAAAGCTCCTTGCACAAAAAGATGCAAGCAAGGTGAAAACAATCAAGGAACATACACCTCCCTGCCCATCCTGCAGCCACAGTGGTGATACGATTGTCACTAAGTTTCTAATTGCTGGTTTCAAGCTAAAGATGGTAAATGACCCACCCCTAGGCATGTAGAGCCCAGAAGGGAGGACAGGAATAGATGAAATATCTATTTCAACAGATATTTGATGGAAAGAGAGTGATGAAGAATAAAATGTCCCAATGGGAGAGGAAAGCAAAATCAAAAGTGTGAAAATGGAGCATACTGAAGATAAGCCAGATATTTCACCTTGAAGAACCAGAAAGAGGCCGAGGACTTGAGGTGATGAGATTTGGTAGAGTGGGAGTGAATTGTCCCATGTAAAGCAGGAGATAAAATGAAAGCTGAAAAGGAAGTCAACTACTTACTTTGTACCCTCAGGCACAGAAAATCAGCAGCCACACTACTCCCAGGAGGAAATAGAAGGTTTATTTCCTCAGGCAAGGCATAAGTCTCAAAATTGAAAGTGCCCATAAGTATTCAGCACATCATTGAGAAGTGTCAACCACTGGGAATAAAGAATCCCAAAAGCTTCCAGAAAAAGAAAAACAAATGACTGTAAAGTAGGATTCAGTATGCATGAGACTTCTCAACTACAACGTTGGATTGGAAAAAAAAAAAAGAAAACAACGGAACAATGCCTTAAGAATTATGACGTATAATTTTTTTAAATCTCTAATGAAATATCCTGTCAAACTATCAAAGTTTGAGGACAGAATAAACACCTTGTCAGATACAGAAGAATTCAGAAAACTTACCTCTTCTGTATCGTTTGTAGGAAACTAATACAAGGAATGATATAGAAAAATAAAGGGAGGAAAACAAGAAAGAGAAAGGCATGTGATCTAAGAAACAGGGGATCCATCACACTTGAGATGAAAAGGGAACCCGCATGGTCGTTGTGAAGGTGATTTGGGTGCAGCAGCTCTTCAGAAGCTTAAAGAGCAACAAGTATCAGATTGATGCAAGAGGACAAAGGGCTGCAGGACAGATGCCTCCAAGAAAATGGAGAGATTTAAAGAATCTTTTATAAATATGGATGTATTAAGAGATTTACATTTCTGGAAGAGAATAGGGTAATTCTTTTTTTTTTTAAGTTTTTTTGTTTTAACTCCATTGTAGTTAACATACAGTGTTATATTAGTTTCAAGTGTGCTATCTAGTGATTCAACAATTATCTACATTAATCACTGCTCACCATAAGTGGTACCCTTTAATCCCCATCACCTATTTCACCCATTCCCCCTCCCCTCTGGTAACCATCAGTTTGTTCTCCATAGGTAAGAGCCTATTTCTTGGTTTATCTCTCTCTTTTTTCCTTTCTTAAATTCCACATGAGTTAAAAAAAAAATTCCACATGAGTGAAATCATATGGTATTTGTTTTTCTCTGATTGACTTATTTCACTTAGCATAATAATCTGTAGCTCCACCCACTTGCTATAAATGGCAAGATTTCATTCTTTATGGCTGAATAATATTCCATTGTGTGTGTGTATATATATGCCACTTCTTCATCCATTCATCTATCAATGGGCCCTTGGGCTACTTCCATAATTTGCTGTTGTACATAATATTGTTATAAACATGGGGGTGCATATGTCTCTTTGAATTAGTGTTTTTGTGGGGGGTAAATACCCAGTAATTACTGGAATGTAAGGTAGTTCTATTTTTAACTTTTTGAGGAAACTCCATACTGTTTTCCACAGTGGCTGCACCAGTTTACCTTCCCACCAACAGTGCACAAGAGTTTCTTTTTTCTCCACAATCTTGCCAAGACCTGTTGATTCTTGCATTGTTGATTTTAGTCATTCTGATGGGTATGAGATGATAACTTGTAGTTTTGATTTGCATGTCCCTGATGATGAGTGATGTTGAGCATCCTTTCATGTCTGTTGGCCATCTGGATGTTTTCTTTAGAGAAATGTTTGTTCATTTCTTCTGCCCACTCTTTAATTGCATTATTTGTTTTTTGGGAGTTGAGTTGTATAAGTTCTTTATATATATATATATATATATATATATATATCTTATATATAATTCTTATATAATTCTTTATATATATAATATATATATAGCCAAATATATATATATATATTTATTTAAAGATTTTATTTATTTATTTATTCATGAGAGAGAGAGAGGCAGAGACACAGGCAGAGGGAGAAGCAGGCTCCCTGTAGGGAGGCTGACGTGGGACTCAATCTCAGGTCTCCAGGACCACGTCCTGGGCCGAAGGCGGCGCTAAAACACTGAGCCACCCGGGCTGCCCTATATTTTGGATAATAACCCTTTTTCAGATATGTCTACTGGCAAATAGCTTTTCCCATTCCATAGGTTGCCTCTTAGTTTGGTTGATGTTCCTTCACTGTGCAGAGCTTTTTATTTTGATGTAGTCCCAATAGTTTATATTTGCTTTTATTTCCCTTACCTCAGGAGACACATCTAGAGAAATGTTGCTACAGCCCATGTCAGAGACATTACTGCCTGTGCTCCCTTCTAGGATTGTTATGGTTTCAGGTTTCACAGTTAGGTCTTTAATCCATTTTGAGTTGATTTTTGTGTATGGTATAAGAAAGTGGTCCAGTTTCATTCTTTTGCATGTTGCTGCTTAGTGTTCCGATACCATTTGTTGAAGAGACTGTTTCCCATTGCATATTCTTTCCTCCTCTGTTGAAGACTAACTGATGATATAATTATGGTTTTATTTCTGGATTTTCTATTCTGTTCCATTGATCTAGGTGTGGATTTTTGTGCCATTACCCTACTGTTTTTTTTTTTTTGTTTTTTGTTTTTTTCTTGTTGTTGGTTTTTTTTTTTTAGTATCACACTGTTTGGATTACTACAGCTTTGAAATATAACTTGAAGTCTAGAATTGTGATATATCTCATTTTGTTTTCCCTTTTCAAGATTGCTTTGGCTATAGAGGGTCTTTTGTGGTTCCATACAAATTTTAGGATTGTTTGTTCTACTTCTACGAAAAACACTGTTGGTATTTTGATGGGGAATGCATTGTATGTGTATAGATTGCTTTGAGTAGTATAAACATTTTAAAAATATCTGTTCTTCCAATCCATGAGCATGGAATGTCGCCATTTTTTTGTGTCATCTTCAACTTTTTTCATCAAAGTTTTATAGTCTTCAGAATAACAGTTCTTTCACCTCCTTGGTTAAGTTTATTTATGAGTATTTTATTATTCTTGGTGCAATTGTAAATGGAATTGTTTTCTAAATTTCTCTTTCTGTTGCTTCATTATTAGTGTATAGGAATGCAACAGATTTTTGTACATTGATTTTGTATCCTATGACTTTACTGAATTAATTCAATTATCAGTTCTGGTAAGTTTTTTGGTTGGAGTCTTTAGGGCTTTCTACATACAGTATCATATCATTTGCAGATTGCAAATGTTTTTCTTCTTCTTTACCAGTTTGGATGCTTTTTATTTCTTTTTGTTGTCTGACTGCTGTGGTTAGGAATTCTAGTACTATGTTGAATAAAAGTGTATATTATATCTTCATTATCCATCCATGTATTTACGGACACTTGGACTATCTTCCATAATTTTGCTTTTGTAAACAAGGCTGCAATAAAAAAATATAGAAGTGCATATTATCCTTTTGAATTAATATTTTTGTTTTCTTAAAGAATTACTTTTGATAGGTACATTAAAAAAATAAGCATTCAAATAAAATGAGGTAATCATCAATTATAGGAATTCCAATTTGTACCTAAAGAAGCAATATAATCATAGTAGGTTACATGCCTCAGCCTTAAATAATACTTATGTCATCTTGATCATGTAAAAACTAATCAATGATCTGAGAAAAACATTATAATATAACTATATTAGGAGAATTAGAGGAAAGCATAAGGGACTAAATCCATATCTTTCCTAGAAGAGAGTCACAGATAATATAGGAAGCTTTGAAAAATCAAGAAATAGCAGTAGAAATGTGGAGATAAGTACCAGATGAAATGGCTGAAAGAGTTGAGTGTGGTTGCTTTTAAGAATGGAAATAGAACCAGATCTTGCAGGTTAGAAGGGACAGAGGCTGCTTTTTTCTCCTGTAGACTCTGAAGAGATATTTAGCTATTAAAACTCTGTACATTTATAACTTAGATAAAAGTACACAAAATTTCAAAAAGAAAAATGATGATATAGTCATATTGTTTTTGAGATATGGAGGCAACCATCCTAAAAGCTAAGGAAAAGTTTGAAAGTGGTTTCCTTTGAAGGAGCAGAACTAGATTTTATTTTCACTGTAAGCCCTATTTGGTTTTTTAGACTTGTGAGGAGGCTACATTGACGAAATATTTTAAATAAAAACAATTCATTTGCAAGAATAATTCCAGGCATGTAGACACTTAGGAAGAATTTTGAATTTTAGCTCTGCTACTTGCTTAAGTTCCTAATTTTTAAAATCTGTAATGTCTTCCTTACAAAGGGTAAGGAATTCATGAGAAAACACATTTGGAAACTCCTGATAGATTGAAAATGATCAATAAACATTCCCTTTTCTCCTCTCACAGATAAAACCAAGTTTTCAATAGTATCAGCTCATTCTTTGAAACCTCTCTTTCCTGGACTCACAAGGACCCTTCCACTCACTACCCCTTGGATGCAAAAGAAATAGTGACATGTGCATAATTAAGCCATTTTTTAAAAATCCTAAGTGAAGAGGTGCCTGGATGGCTCAGTCGGTTAAGCCTCTGGCTCTTGATTTCAGGAGTCATGATTGATTTCAGCTCAGGTCATGATCTCAGGGTCATGTGACAGAGCCCCATGCCAGGCTCCACACTCAGTGGTTTCTCTCTGAGAATCTTAAGGTTCTCTCTCGCTCTCTCCCCCTCCTCATCCTCCCCCGCACACACTGTCTCTCTAAAAAAAAAAAAATAAAAAAAAAAATAAAAAAAAAGTAAAAGATCCTAAGTGAAATAAGAAATGCCCTTTGTGTAATCTGACTAATCTTACAATCCATCCATTATTTCAACAATAAAGTGCAATATATGGTTTACCCACTTTTCTGGAGCCCTAATGATTTTTGAATGGGTTGCAGATTCAAATTTTATCTAATAGTAAATAGAACCAATCTGTCCATTGTAGAATGACATTAAAGCTGGGCTGTGGTGAACAGATTAGGAGTGAAGGATCGAGAAAATGATCCTCATATTTCTTTGGGGTAGGCAGGGCTCCTGGGTCAGTAACCTCTGGCTAAGACTAGCCTAATCGTTTCATATAGTACAGTACAATTATTATGATTTTTCTTTGAAAGCCATGTCATGAAAAAGGTTGGGAAGTACTGCCTTAAACAGGTGCCATAAAAATACAATATAAGGATGGACAGTCATTTAGGTAGTCTTTTTTCAGTTGCTTCCTTATTAAGTTAGTAAGAGAAGTAGTTAAATTAACATGTCTTTAAATGATTTTCTGTTGCCCCCCCCAATTCTGAATGGAAATTACTTAACATTATTAGGTTTATGTAGGAGTTTGGATTATTAAATTTAGCTATAAGTAACTTACTAGAGACTTCCAAGATAGTCATTTAAACAATTAGATCTTTACTCTGTCCTGTAAAAAGAATTCTGTAGAAAGTTAGCCCAAGGCTAGCAAGGTGGCTTCATCATCATCAAAGATCTGGAGGCTTTTAGCTTTTGGTCTTACACTGTTAAGGCATGAATCTCAGCTCAGGGAGTACAAACAAGCACATCCACACTGCAAAAAGTAGGATGAAGGAGGAGAAGAAGAGTGTGCCTTTTTCCTTTTATGAAGACTTCCCAGAAGTTACTATCCTATTTCCATTTAGGTCTCATTGTGAGGACCTTAGTCACATGACCAACATAGCTGCAAGCATGGTTGCAAACTGATCTTTTAACTAGTTGGCAATACGTTGAGCTTAAAACGAGTTTTATGAGTTAGAGAAGAATGATTATTTGATAGGCAAATAACAGCCATCACATGTTTTAGTAACTGCCATGTAATTAATTTCAAACAAAAACCATCTGTCAAGTAGTTTTTTTTTTTTTTTTGTCAAGTAGTTATTTAATATATACTGCAAGAAAGGCTGACATAAGCATTAAGGAAGACTAATTAGCAAATTCATTATCTGAAGTCTTGATTACTTATTTTTTCTGGATTTAATAATTCATGATTAAACAGTGTAGCTGGGGATAAAAACGCAGATTCTGAAGTAGACTGCCCAGCTCCCATTTATTAGTTGTGTGACCTTGAGAAAATTGCTTAAGTGCTCCGTGTTTTTACCTAAAATGAAATCTTTTTCTTTAAAATTATACATAGTTATGACAATCTGATTCTCTATTAAGAATTTCCAGGTGTGCAATATTTTCTTGATCTTACATTTGCAGACACTTACAAAATGGTGATTCTTGGAGTGAGACCATAGGGTTTTACTTGAGTTAATAAATATTATATTGCATAGTAGTGTTAAAAAAGACAAAGGTGGGGCACCAGGGTAGCTCAGTTGGTTGAGCATCTGACTCTTAGTTTCAGTTCCGGTCATCCTCTTGGGATTGCTCCACACTGAGCACAGGGTCTACTGGAGATTCTCTCCCTCTAGCCCTCTTGCTCATGCTCTTTCTCTCTTAAATCAATCAATCTTTTAAAAAGAAAGAGAGAGAGAGAGAAAGGATTTAGGTATTGGTCAAATTGAGCCATATTTGGTTTGTCTCCTTTCTCCTCCCACTCTTTTTTTCTTTTTTAAGATTTTATTTATCTATTCATGAGAGACAGAGAGAGAGGCAGAGACACAGGCAGAGGGAGAAGCAGGCTCCAAGCAGGGAGCCTGATGTGGGACTCGATCCTGGGTCTCCAGGATCACGCCCCGGGCCAAAGGCAGCGCTAAACTGCTGAGCCACCCGGGCTGCCCTGAGCCACCTGGGCTGCCCTCTCCTCCCACTCTTACTTCTTCCTTTTAGTGGACTGTATTGATGATGGCCCACCCTGACAGCCCCATAGTCGGCTGGTCTCCTATTGCCACAGGCCTGTACAGATTCTTGCTATCCTTATTCCCACCACTACAGCATGCCTTGCCCAACTACAGTCCTTCCAAGTCATAGTCCCTAATAATTGCTGGTTGTTTAAAAGTATAAATTGCCCAGATTAGGGCAAAAATGTCATTTATATGGGTATCCCTATTATTTTCTGGGTTGTTTTTTTTGTCCCCAGATTTTCTTCAAACATTGCCACAAATATGAAAGGATCTATTTTCCTTTTATTTATTTTTTAAAATATTTTATTTATTTATTCATGAGAGACACAAAGAGAGAAGCAGAGACATAGGCAGAGCAGAGAGAGAAGCAGGCTCCATGCAGGAAGCCTGATGCTGGACTCAATCCCAAGACCCTGGGATCAGGACCTGAGCCAAAGGCAAATGCTCAACCACTGAAATACCCAGGTGTCCCCCCTATTTTCCTTTTAGAAAAACAATCTTTAAGTGAAATTTTGATGATTAGTTGCATTAAAACTATGCTAAAACACTTTCTCATCTTTTTTTAATAATAAAAGTATATTAAGGAAGTTTTAGAAAAATAAAAATTTCATATTTCCATTAACATATGGTTTTCATGTTTGGTCCTAAGACAACTGCTTCAGTGGGTGCCATTTCTTTTCTAGTAGGAAGGGATAAATAATCCATGGAGGGGGTTCCTGGGTCAGTTGGTTAAGCATCTGACTGTTGCTCTCAGGGTTGTGAGTTCAAGTCCCATGTTGAGCTCTACATTGGGCTCTATGTTGGGTGTGGAGTCTACTTTAAAAAAATAAATAAATGAGGCATGGAGAACATGTACCCCAGTACTTTTCTGGGTAAGAGTGAGAAACTGCATACATTCTTCCTGCTTCTATTCTATTGGCAAGAACCTACTCATATGGCGATACCTGGATTCAAGAGAGGCTGGGAAATGCAGTCCATAGCTGGGCGTCCCTCTGACAGGCTAAAATTAGAGGTGGGGTTCTATTACTAAAAAAAGGAAGGAGAAAACAAAGATGGAGCATATTAGTCTTTGTCACAAATTCATCACATACTTGCAATACAGTAAAAACAATTGTATTTTGCTTTTTACTTAACATTACATCAAAAGCTTTTTTTATAGGGATCCCTGGGTGGCGCAGCGGTTTGGCGCCTGCCTTTGGCTCAGGGCGCGATCCTGGAGACCCGGGATTGAATCCCACATCGGGCTCCTGGTGCATGGAACCTGCTTCTCCCTCCGCCTATGTCTCTGCCTCTCTCTCTCTCTCTCTCTCTCTCTCTCTCTGTGACTATCATAAATAAATAAAAATTTTAAAAAAATTTTTTAAAAGCTTTTTTATAAAAATTAATTAATTAATTAATTAATTTATTTATGAGAAACAGAGAGAGAGAGAGAGGCAGAGACACAGGCAGAGGGAGAAGCAGGCTCCATGCAGGGAGCCCGATGTGGGACTCAATCCCGGGTCTCCAGGATCACGCCCTGGGCTGAAGGCAGGTGCTAACCTGCTGAGCCACCCAGGCCGCCCTCAAAAGCTTTTTTTTTATGTCAGTACGTAATCTTCATAATTATAAAGCAACAAATGGCATAACAATTTATTGAATGTATAATCAATAAATTCTTTAACTCTTCCTATCAATGAAAATGTAGATTCTTTACAATTCTTCACTGTTATAAACAATGTCACAATAAATCTTTCCATGACTATGATTTCTTCATCTTATTGAGATGATTCCCTTAGGATGAATTCCCGGAACTAGGATTACCAGGTCAAAAGAGTGTGTGAACAGTCTATGATTCTTAATGTTTTCATTCCAAACTGGTTTCTGAGAAGGCAGTACCAATTTGTTCCCAAAGGAAATGCGCACATTTTTTTTCTATGAATGTGGAGAGAGAGACATAGTCACATATCCTTGGAGGTAGGATATTTTCAGTTTTGGCTGGAACGATCAGGAGACAATGGTTAGTGTTTTACCCAAAACATCATCCAGCAAGAAACTTGCAGAGCTGGGATTCAAACCTGGTGTACTTCTTCCCACTTTTATCTTTCTTCCTTGTCTTTGGAATTTTGGGGCATTATTTTATTATTATCATCATCACTATTTATAGCTCTGTGTGAGTTTCTCTACAATCTTTATGAAATTTGCATTTATTCCTGCAACAAAATCTCTATTTTCTTAAACTTGTTGCAAGAGAAACAGAAATTGACTCAAAGATTCAGTAGCTTACTATTCAAGCCCCTGCTGGTTCCCCAGAAGAAACCTCATGAACCCCAGTAACTTTTACATTTTTCTTGGCTTGATTTTACCTGAGAGTAGTTCCGACTTACGTGTTTATGAAAGGAAAAAAAAATGGTTTTAAAATTGGAATGAATGAGTCAGATTAGAATGAGTTAGATTAGATGAAGCAAATTCTAAAACCTAACATTTTTGGACTCTGTCTCTTTTTCTTTCAACAGCTTAAGATATAATTCACATACCACACAATTCAACCGTGTAAAGTTACAATTCAGTGGCATTGAGTATATTCACAGAGATGTGCATCCATCACCCCCATCAATTTTGGAATATTTTTATTATCTCGAAAAGAAACCCCACACCCCTTAGCTGGCACTCCCAAGCTCCCCTCCATCCCCGACTCCGCCCTCCAGCCCTAGGCAACTACTGATTTACTTCCTGGGCTCTTCCTCTTTTTACAGTGGCTCCCAAATGTCCGAATGTCCGAATGTCCGTTTCCCACCAGCTCCAACAAATGGTCCTTCTCTCCACCCATCTCAGCCCCACTCCCAACTCAGCAAAGCTGAGCTCAATTATCTTTAATTCCAAGCTCAAATTCTGAAGTATCTGGTCTAATAAACTAATTTTTTTTCTAAAACCCTTTTTGCTTTACTCTATTAAACTTAGAATTTCCTTGCAATGTAAAAATGTAAATCTTCATGACTTTATTATCCAGTTTGTGGAGCTTTCAAAAGCTTTTGTCTTTCGTTGTTGTCTTATGAGTCATTTCACAGCTTGTTAGTACCTCTAACTCTTTGCATGAAATGGTCAAGTAGAGATTAAATTAAAATTGCTCTCTTATATGACTCTGTTTTTTAAAAAGTGTTGGTTAGGAGAAAAGCAAAACTTGAAATTAATGGTTAAAAAGAGTATTAAGGAACATCTGTGAATTTTAGTGACTTATATTCACAATTACTATAGGGAATATGTGATTTACTTTTTATAAAGGTCATTGCCATGGCAAATTATTGACAACTTGTTGATTCAGGTTGTATTTATTACCATAAGACTCTTAAACTGTTTGAATCATAAGGATGAAAACAATGATTTCTAGAACTAGCACCAACTTCCAAGGTTTGTTGACGGAAAGTAGTCCTGATGCTGATACATTTTACTGATGTTAATAAAACAGGAAGCAAGAAAAGGAGGTTAAACATTGGCAGGATGGGAGGCGGGAGTTATTCCCGAGGAGGGAAGAAATTAATGAAACATGGGAATATGCTTACACACCCCTGGTGACAACATTTCTTCGACGTACTGAAACTAAAGGGAATTGGCTAGTTTAGGCGGGGGAGGGTCTGATTCTAGTCTCTACTTGGGCTGACTTGCTTTTTGTGTTCTGGGTACGTGTGGTGGCAGCAACCTCTTAGCCTCCGGTAACATCCATCCAGCGATAAACGTGAAGCCTGGACATGCGAGTGTGGTGGGCACATCCCAGAGACACGAGCTGCACTAGGGTGGTCGGGCAGGAGAGGCCACGCAGGGAGCAGGGTCGAAGGACAAGGACACTCAAAGGGCGGTAGCAGGTGCTTTATGAGCAAAGAGGACTCGACCTACCTTCCCTCTGCTCAGTGAGCTTTGCACAGTCTCGGTCTGCCCTTAGAAGGGCCCTGTTCTCACGGAGCTCACCTTCAGCCCAGGCTTATTCAGCAGCTACCACACCAGCGTCAGTCCCGGGCTAGCAACTGTGAGGGACACCACACATGGCAGGAGTCCCCGCCTCGGGACTGCGGGGAAGGTGCACCGTGTCTGGGAGGCAGAGTCCGTGTGTAGACCGCGACACGGGTGGGGAAAACGGGGACAGAGATGCAACGGGGTAGAGGCCTCGCGCCAGTAGCTTCCTGAGGCCGAATCTATGTGAGGACGTTGCTCTTTGGAAAGCAGAGATTCACTGATTTCCTTGTTTTGTTTTTTAACCTGGGAAAAAAATGATCAGAGCTGCTTCTGGCTATTTATTCATATATATGTGTGTGTGTGTAGATGCATCGCTCTATATATGTATGTATTTGTCCCTCTGATCTCATCCTTCCTGAGACGGTGCATGTTCAGTGAGGAAAGAACCGTATCCGTCCTGCTTAACACCCCGCGCGGTGTGGCAGGCTATGCTTAATATTTAGCTCATGTAAACAGCAGCTGTTATTAAAGATTCATGTGTTCTTAGAATGGGAGAAATAAAGGACCCCCATTGTTCTTAACATTTATTTAGCTAAACTAGAGAAAAATTCCCCTCTCCAAGGAAAAATAAGAAACCCAGGCAACGTGGCATATCATTTGCCTAGGAAGAGCACTTCTAAATCCCAGGGGAGCTGTCAGGTGCTCTGCATCACGGAAACACTATAAATCCCTATGTTCTATATTCCATTGATTCAGCAGTTTTTTCAATCTTACATCTGCAGGTAGATTCCAGGTGATTAACATATATTTAAACTGTCTAAGGCTCTGGTTAAACAGAATCAGTCATATTCCCATCTTTTACCGTCCTCTGTGTCATCTGTGGGTCTGGGCGTCCCCTGGCCCCAAGGCACTTGCCAGAAGGAGCAGGTCGCCAGGGATGCCCCATGGGTGCTCTGCGGGGAGAACATCTGCAGGGAGGACAGGGCAGCCCGGCCCAGAAGGAGGGAGGAGTGGTGGGGGCTACTCTAGAGCCAGCCTGGCTCTGCCGGGGCCTGGAGAGGGGAAACAAGGGTCCCTGTAGTTTCCAGACCCAGGGTGCACGGCCGCCGCTTTCCACCCTGTGGGCCGGGCTGGGGGAGAAGGCAGGCGGGCCACGCAGCTGCCCTCCCTCCTGCGAAGGCTCCAGACTACAGGGCTGCAGAGCAAGATCGCAGCACCGGCATTTCCCAGGCCCAGGCAGCAAAGTGGGGTGACCTGGGATCAGGTGAAGGAAAATCATAAAATAAAGGGAAACACAGGAGAAATGAGCCGAAGAGGACGTCGGGTGGTGGATACGGGGCTCAGGTGGGGGCGAGGCTGAGGGCCTGGGACAGAAACCTGGCAGTGCCTGGGTGTGTGTCTGAGAGATGGGTGGGTGTGTTTGCAGGGGAAGTTGTGGGGGCATGTGTGCATGCACAGTGTACGGTAGGGAGGGGTTTTATTGATGTAGGAGTGGGAGGGTGTGTGCAGCAGGGTGTGGAGTGCGGGGGTGGAGAGAAAAGGGTGAGGAGCAAGGAAGGACTTTTATGGAATGCCAGGAACACCCGATCCACAAAGGCAAACTGCCAGCTGCCAGACAGTCAAATCTCCTTTATGGGAAGGGATCAGCTCCCCGCAGTGGATTTTGTTTTTTTTCTTTTTTTTTTCTTTTTTTTTTTTTTTTCCGCAGTGGATTTTGGCCACAGAATGTGTGCCAGATGTTTGACCCATGAAGGGAGGAACATGGTTTCTGGGTTTTTACCACACCCTGATCCATGAGCTTTCCCAGGGACCAATGTTTTTGCTTGGGTATTATGATAGTGTTGGTTTTGGAGCAGCCTGGCTTGGCAGACAGTTGAGTGCACAGAACAGTAAATTAGAAAGAAATACTTTCTAGTCTTGATTTCATCATGTGCTTTTTTGATGGCCTTTGGAACCCTACTATAATATCTCTGGGCTTGGCTCCAGATTTTCCTTGTAACAAGGAAGACTGTATCAACCAGTTGAGGAAAATGTGATGTAGAATTAGTAATTGCAATGACTGAATAATTATAAAGACCAATGGATAACCAATTTTAATCCAGTAGGAAAAAGAATTTGTACCACTTAGAATTGTTCAAAACTAGAAGATACTGACATAGAAGGAAGTCTGTGTCATGTCATTAGAAGTCTCTAAACAGAGGAAAGATCACCAACTGTTGGGTGCGTAGGAACCCAGCAGCAAATAAGAGGTGTATCTGAGATACTCTGAAGAGTCATGCAAAAACTCTGAGATATTGTAATTCTAGAATTATACAGTACTTTAAGCAACACAGAATTATTTCAAACATTAAGGTGACTTGGATGTGAAATAACCAAGGTATTAAATGATCAACTGACAAAGACAATCCCTGTATCTTTAGACAGGCTGTAGGTATAGCCTAGAGACAGAGACTTTGAGGCCCAAGTCTTCCACAGTAGCCCCCAAATTAAATACAGAGAAGGCTATGCCATATGCCAAGAAGTGCTCAATAAAAACAGGCTAGAACTTTTTTTTAAAGATTTTATTTTATTTATTTATTTATTTATTTATTTATTTATTTATTTATTTGAGAGAGAGAGCAACCACATGTGATGCAGACTCAATGCTAAGTGCGGGGCCCTTGGGGTTGGGGGGCTCGAGATCATGACCTGAGCCGAAACCATGAGTCTGATGCTCAATGTATTGAGACACTCAGGCACCCAAGCAGGCTGGGACTCTTATCCATCATTCCTGAGTAGCCTCTGTTTCTATGGGCGATCCAGTCCACCTTCGAGTAGTACTGAAAGAAGGCTAGTAGTTCTCCTTTCGGTGATAAAAACTTTCAGATGTTCGCTGATCACCCAGTTGAGATGTGTGCTAGGTGCTTGGTGGAGAGACGGAACAGAAGTCTTCAGAGCTGCCTTAGCTTCCAAGTACTGTTGATAAGGTTGCTCAAAGGTTAATGTGCATTTTAATCACCTGGGGACCTAGTAAAATGCAGACTTTAATTCAGCAGGTCTGGGGGGAGTCCTAAGATTCTCTGTTTCTAAGAGATGCTGATGGTATTTGTCCAAAGACATCTCAAAGATGCAAGGCTGTAGAAGACGGCTATCCGGAATTCTAGGTACTCACATATTTTCTTGGGCAAGGGCACACAATGCATCAGAGGGACAAGATTCAATACCATCCCGTCGACAGAATTACAAAATCAATAGGATAAAAGGAGTGAAGCCTTGTGATGCCCTCTAAAAACCATACTTCGGCTCTTTTTACTGGCCCAAAATTCATTATGTGAGGAAGGATGAGATCTGTGTGGGCTAGACTGAGGTCTCCGTAGGTGGTGATAATATGACCTATAGGATAAATGCCAGTGACTTCTTGGGAATTCTACACTACACTGCCAAGTAGATGAAGTCGGACTTAGTCTGCTCTTACCAGTTTGTCTCTCTCTTAATCATCATTTGGTGTCACTCATATGGGGAATATAAAAAATAGTGAAAGGGATCATTGGGAAAAGGAGAGAAAATGAGTGGGAAATATCAGAAAGGGAGACAGAACATAAAGACTCCTAACTCTGGGAAACGAACTAGGGGTAGTTGAAGGGGAGGTGGGCGGGGGGATGGGGTGACTGGGTGACAGGCACTGAGGGGGGCACTTGGAGGGATGAGCACTGGATGTTATACCATATATGGCAAATCGAACTTCAATAATAAAATATGTATATACACATATAAAATAAAAAATAACATGACTTTCCCAAAATGGGAACTTGGGCCTTTTCTCTCAGGACTTTAACCTCAACTAATTTTCTTAATCTCCTATAAGGAATCAGAGGGTAAAGAATTGAAGGTGTGACCTTCCCAGGCAACTCTAGAATTTCAAGACACAAAAGGATAAGGTCTATCAGCAATATGTCAGACCCCATGGCAGGTATAAAAGTGTATTTTGATAGAGGGCTAATTTAAGCAGCCTTCTGCTTCCTCCCTGAGCCAACCTTGCGCAGGATGAAAGGAGGGGGGAAGTGGCCGTGTTAGGAGGAGTCCTGAGGACAGTCTCGTCCTAACTTAACAGGATTGAGAAGGTCATAGGGTGAAAGTCTTGGTCCAAAGGAAAAATATTTGAGGACGTGAATCAGCTAAGACGGTTAACCATTCTCTGAACGGTTACTTATTTTGCATCAATGAATGGGAAATAATTGGATTCCACCCTGTTTCTCACCTCAGATAGATAATAACTAATGTGATACCATATATTTTTTAAAGATGTTATTTATTTATTTGAGAGAGAGCGTGAGTAGGGGGAGGGTGGAGGAACAGGGGTAGTGGACTCCTCGCTGAGTAGGGAGCCTGATGCGGGGCCATGACCCTGAGGTCACGACCGGAGCCCAAGGCAGACGCTTCACCGACGGAGCCACCCCACGCCCCGTGCATCTTTACCTCTACCAGAAATGTAAGAATCATTTGCTTCAACCATTCACCACTTAGCTCTCTGGCAATACTGTCCATGCAGAACACGATTACAGTCCAAGAATTTCACAAAAAGTTCTCCAAGCAGGCAAAACAGATATCATTAAATTCACACGTGAGAGCTTATGAGGCCAAAGTTCTTAGTCTTCACATAATCAACGTCTCCCACTTAATGTCAGTAATTCATTACTGGAAATCAGATGTTCTATATAAACAAAGCTGATGGGAAGGCTATCGCTCATTATTTTAAATGGGAAAAATTATAACGTGTTACACATCAGCCCTTAGCCTCCAACAAATTTCTTCAAAGGTAATGAAAACAGTAAAATGTGTATAGTACATGTTATGATGTAAAGTGACTAAACTAGGTTTGCTGATCATCATAGTTTTTTTTTTTTTTAATTTATGATAGTCACACAGAGAGAGAGAGAGAGAGGCAGAGACACAGGCAGAGGGAGAAGCAGGCTCCATGCAGGGAGCCCGAGGCGGGACTCGATCCCGGGTCTCCAGGATCAGGCCCTGGGCTGAAGGCGGCGCTAAACCGCTGAGCCACCCGGGCTGCCCAAATTATTTTTATATATAAATGTATATGTATATATGTTCTATGAAGTTGGATATCAAAAACTAAGAGAGAACTCTACAAGAAAAATGTTAACTGGGGACGTGTTCGTGGCATACATCTAGTGGTACGCCGGCGTCTGCTTAGAGTGGTTCACAAGAACCAACTGTTAAATTTTCAGGAATTTAGCAAAGTGACTGATACCACATTGGTAGCTTAAAATTGGCCATGGTGGGACTATTTATACCACAAAAGTAGGCAAATGATAATCAGGGACTCCTCCCATTCCCATGAGAGCTGGTTGCTGAGCATTGACCAGCTGAGTTACCACTAAGACAGTCTATACAGTATTTCATCAAATGTAATAAGTGGGAACCCTGGGTGGCGCAGCGGTTTAGCGCCTGCCTTTGGCCCAGGGCGCGATCCTGGAGACCTGGGATCAAATCCCACGTCGGGCTCCTGGTGCATGGAGCCTGCTTCTCCCTCTGCCTATGTCTCTGCCTCTCTCTCTCTCTCTCTCTCTGTGTGACTATCATAAAAAAAAAAAATAAAAAAAAATGTAATAAGCTACCACTGGTTGTTGGGTGGATTCCAGGATTGTTGTAAGGATATGCTAGGTTATGTCATAGTAAAAATAATCCCCAAACATCACTGGCTTACACAATGAAAGTTTATTTCATGCTACAATGAGGGTCGCTCATAAGCAGATCAAGTCTCCATCACCTCCGTAAGAGGCTTCAGGGTTTACTGTGCAGAGAGAGAAATCATTTGAAAGTCAAGACCTGGTTTTTATATGCTCTGCTACCGAAATAACACAGGTCACTTTCTACTCATATCCCTCTGGCCAGATCTAGTCACATGCCACAACCACCTTTAAAAAGCACCTGGAAGTATAGGGAACAGATTACTTCAGCCCCCTCCCGCCCCGGGACAAGTCATATACACCATGACATTATACGTTTCTGAGGGAAAAAACCTACCAGCAATCAAACTATGACTTAAGGTTTTTCTTTTAACACAGAATGAGTTACTTGGACATAGATTTTTAAAAATCATTTATCAGGTAGCCCGGGTGGCTCAGCGGTTTAGCGCTGCCTTCGGCCCAGGGCGTGATCCTGGAGACCCGGGATCGAATCCTGCGTCGGGCTCCCTGCATGGAGCCTGCTGCTCCCTCTGCTGTGTCTCTGCCTCTCTTTCTGTGTCTCTCATGGATAAATAAATAAAATCTTTTAAAAAATCATTTATCATGCATAAAGGGTAAATCATTCAAAACAAATTGGAGTCTCTTAAATATTTATTATTTATTTATTTATTTATTTATTTATTTATTTATTTATTTATTTTAAAGATTTTATTTGTTTGAAAGAGAGCGAGAGCAAGAGAGAGAACATGACAGGCAGGGGAGGGGAGCAGAGGGAAAGGGAGGAGCAGACTCCCCAGTGAGGAGGGAGCCCAGCTCGGCTTGGGGCTCCATCCCAGGACCCTAGGTCATGACCCGAGCTGAAGGCAGATTTAACCAATTGAGCCACCCAGGCGCCCCGAAAACTTCTGCACATTTAGAAGCTGGCTCTTCTGAAGCACTTTGGATTCAGAGTCCTTGGTATCTCTATAGAGTATTAAACACTGTCACCAAGAACACAAATGAGGTGGCATTTCTTAAAAGAGTGCTCTATTCCTGTCCCTAATACTTGTTTGCAAACCACTGGCACCAATTATGCAAGTTTTAATTCTGGAACTTTATGGATCCTACTGGAAGTTGTTCATGGAAGTTTTCAGACAACAGGTTTATACTCCCACCTTAAATATCCTCAAATGACCTGTTGTCTGGAGCTTTGTCGTCCGGGTCAGCCTTGACAGGAACAACCGAGTCACTGTACTTCCAGCAAGCTTAGTTTTAGTCGACTAATTTCTCATGGATGCAGGCAATTGTGTCACAAATGCTGCTTGGCTGAGTGTGATTGTGAGAAGCTGTGGGTTGTAAGATGTGTCCTGATTTCAGAGATGTTGAAATATGAAAAATAAGATAAACAAAATAAGTGCATTTTAGAATCTATTAAATATCATACTTAGCTAAGGGGAGCTTGGACTAAAATTCAGCCTTAAAGATTTTTGAAAACTCGATGAGCAGAAAGAAGGAGAAAAGCTCAGTGAGTTCAAAGCTTTAAGAGTTTTTTTTTTCCTCTCAAGAGATGGCAGCTGGAATTCACTTCAGGGCAGAATGTTATTTTATTTGGAGAAAATAGTCAGAATGAGTCGTTTAGATGTTCAAACTTAAGCGAAGGCCTTGTTTTAAATTGGTGACTCTGAGTCGCTAAATATCTCTATATTCTAACTCAACGGCAAATGCCTGTTTTGTAATCTGCAGAACTGCATCTCTGCACCCTCGATTTCCCTTAGGTAAGCGTTTTCTTTAAAACATGGATTTAGACGATATTGAGCCTGAGAAGCATCACTTATTCACTTAGAGATTCGTGTGCATTCTTGTTCAGGAGCAAAATCTGGAGACTGCACGAAGGATGAGCATGCAAGACCTCGCGCGAGGACACAGACCACACAGAGGAGCTCGGCCCGACTGTTGAGGCCTGTGGGCAATATAAGGTTGAGTGATCCAGAATGTACTGAAGGTGCACCACCGTTTTGATGCATCACCCTACTGGGAACCACGGGACAAGCTCTGCTGCTCCGTCGTCTTAGGGAAAGCAGCAAGATACTGGGAACAAGAAGTGATGACTGGAGAAGTTGGCCTTGAACCGGAGGGAGGAAACATCTCCTTCCCATCTCTGGAGCTTGCCCGGGCTTGTGACTGGAGCTGTGGAGATCTCTGTCCTGCCTCTACCTGCAGCTGGGGTGAGCTGGGCGGGGTTGGGAACAAAAGAGGCATAAACTCAGAATGGGTCTGGGTCCCCCCTGGCTTCAGGGGTAGGCCCCTGTGCTTCTCTTCTGTTACTCCAACCTTCGGTCAAGCTTGTTAATAGTACAGCCTGGTCTCCAGCTGAGATGACAGGCTGCGGACCAGAGTGGGGCACTTTCCTCCGAAGTCAAAGAGGCGAGAGCAGCAGATTAGGAACGAAAGGGTTCTCCGCGGAAGCCCACTCACAGTCGTGGGAACAGAAGCCTGGAGTACAGGGAAGAAGATCAAAGATGCTAAAGTAAAGCACGAATACTCAAAGAAGTGCAAGGAATGAACACGATCGCTCCGAAGGACCGGTTACAGGAAAACAGTGCAGCCCATCCCATCGGACGCCCTGGCTCCTGAGGTATCCGCGTCTCACAGCCCAGGACGATATTGTGTGTTGGACGTGAAAACTCCAAGTTCTCAAATTAAGAGGTTAAGTTTGGCAAGCTCCATGTAAGATCACATCACGGTTCATGCCACCATCGAGAGAGACTTTTACACAATTTGTTAATGCAAAGAATATACTTAGGATATAGTAGCTTAACGCTCAGCTACTTGGAAAACTTGGGTGTTATGGATGTTGACTTTCTTGAGAAACCTGGACAGTCAGAGACTCGCTTATTCAATTCGTGGCAATGGCTCTGTAGGACATCAGTATTTTCCCTGAAAGCATTTGGAGACGTTCCCTGTGTGTTTCTAACAATGCTCTAACAGCTCATATGAATCTAACAAGCATGAATTTATCTGAATCTTTCTTTATCCTATTTATATTTGTGGACTACGCAACATCTTGAGGATAATGAGTTCCATATGTTTACTACCCACTGTATAAAGTAATGCCATCTTTTATTTATCTTTAAACTACTTTCATAGAATTTCAATGGGTGCCCTTGAGTTTTAGCATTCCAGGATTTGAGGATGTTCTCCTTCCAGGGCCGCAGCTCGCACAAATGGGGCTCTACGCAGATAAGAAAAAAGCGCCCCCTGTGGTGCTCAGTTTGGGAATGGGTGCGAATGGGTGCGAATGGGTGCGAATGGGTGCTCTGTCTTTTGGCTCCGTGTGGCCTCAGTCCAGGTTCATGGTTCAGTGAGTAGAACATGGCGGGCTTCAGGGCCAGTGTGGCCACCACCCGGCCCTCCTCCTCCCCACACGGCCGGGGCCCTGGCAACACCCGGCAGCGCTGGGCCTCCCCACACACATCCTCTAAGGGGTTGGCAGATTTGGGTAATAACCTCTCAGATGCTACCTTCCTTCCTGAGTACCTTCAGATGCTACTCAGAGGTATCTTGGTCTTCTCGTTTGCTCCCATGTCAGAGCTATTGACCCCGCTCAACTTTTCTTGGGATTGGGTCTCCAGCTGAGGAGCAGCACAGGCACTTCCCGCCTTCCCCTGGGGACCCCCTGGATCAGGTGAGAGTCGCAGGCTGGGCGCTGGGGTCGCTACAAGACAAAGGCCGGAGGAATAAGTCAATACAAATTCCATTTCCAGGGCACCTGCGTGGCTCAGGTGGTCACACGTCTGTCCTCAGCTCAGGTCATGATCCCAGGGTCCCGAGACTGAGTCCTGCATTGGGCTCCCTCACTGGGGAGCCTGCTTCTCCCTCTACCCCTCACCTCTCCTTGTGATCTCTCTCTATCTCTATCTCTCAAATAAAGAAATAAAATCTTTTTTAAAGACCCAAAAAATTCTACTTCTAGGGTTTCATATGGATAATTCAGAGATGATCATCTCATAATCATAGTTTAGATTAATTTGCCCTCACTGTCTGCTTGTTGCCCATATAGAGAGTTCCTGGAGACTTTTCCATTCCTTTTTTGGCGATGAGGTCTCTCCTCACTTCATCTGTATCAGCCCAGAGCTGTGCCACCTGTATCTGTCACTTTTTCAGATTTCATTCTCTATTTCCTTTCCAAAAATATATTCAAGTCCTAAGTAATACAAGAATTAGTAATAAGGATAATACAGCTTAAAAAAAAAAACCTCAAAACTGAAGACCATGAGTTTATTTCCCTTCTCCTTCAAACAAACAACCTCTTTAGACCAGTCGTCCAGTGCTTGACACTTGGTTGACACTCAATAAAAGAATGAATGACTAGATTCCCCTTAAAGTCAGTTTTGTGTTGGTTTCATTTGTTGTTCTATAGAAGCAACCTCTGCTGTCCACACTGGCAAGGCCCTCACTCCTTGTTCTACTCAGCGAACACTGGAACTTCAGTGACGCATGAGTTATGTAATTAAATCCTTCTAGTATGTTGGATATAGCACTTAGTCATCCAGTGAAATTTAATTTTCTAGCTTTCTTTCATTCCAGGTCTTCGTTCCCATATTTAAAATATATCACGCATTTCTAAAACTAACATTTCCATTTCAATTGTATCTGTAGATTAAATGCTTACCTATTTTCCCCACTTCTACTACAGAAGAGGTTTTCTGGGGAGAAACTTTTTTTTTTTTTTAAGATTTTATTTATTTATCCATGAGAGACACACAGAGCGAGAGGCAGAGACCCAGACAGAAGGAGAAGCAGGCTCCCTGCGGGGAGTCTATGCGGGACTTGATCCTGGGACCCCAGGGTCACACCCTGGGCCAAAGGCAGATGCTCCACCGCGGAGCGCCCCCCCCCCCACCCCGGGCGTCCCAACATGCCTTGATTTCTATTGTCCCTTCTACTCCTGAAATTCTTAGCTTCTTCCTCCTTTTGTGGGGATTTTTATTTTAACTTTTTGTAGCAGCTTGAAAACGCACTTATGTAATCATAAGCTCCCAACACCTCTCCACGTATATCATCCATAGAATGACATAAGCCATGGACTTCCTAGTCACGGGGTGTTTGAGTGTCGTTCCCATAGTGTTTGTTGCTGGAGATTTCTCTATCTGCCCCCTTGGGAGCAAAGCACTCACTTGCCCTTTGTTCCTTGAAAGGATGTTTATATAGCAAAAGCCTGGAAAGTGCGAGGTAGCGGGCATACTCACTGACCATTATGGAAAGTTCCGGCTCCCTGAGCTCAGGGTTCACCTCCTGCAACATAGCCTATTGCATGGGCTGACGTCGCCTCGTCTGTCCTCATCATCCTGTGGGGCTTGGGACTTGAGGAACTGATGCAAAAATGCCAGTGCTCTAGCTGTTGCTTTCGCTGAGCAATGACTCCTTCATCTCTGGTCTTTCTCCTCCATGTGTGACGCGGTGGCACACTAACGTGCTGGCTTGCAAGTAGGGCAAATGCCACACCCCGCGCAGTGCTTGACAGTTTTGGCAAAGCTGGTGGGGGTGCTGACAAAGGTACGGCTTCCTGGAAGAGAACAGAGGAGTGCCTCACAGGATTTGAGGGAAATCCATGGGAATCCCCAGTGAATGGGTTAAATGTTATGGCCAACTAGGAAGCAACTGTCTGTGTTTGTGTCTGATAATAACAAGGAATGAGCAAGGTGGCTGCAGGCTAAGTACCAGCAGGTAGTCTCAGAGACCATTTCCTGTCTAGTGCCTGCTTGCTGCTACCTCGCCTCTGGAGGGGGACACTTGCTCATCAATGGAGGTGCTAACCCCAGCCTCCTCCACTTGAACAGACAGTACTAAGATTTATCCTGGGTGGGCAGATGCCACCCCCTTGCAGACAAGCTACCTGGACATATATCCACACAGAGCATGAGAGGAAGGGAATTTGCTACGACCATGGGCAAAAACCAGACAAGCCATTAGAGCCACGCCTGGTCACTCGGGGGATGAGGGCTCGGGTTTGTAATGGTTATCAAGGGAGAATGTGACAGCTGTGCCTTCCTATAGCTCAAACCCTCATGCAATCTATAATGCTAAATCTAGACCCATGTGGAGATGACAATAGAAGGCCTCAGAATCTTTTTGCATTCAATCCTGGCTACTACAAGGGAACCTTGGCCTTCTTCGGGAGGTTTCTCTGAGACAGGAAAACACTTGTGGAAAACCACTTATGAAACACTGACTAGAATCCAGGCTCTTATTACTTTGGGTTGGGTTTATAATGTTGATGAATGAGAATGAGAAAATGATCTCTCTCTACCCTCTCTGACCTCAGCCACACTAAGGAGAAACCATTAGGGGTGAGGGCTGATGTTTTCTTATCCCACAAAGGAGGATTAAAGGCCATACACATCCATTTCAGTAAACCGGGGAACCTTGGAGTGAATTAAAACTTTTATGGCTCTGTTGGATACGAAAGCCTAAGTCACTATCCTACCTGCATGGGTGGAAGGAAAAGGCAAGCAGACTCACCTAATGGAGTTTGGATAGGGTTCCCAGTGGGGAAAGAAGACTAGCCTAATTTTGTGGTGGGGCCCTTTGAGCCAATTTAGTGTACTGTTGTTGCTGCTTCCCCATCTTAACGTCAAGAAGAATTGATGCTTGTACTTCTCTGTTCCCTAAGTCCTGAGAGAGGATTTTCCCCAACTGAGAAGAACCACGTGTAGAGAATGCTAATGTGACCCACAAGCATTTTCAGCGATGCCTAGGGAATTTAGGTACCCCTGGAGGAGCACTAAAAACATACTGGAGGCCTTGTCATGAGAATGAGACTGATCTTGCTCTTCGAGGGCCGGTGGCAAGATGGGCCACGTCTGTGAAGTGGGTTCAGCTGCAGTCACAGCAAATGGTACAGCTGGTGTAGTGGAAGCAACAACTGAATTCAGTTGCCCGCACGTGTGTCAGCATTTAGTGAGCGCCTCTACCCTCTGACGCCCTAGGCTAACGCCCTAGGCTTTCATTATATAATGTTCTGTCAACTGGCAAGTCAGATGGTTCAGTTCAACCACTGTGACTGCGGTATTATCATATCTCCATTATCAGAGGTTGAAAACCCTGACAAAATTCAGGGGCCTGCTGACTAAGTAGTTTCTTGAAACTGTGTGGGTGGATTCACATACTCAATTTTTCTGTCAGTCAAGGAAAAACTGCTATCTCTTTGACAACCTACCACCCGAAAGGATACCTGTATTGGATACTTTGAGCATTGGAGACAGCTGTGCTGCGTTTGGGGATTCTATTCTATACACGGGCTAACTTGCAAACCAACATCCTTCGAGTGGGGCCCGGATGAACAGGCCGCATCTGCAGCCACCTGGAGAGTCATAACACATTCTCTCAGTTGGGAACCCATAACTCTAATGACCCCTCTGAGTTACAAGTCGCTGTGACTGACAAATTTGTTAACTAGAGCCTCTAGCAAGAGGAGGCAGCCTCCACCCAGAGATGCTCCTTTAGGGTTTTAAAGTCATTACCTTCATGATACGATGATCAGGAAAACTCCCTTTAACAAATACCTACCAGCTTGCTACTGTGCTCTTATCAAAACTGAATGTCTGACCCATGGAGCCTTGTGATTCTCTGACATGAAAGTCCTAGTTTGGGGTGAGTCAACTCAGATTCAGTGATTAACAAAGGGGACAGGCCCAACAAGCCTCACTTGTCATGTGAAAATGGTATATTCAGGAGCATGACCAGCTTGGCCTCAACAGCTTCTAGGCTTTTACATATAAAAGTGCCTACTGTTTTGGGGGAAACTGTCCCCTACTAGGCCAGCTGAGGCAAAGTCATTGGCTCTACAGGGCCTTAATTCACAGCAGTTTCCCTCAATGCCTGGACTTGATGATGTCATTAGGCTGTAACCCGGTGTTGTTCACAGGACCGCCATGGTTGTTCATTTTCAGTGCCAGTGGTGCAAACCCAAAATAAATGGAGTTGCTCTACTCGTTGGGCTGAACTCAAGACTGTTCTTATAGCTCTGGACAATACTATCCCAGAAGAACTTTGCTATATTATTTATTTATTATTTATTCTTGGGCCATTGTCAATGGTTTAGCTATTCGATATGCCACTTAGAAGCTAAAGACTGGTAGATTAAAAACACCCCTCTTTGGGGCTGCAAACTGTGGAAATAGACTGGCTGCTGATAGAACTGTCTGGATTAAGCTCAGGCTAAGAGTCTGTTCTCTGCTGAGACTGAATGGATTCAAGTTGCTAAGGCTGTACTGCCCAGATTTCTACTATTCCTGCCTGGACCTGGACCCATCACCACACTAGACAGGGACGCACATCTACTCTCACAGAGGGGCATAAATTAAAGACCTAGGTCTGATGCAGAGGCTACAGCTGCATGCCAGACTTGGAACTCCTGCCAAAAGTTGACTCATTTGTCTTGTAACGAGGGAGGGCACACACCTGGGGCATCAACCCCACCCACATCTGGTAGAATGACTACATTTGACCTTTCATTTCCTCTCAGACCTATCCATAGAACCTTGCTTCTATGACAATTTTGCAGTCGATGGTGGGTGGTGTTTCTGTTCTAGTCTGGTCAACCAATTCTGGCCACACTGCTATGACCCCTGAAACCAATTCATGTCAAGTTTTTGAGTGTCTGGACCATTTGCTGTCTGACAATGGTGTGCCTTTTTATCACAAGCCATTCAACGGTGAGCTGATAGTCAAGGCATGCGATGGGCCTTCCATGCTCTCTGCCATCTTGCGTCTGGTATTGTTGAACCCTGGAATGGCCTCAATAACTGGCTCACTAATACCTCCGACTCTACCTCCTTCATCTCCTCCCAGTCCCCACACATTAGTGAGACAATTTGATCACTGAACACAACTCTCCCTGGAAGGAGATCATTTTCTCTCAGCTGCTTCCTGGGTAATGATTAGGATGCAAGGGGTAGGAAGTTATATAGTCCTAATATGAAAATTTAGGACTCTACTCTGGACATTCCTAGTTAAGATACTTTTACTTTTCTCCTAATGGCAACTCCAGGTCAGCCTGGTTGGTTTACCTACCCTTGCTATAAATGATAAACTGTCTTTTGTCTCTTATTTCTTATTTTCTCATTTCTTCTACTAGAATAAACATAATTATGGTAGGCTAACTTGTTGGCTTGCAAGTAGGGTACAGTATCAGACTATTCATCGTTCTTGACACTATCCCTACCTTGAACAGCAGTCTGCATTGTAAAACAACACTCACAGCACAGAACTCTAAAGAAATAATGCTTGCTTTTTACCTTTCTGCCTTGCGTTGTCAAACTGATAGTGATAACTGTTAAATGCTCTTATGGACTCAGCAAGATTCTGCTAAGAACATTTTGACAAAAAAAAAATGGAAACAAGTAGGATTCGGGGACTATTTGTTTCCTTTATATTATCACGCAGGGGAAAAAAACTGTGTCTTTTCTTTGCCAGTTGCCATCATATTTATCGAGTGCAAGGTATGATTATCTACGTGAGAGTGTGCTTCTTAATGACCTTTCCTCAGTGGTGACACAACGCGTACAACAAAGAATCTAATTGCAGTAAAGATTGTACGTGGCTCAGATCGGGGTTGCCTAATTGAATCTTTAATATCGGTGCTGATAGCCATGAGTATGTTTAAAGAATTTGTTGTGAAAGCTCCTCTTATGTTTACTATTGTGATTCAGCCTCCACGCTGTGAGATTAGGGTTCAGGAGGTTCCCGATACAGTAGGGATAATGCTAGCTCACGCCGGGTGCGTGTGTGCACACGTACTGCCCCTCAGAACACTTTGATGCACTCAAACCCAGGAAAAGTGAAAGGGCTGTTCTCTCATTTACTAAGAAAGGCTTCTGCAGTCACCATAAAGCACAACCTCAAAAGGGCTTTATGTTGGCATGTGACAGCTGCGATGCAGAGCGCTCCACATGGTTTCAGACATGTGTGATAGCTGTTGCTCACGGAAACTTCATGAAGCTTAGGGGTCTGGACACTGAAGATGGTGCAGAGATGGACTTGGAAATGATCATGAGCAAATGGACTGCGGTACGTTACTGCTGCGGGGGATTTGTGCCTGATTCGAGAAACATTTACCGAGTGCCCGCTGCGTGCGGGTGTTGTACTAGACAAAGAGTGCACGGACGCCAGTGTCTGTCCACGGAAAGCTGTCAGTCTGGTGGAGGCGCCATGAAAAGGCCTCTGCATCAGGAATTTAGGTGTAGATGTGTATGTGACACAGAGGGACCCAGAGGAGGAAAGGATTAATTCTGCCCGGGAAGAGAATGAGAAAGCGGAGAGAGGAAAGTGGTTTTGAGGAAAGTGGTCCCCGCTGTGTTGGGGGGCACCTGGCACCCCGCCCTGGGCCTGGATCCCTCGGAGGTGCAGCCAGGACGGGGCACTGGGCTGGGGGTCGCTCGGCCCTGGGGTGAACTTCAGCTCCACCCATCGCTAACCACTTGCTAGTTCTGTGGCTGAGCAAGAAGCTTAACTTTGCCAAATCTGGGGTACTGTCAAAATAGGGATGATAGTATTAATACACTTTTTGTGGTGTTGGTGGTGGAGGTGAGGTCCGGAGCTGACAGCCAAGAAAGAATTCTTTAGCCGTCTTTGGTGCAAAAAAGGGGATTTCATTAAAGCCTGGGGACAGGACCCAAGGGCAGAAAGAGCCGCTGCCCCAGGGGGGAGAGGGATGGTTGGTTCTCTACCTGGGAGCTGCGGGAGGTGGGAGTCTTTCTCCCACCTCCCGCAGCAAGCAGGTAGAGAACCTGCCCAAGAGGTAGAGAACGTGTCCAAGAGGACCTTCACGTGCTAAAGCCGCGCAGGATACTGGAGGCCTGGCTGTGTCGACCCAGGGTTGTTTTCCCTTCTAATGAGGCGTTAACTTTGAGCCGGTTGGGAGTTGCCCGAGGACTGTCACAGTATCTGCCCTGCCTGGGAGTCTGAGTCCTGGAGGGGACGGTGGTGTGGTGTCAGCTTGTGCTTTGTCCTCAGCTTGCCTCCTGCTCCCTCACCAGGATCCCACACTGAATTAGGATCAAAGGAGAAAAGCAATCTACAGTGTCCACAGAGTTAGTCTCCCTTCCCTCTCACTTTCAGGCCTTAGTCCCGCAGCAAGTGCTGTGGAAAAGCCCAATTACCAGTTCACCGGGAGTGATCACATGGTCGTTCTCGCAGGGACTTGCGGCAGATTCCAGAGTATCTTGGAGTTTGAAAACCAAATAACTGGGATGCTTGGGTGGCTCAGCGGTTGAGCATCTGCCTTCGGCTCAGGGCGCGATCCCATGGGCTCAGGGCGTGACCCCGGGGTCCTGGGATCGAGTCCCGCATCGGGCTCCCTGCATGGAGCCTGCTTCTCCCTCTGCCTGTGTCTCTGCCTCTCTCTCTGTGTCTCTCATGAATAAATAAATAAAATCTTAGAAAAAAAAGAAATAAAACCAAATAATTGAATATAAGAAGATGAGAAACAACAATAACAATACTTTTTACAGGTTACTTTACATAATTCTCTTTCGTAATTCTCTAAACAACCGTGTAAGGGAGGTCGTATTTCCCCCGTATTGGAGATTGTTCTCTTACCCACTTTAATATTTAATATTTAGTCTTACTTAATTCACTTTGTTTTGTGTATGCGTTACCCTTCAAAAGCTTGAGATAGGCTTTTTTTTTTTTTTTTAAATTAGTAAGGGTCCCAAATGGCGGTACCCAGCCAGCAGATGAGGATAGCTGACTGGAGCCACTCAGTACACACAGAACAAGGCCTCATGTATGAATTTGCTCAATTGGCTGAGAGTTTGGTGCATTTTCTATGTATGTGTAGTATATACATACTTCTTCATTAAGAGTAATGATTAATTTACATCAAAATGAACGTTTCTTTAAACTAATGGGAAAAGAAAACAAATCTATGTTACCTTTTGGTTTCTTTTTTATCAGCATATCACAAACTTAATGTTATGCAGAGCTCACAACTGGAATGTTCCTTTATCTCTCACCCGGAATCTTAGCTGGAGGTCAGAACTCTCCCAAGGGTTGGGTATGGCCCAGGGCTTTGGAGTAGATTTACAGTGTCAAAATAATTTTTCTGTCAGTTGGCTATGCTCTTTTCCTATATCAGATGAGAGGGCACCGAAGAGAAGACGTTAGCTTATCTTTTTAAAACCCCTGATCAACCCCAAAGTCATCTGCATGCCCTGGTTCTTCCTCTGCTGTCAGTCTGCTTTTGGCTTTCCCAGAGCTCCTCATATTACTTAGGGTATGGAATAAGCAGTTCTAACCAAGAGACTCTGAAACAGCATAGTTCTAAAAAAAAGTTTAGTTTTCTCTTGTGATATGGACTAAAGAGGAACACTGAGGCCGGCCAGAGGGCCGTCCCATGAGGTCTTTCAAGGAAGTCTGTCTCCTCATCTCGCTGCTCCACCACGCCCCGGGGGCACGTTCTCATGCCCCGGGGTCAAAGCTGGGTTGCTCCAGGCCTGAGGCTCAGCTGGAGGGAAGAGTAGAGAAAGCCTCAATGGCCTGAATTTAGTCACAAGGTCACTCCCAGTAGCCACGGAGCCCGAGAAATGTGGTTTAGGACCTAGTGGCCGCGTGCCTAGCCAGAGCTCCGAGCTCTGTTATGGTGGCTGCGGGACACTAGCTTAGGGACAGTCCGAAGGTCAGAGTTGAAAGAGGAGCAGCTGCGAGACAGAGCAGGCGGCTCCCCTCCCCTTTTCCGGGTCCCCCAGCTGGACATACTCTTCCATTTTAGTCTTTAGTGCGTGTCCCCCGCTATCGTCCCAGTGGGGCAGCCTCCAGCCGCATCCTCACTAGCGGGCCTCGCTGGCCTCCCTGCCTCTGCGCCTCCTCCTGCAGGCCCACCGTTGACAGCAGTCAGCAGGCTCCCTGTCCCTCCACCTGGAAGCCCCCGCAGCCTCCCCTGCCGAAGCCACCTGCACGGGCTGTGGCCTGGAAGTGCGTGGCCCTGCTGGCTTGGCTCACGTCCTTCTCTGCGCTCTGCCGGGCTCGGCCTCGTAGTCGTGCTGTCCCTTGAATATGCTGAACTTGCTCTCATCTTGTTCTTTCCTTCTTGCTGCTCCTTCTGCTTGAGGCCGGATCTTCATGGAGTCGGCTCCTTCTAAAATTCAGGCTTCAGCCTCTTTAGTGAGATCTTTCCTGAACATTCCAGTGAAAGCCCTCCTGTTGGAGTCACTATCTGTGACATCGCCCCAAATGTCTCCTTTGCAACATGCATCGTAGCCACTATTATTTATTATTTGTTTACATGTTTATAGTATGTTAGCACCAGGACATGGGCCTCTACCTGTTCACCGCTGTGTTCCAGAACTCCTAGCACGTGGCTATGAACACATAGCAGGCAGCCTGCGAATATCTGTTAGCGGACAGGCTTGATTTTTGTAAAATAGTAAAACTATTTATCTAATAGCCATTAGTTAGTACAGATACTTATGCATTGTAAGCATTCAGTAAATTTTTATTAAACGAATAGAGGGCAGCCCCGGTGGCTCAGCGGCTTAGCACTGCCTTCAGCACAGGGCGTGACTCCGGGGTCCCGGGATCAAGTCCCATGTCGGGCTCCCTGCGTGGAGCCTCTTCTCCCTCTGCCTGTGTCTCTGCCTCTCTCTCTCTCTATGTCTCTCATGAATAAATAAATAAAATCTTTAATAAAAATAAAATAAAATAAATGAATAGACCCTAACTACAAATCAAGTGAATCGGAGAGACAAGAAGGGCCATTTGAAAGGCTTTACATAAATATTTTCTTACATAAATATTTTGTTTTTAGTGAATATTTTTCTAAATATTAAAGAATTCAATAAGCTTCAAAAAATATACAGATAAGTATAAAGGAAAGTCTTACCACTGAAAGAAAATCATTGTTAACACCTTGGTAAATACTTACAAAGACTTTATTCCTATATGCGTGTACACACACAATTTTTAAAGATTGGTATACCATATACCAGCATATCTTTTCACTTTACTATACTTCTCAGCTATTACATTTTTTACAAATTCAAGGTTTGTGGCAACCCTGCATTGAGCAAGTCTATTGCCACCATTTTTCCAATAGCATTTGTTCACTTTATGTCCTCGTCACATCTTGGTAACTCTTGGAATATTTCAAACATTTTCATTAACTATAACAAGTATATGTCATGGTGGTCTGTGACCAATGATCTTTGATGTTACTATTATAATTCTTTTGGGGCACCATGAGCCATGCCTGTACGATAATGAACTTAACTGATGAATGTTGTGTGTGTTCTGACCGTTCCACTGACCAGCCGTTGCCCCCTCTCCTCGGCCAGGCTGCCCTACTCCCTGAGGCACAACAATACTGAAATCAGGCCAATCGATAACCCCATAGTGGCCTCTAAGTATTTAATTGAAAGGAAGAGTTGCACATTTCTCACTTTATATCAAAAGCTAGAAATTATTAGTCTTAATGAGGAAACTTAACAACAGAAGCTTAATGCCAAAAGCTGAGATAGGCTGAAAGCTAGGCCTCGTGTGCCAGTTGGCCAGGTTGTGAATGCAAAGGAAAAGTTCTTGAAGGAAATTAAAAGTGCCACTCCTGTGAACACATGAATAAGAAAGTGAAAGGGCCTTATTGCTAATATGGAAAAAGTTTTAGTGGTTTAGATGGAAGATCAAACCAGCCACAACACTCCCTTGAGCCAAAGCCTAATCAGGAGCAAGGCTCTAACTCTTTTCAATTCTATGAAGCCTGGGACAGGTGAGGAAGCTGCAAAAGAAAAGTTTGAAGCTAGCTCAGGTTGGTTCATGAGGTTTCAGGAAAGAAGCCACCTCCATAACATAAAAGGGCAAGGAAACAGCAAGTACTGATGTAGAAGTTGTGGCAAGTTATCCAGAAGATCCAGCTAAGATAACTGATAGAGGTGGTTACACTAAGCAACAGATTTTTTATGTAAACCGAACAGCCTTACGTTGGAGGAAGATGCCATCTGGGACTCGCATAGCCAGAGAAGAGAAGTCAGTGCTTGCCTTCAAAGGACAAAGGACAGGCTGACTGACTCTTGTTAGGGCTGTTGCAGCCGGTGACTTTAGGTTGACGCTGATGCTCACTGACCATACTGAAAATCCTAGGGCCATTAAGAACTACGCTAAATCTACTCTGTGTGCTCTATAATGGAACAACAGAGCCTGGATGTGGACACATCTGTTTACAACATAATTTACTGAATATTTTAAGCCCACTGTTGAGACCTACAGCTCAGAAAAAGATTCCTCTCCAAACCATTCTACTCATTAAAAATGTACCTGCTCACCCAAGAGCTAGGATAGGATGTACAACGAGATTAATGTTGCTCTCATGAGCCTGTTAACACAACTCCCATTCTTCATCCCACGGACCAAGGAGTAATTTCAACTTTCGAGTCTTATTATTTAAGAAATACATTTCATAAAGTTATAGCTACCATCGATAGTGATTCCTCTGATGGATCTGGGCAAAGTAAATTGAAAACTTTCTGGAAAGGATTCACCATCCTAGATGCCAGTAAGCACATTCATGATTCATGAGAAGTCAAAATATCAATATTAATAGGAGTTTAGAAGAAGTTGATTCCAACCCTCATGGGTGACTTTGAGGGGTTCAAGACCTGAGTTGAGAGAGTAACTGCAGATATGGTGGGAATACCAAAAGAACTGGAATCAGAGGTGAAGCCTGAAGATGGGATTGAATTGCTGCAATCTCATGATAAAACTTTATCGGATGAGGAGTTGCTTCTTATGAGCAAAGAGAGTAATTTTTGAGATAGAATCTACTCCTGGTGAAGATACTATAAAGGTTGTTGAGATGACAACAAAAGATTGAAAATACTCCATAAACTTAGTTGATAAAGCAGCGGTAGGGTTTGAGATGAATAACTCCAATTTGGAAGAAAGTTCTACTGTGGATACTGTGGATAAAAATGCTGTAAAACCACATCATAGGCTACAGAGAAATTGTGCATGAGAGGAAGAGTTGATCAATGCATCAAACTTCACTGTTGTCTTATTTTAAGAAATTTCCGGTTACCCCCAACTTCAGCAATCACCACCTTGATGAGCAGTCACCAACCTCAAGGCAAGAACTTCCAACAGCAAAATGGTTGCGACCCACTGAATGCACAGATGATGGGATGGTTGGCATTTTCTAACAATAAAGTATTTCTTTTTAATTTATTTATTTGAGAGAGAGCGCGATTATGAGCAGGGGTAGGGGTGGGACAGAGGGAGAGGGAGAGAAGCAGACTCCCTTAGAGCCCAGGCCAAGCTGGATCCCATGTCCCTAAGATCATGACTTGAGCCAAAATCAAGAGTCAGAAGCTTAACTGACTGAGCCACTCAGGTGTCCTCCAATAAAGTATTTTTTTTAAGTATATATATTGTTTTTTAAGACACAAGGCTATTGCACACTTAAGAGACAACAGTATAGTGTAAACATAACTTATATATATATTTATATATACATATATTTATATATATATATATACACATACACTGGAAAACCAAAAAATTCCATTTGACTTGCTTTATTGCAATAGTTGCTTTATAGAGGTGATCTGGATCCGAACTCATATCTCCAATGTATATTTATATGCAGTTTGTTTATTTTTAGTTGTGAGATGTATTTATTTTATTTTAATTTTGTAATTTAAGTATAGTTAACACACAGTGTTATGTTAGTTTCAGATGTACAAAACAATGATTCAACAATTCTCATCACGTTGAGTGTACTCTCAATCCCCTTTATCAGTGCTTATCACGGTTAAGTATATTGTCAATCCCCTTTATCTATCTCACCCATCCTCCTACCCACCTCCCCTCTGGCAATCACCAATTTGTTCTCTGCTCTTGAGTCTAGGTTTTTGTTTTGTTTTCCTTTGTCTCTGCTTATATGCAATTTAAACAGAAAACTTGCCAATATACTCACAAGAAAGAACGCTTATTTATTTATTTATTTATTTTTACAATGGACGGGTAATGTGCCCAGGACGTAACAAAGTTTGAGGGAGACACATGTCATACAACATCCAGAACGCCCAATCCTAATGCTTATGAACTACACGAGGTTTCAAAATCATGCTTAAAGTATGAGGATGTACATTAAGATAAATTAGATTGTGTGCTTTAGTTACGTTTCAGGTAGTGATTAGAGAAAGCACAGAGTAAGTTTTGCATGGACATATCTATTAGCTGGTAGACCCAAGCCCCATCCTAGGGGCTTTTTGCAGAGTGGGGAAAATATAATTCTCTAGAAAAGCATTCTGAGATGCTGCTTATTTTTATTTAGATCTAACTCTTCTCTTCCTTTCCACAGAAGAGCATTGATAGCTTTTCTTTTCATCTTTCCTAGCAAAAGTTGGCAAATATCACAGGAAGCAAACTATCAGGATTTATTTTTACTTTTACCACAAACGAATGCATAAGGCAAGCTCCCATGATGGAACTGTGTAGCTAAGGCTATGCTAGCAACATATCAGGGATGCTGTCTTTCTGGGAGGTGACGGAAAGCAAATAGATTTGGAAATCTGGTATACGAATGTCTATGAATATACAAATGACATTCATAGACCCAGAGATACCCATCTACCCATAAGTATATGGAGTTGGCATTGAGTCACTAAGCATAAAAAAATGTTGTGGGTGTTTACATCTTTTTAAAAAAAGGCATTATTTGCATTAAAAATATGTTTCCTAATTTCCAAAATAGTCTGTGTAAGAAGTTGGGAAATTTGGGTGAAAAGATACGAGTGGGGGAAGGAAAGTACTAGGAAAAAATTGGAAACATATGCGTGTGAACATCATGATCTTTCGTGTTTCCAGCTTTTTACGTATGTGGTTCTAGGTCTGACTTTGCCCAGCAACCAGTATGAGTTTGGCCAAGTCACTTCCCCTCCTTGGCCCTTTGTTTTTTTGTCACCAAAACAAAAGAGGAGAGAAAAAAAGCAAGAAGCCGGCCCTAGTGTATCGTGTAGCTCCCCTAAGCAGTACAGGACTGGCACTGGGTGAGCGTTCCCGTGAGTACAGTCATTGCGTTATTTTGCACAGGTGGATTATATGGGTTATGGCGATGTTTTTTTTCTTTTGCCTTTTTGTTTGTTGGTTTGAAGGGTGTTGGTAGGTCGTTTTGCTAAATGGAGCTTCACCTGCCTACCATTTCCCTGTGGCATCTCTACCAACGTGACCGACAGGCCAGGGCTGTCGGTTGTGTCTAAAGCCTCCGATGCTGGCTGAGGTTCTGTTGAGCCCAAGGCCTCCTCACGGGGGTTTACGATAGATGGTCACTGTTCACAAAAGGGGTGGCTGGTGACTTGGCCCCAGAGGCCTGTGGTGAGCTGTGGCCAGCGAGAAGGGGACTAGAAGAGGAAACGGCAGCCGCAGCAGGACTTTGAAGAGCGGAAAGGTACTTGCCATAAAGGACTGTGGTGTGTGAAAGCAAAAGGACGCCCAACTCCGCTAAAGCTTGGGAATACTGAAGACTTCAGTGGCGTCCCCAGACAACTCTTGAGAAGAGCACACGCAACCTGAAAACTTCCTCCTGCCCTGGACAAGGGCTTGGAAAGCGGGAGGGGAGGCCCGCAGCTAACCCAGCAGCCGCGCGGCGGACACTCCTGCGACACGGTTCCACCACCCAGGGCAGGAAGCAAGGCCGCACAGAGGTGACCGCACAGGGCCCAGAGTCCAGGCTGAGGCTCAGCCACAATCCTAAGACCTTAGAATGAAATCAACAATCCCGCTAATTGTTTATCACAATGGTTCCTTTAGAAACTTTACTTGAGGAGTTGGGGTGGAGCAAAGAATAAAAATATCCTTTCTGAGCTTGTCTCACATCTAGTTTGAAAGTAGAATTTCTTTACTGGAACTGCTGATCTGTGGAGCCACCAGTGTACGTGGGTTTCAAAGGGCCCTTAGAGTCCAAGGGCGGGTGTGCTGAGCCGGGGCAGGCCGCGCAGGGCCCCAGCGCCCCGTGTGCATCTCCGGGCCGGCCTCCCTCCGTCTCTATTCGTATTTTGGGTCCGTTAATTCTTTATTCTGGCGCCGGCCCACGTATTGTAGGACATTCAGTCGCATCCCTGGCCCCCCTGCCAGAAGCCAGCACCATTCTCCTCTCGCCTCACCTCCACCCCATCCTCTCCCCACAACCGAAAATGTGGCCCAATGTCTTCTGAGGGACAGAATCTCCCCTGGTTGAAAATCACTGCTTCCGGCTGAGATGAGGAGCTTTAGTGAGGGGGAGCGGAGGACAGAGGTTGAGGAACATGGGGCTTTTCTCCAGGATGCAGGTATTTATTCTCAAAGTTATTTCTATTTACGGAAATTACTCAAAGATGCTTTTCAGGAAGTACTTTGTTTCTATTCAAAATACTTTTTAGGAAGCTGATTTCATTCCAAGCAAGCCAAATATCACAAATATCATTTTAAACTGTGACTTATAACTGCTTTTCTACAGAATGTCTTAAGGGATTCAGGCATTTGCCTTGAAGAATGCTATCGACTCATTCACTGTTTGCCTAACTCGTGGCAGTGCCGGCCTTCCACTTGAAGTAGCATCAAATACTATTTTGCTTTTCCCCCCCAAACTTTGCAAACCACCTTGATACACTGCTGAAAATGCATACTAGCAGAATAAGCTATTTTTTCTGCAATTCTCAAAGAATCCATGTGGTCTACTTTGCTAGGAGAGCAATTATTTTTCATCTGAACCTAACTGAGGCATAGTTACCTAGTTCCACTTTACCATGTTGCCACACAGGCTTAAAATATTTTGCTACCAGCAGAACTGTAGTTTGCATACAACACTGAGCTTACTGGGTGACTTTATGACGGAAGCTCATAGCTGAAGACTGACTACGAATTAATATACCTTAGGGCGAAGCTTAAGGAATGCCTTTATTCAGTGTTTACATCTTTTTAAGACTTATTTATTTATTTGAGAGAGAGAGAGAGAGAGAGAGCAGGCAGGGGGCAGGGCAGAGGGAGAGGGAGAGAGAGAATCTTGAAGCCCAATTCCCACTGAGTGCAGAGCCTGAAGCAGTGCTTGATCCCGAGACCCTGAGATCATGACCTGAGTCAAAATCAAGAGTTGGGTGCTCAACTGACGGAGCCACCCAGGCACCCCTTCCTTCGGTGTTTATAGCTTATCTTGACTTGTATTTTACTCCCAAAGAATAGGAAAATAGAACAAATGGTGAGGGTTTTGTGTGTGTGTGTGTGTGCCTTTGGGTTTTGGTGGTAGCACTCCAGGACTTTCCTTCTACAATTTATTTCAACATGATTTATTGAACACTGACTGTAAGCAAGTCTTTATGCCGATTTTTAGTAATTTTATTTTTGCAGTAAAATCAGATGTATTTCTTTTAAAATTGTGCTGTAATGAGCCTTTTCTCTATCCTTTTGATGTCAGTGAAGATTAACTATGACAAAAGTTAATGTTTTCTCTATCTATAAATGCAAGACTAGAATCAAGGAATAGAAGAAATCTACAAAAGGTAGGTTAGGTTTTTTTTTTTTAACATATAATAAGATTAAAATATGTGGTAAGATTCTGTTTCTTGTCACTTTACTATTTGAAATCAAGTAGACAAAAAAACACTCTCAGACTAGACTTTTATTTTTATCTGGAGAGATGGCAGGCCCAGAACATCACAGTTTGAATACTTGAAACATCTGTAATTTCAGATGAGTTCTGGGAAAAATAAATACTTTCTGGCCTATAAACTGTCTGCCATATTTTTCCATATCTGCTACTGATTTATTATAATATGTTAAATATCAGTAAATAGGAATAGCATAAATATTACTGCATTTAAAGACTTTAGTTCTTACTTGCTTTTAGATTCTGTATCTTTTCTGTTAGGTGCTGGGTCTCTAATTTGGTGCTGGGTCTCTAATTTGGCGCTGATTTACTTGGCTGTGTGGGAGTTATGTAAAATTACCCAACTGATATAAGCCAGGTGTTCACAGCTCTTTATGCATCAGGGACCACACTGGAAGCTTTCCAAGAGTAGGTGTCTGTGACCTACATAGCAGCATGACAAAGATGGCACATGGACCTATTTTCAGTGTCCCTCAGCAAGCTGTCCCCTCAAACTCACTGACCTCCTTGAAGGTCCTCGCTTCCCTAATACCAGTCCCTCTCCCCAACCACTTGGGAGAGCTGTCTTTGGCAACAGTCAGATCCATGGCGCATTCCTGAACCCACACAGAGACTTTGCGGCAGCCCAATGGCTTCCACCCTCTCCCATGGCCCAGCACCATCTTCACACCTCTGCATCCTATACCTTCAGCTGGTCTGAATGGTACAAAGCACCTAGAACCCTAGAAAATTACTCTTCAAAGGCTTCTAACCTCAGCTCTAGATGTCACAGAAAACAATACATTTGCCATCTTTGGCAAAAAAAATGTTATTTTAAAAGCACATTCTCTCTTGCTTTTCCTCTCATTCTTTTCTATTTAGGTGCTTTCTAATTCTTGTTCTTTGATTATTCTTTTCAAAGAGGGAGAAGAAATAGGTTAAAAAGCAACCAGAAGATGGAGAAGGAAAAGAGACTCACTAGGGGAGGGTACCTGGGGAGGATTATCAGCATTCGTTTTAGGGCAAGACTGGTGCTGGGGGAACAAAAATTCCCTGCTTGGTATAGGAATGTATGGCAGCAGTCATGGAACCAAGTGGCTAGGACCTGAGCAATGTGTCCCTGGCTCTGCAGAGCAGCCAGCGTTCCTGCTCTCCTGCTGTTCACAGCTCTGGAGTCTTCCTGTGAAAGCTGCTCAGGAATGAGTTGAGGGAATACAAACAACTGTTACTGGTTGGTTGTGTCCCCCCACATCCAGGTAGGTTGAAGTCCTAACCCCCCCCCACCTCAGAATCCAATCTTATTTTGGAAATATGGTCATTGCAGACATAATTAGTTAAGATGAGGTCATTCTGCTGAGGCGGGTAATACAATATGATGAGGGTCCTTATAAAAAGGGGAAATTTGGGTGCAGAAGCATACAAGAATCCATGCAAAGATTGGAGGTTTGCTGCCATGAGCCAAGGGACTATCGGAAGCTAGAAGAGAAGCCTGGAATGATTTTTAGTGCCTTCAGAGGGATTAAAGCCCTACCAACAAATAAATACATAAAATCTTTAAAAGGGAGGGGAGAGGTGGTTCCTGGGTGGCTCAGTCAGGTAAGCGTCTGCCTTCAGCTCAGGCCATGATCCCGGGGTCCTGGGATGGAGCCCTGCGTGTGGCTCCAGGCTCAGTGGGGAGCCTGCCTCCTTCTCTCCCTCTGCCTGTCATTCCCCCTGCTTGTGCTCTCTCTTTGTCAAATAAATAAAATCTTTAAAGCCCTACCAACATCTTGATATTGGACTTCCTGTTTCCAGAATTATAAGACAATAGATTCTTGTTGTTCAAGCCGCTCAGTCTGTGGTAATTTGTTAAGACAGGCCAAGCAAACTACTATAATAAGGTGGCAATGATGGAGCTTTCCTGGTCTTGACTAGAATGTCCCTGCAGAGGTGCTGGTTTGATGAAGCAAAGAAGCTAAGCATGGTCTAATCCAAACATCTAAAGGAAACCTGTAAAAAATTTTTTAAAAATCTAAAAAAAGTAAAGGAAACCTATGTTTATCGATAATTGATGTGTATAGATAAGGACTCATGTATGAATAAAAACACATTGCAACAATTTCTAAGCAATTCCATGAAAATAGTACTTGCTAAAGCTTCCTGTTAACATCACTTACTCACTCGTGGGTTTCCTACATGTCAGAGGAGCTGTACCTCAGCTACAGGATAATTCCAGGAGCTGAGCCTCTAGGCCAACCTCCTTCTGCAATTCAACTCAACCAACATTTATTAACCCAAGTGCCAGGAATTCCAAGCAATGACAGTAGAATAAAACTTCAGACACAATTCTGGCCCTTATGTAGTTTGTTATATAGTAATTAATAACATCAGGCAAATTCTGCAAGAATCTTTCATTTATTTATTTATTTTGAATCTTTCATTTATTAGCCTCTATGGACTTTTCCCACTCACACTCAGGAGTGCCCAAGACTCATAGTCACAGGTGACAGAAACACAACTCAAGCTGGCTTGAAGCAACACACAAATAAAACCCTGAGCAATCCAAAGGTCCAAGTATGATTTGGTTAGTGTATTAGTCAAGGTTCTTCAGGGAAACAGAACCCACACGAGAGAAGGAAGGAGAGAAGGTAGGGGAGAGAGGGAGGGAGGGGAGGAGAAAAAAAACAGAGAGACATAAAAGAGAGAAAAGAGATTGTAAGAAATTTGCTCACACAATTGTGGGGCAATGTGTAGGGCAGACTGACAGGCTAGAAATTTAGGTATGACTTGACATTGCAGTCTTGAGTGTGCATTCTCCAGGGCAGCAGGCTGCAAACTCAGGCAGCGTCTCTGTGCTGTCGTCTTGAGAAGACGTCCTTATTGGAAAACCTGTCTTTGCGCTTAAGGTCTTCAAATGATTCCAGGAGGCTGCCCACATTGTGGAGGGTAACTGCTTTACCCAAACTCCAATTTAAATGTCAATCTCATCAGAAAATACCCTTATATACAAACATCGAGATTAGTGTTTGACCAAACGACTGGGCACCACAGCCTAGCCAAGGTGACACAGAGAGTTAGCCACTACAAGCAGTATGGAATCCAGAGAGTGCCCCCAAATCATCAGAAATCCACCCCTCCCCAATTTCCTCGATGAAGACTTTACGTGACCCATCTTCCAGTCCATGCCCTGGTGAACAAACAAGGTGGCTAAGGGAATGCAGTTCCCTTGACTGGGACCTAAAACAGGGTTGGGGGGGTTGTTGGGGGAAGAGGTGGAGGGGAGGTGGGTTGTGTTACTTAAGGGATGTCATGCAGTCATCCAGAGCCTTTCAATTAGAGGGATCCCACCAACCAACAGCAAGAGATAGGGGAGTGTCACTAGGAAAGAAAAGGAAACATTTTGTGCACAACCAGTCCTTGAGTCCTTAAAGGTGGGAAACAGAAGGGTGAAAGGAGAGGTCCTTTGGGGGAAATGAAGGGCTCTTGCTGGAATGTCCTATATGTTCGTGCGGCTGGAGGGTGGCAGTTATGCCAGTGGTCACCAGACCATACACAGCTGATGGGCTTACATCACATTAGCTTGGTTTAAATGACCTCTGAATCTCCTGAAATATTGCTTTGAAGAAAATTTATATTTTCTCATTGACTTAAAGTCAGTAATTTCTGTTCCTCTGAACACGGAATTGCTTTTAATTATAAATGCATGACATTTAAAATTATTTAAATACAAATATTTTTACACCAACGGGTGTGGAATGTGGGGTGTGGGATGTGGGGATGGAAGCAATGAATTTTTTCCTGTACAGAAACCCTGCTAGAAAAATATTTTCCCTTAGTCATCGTTACAAAAATCATCCCTCTCAGGGATGCTTGTTATTTAGAATTAAATGGAATTGGCATTTGGAGATTTTTGAATAATTTAGATGGACTTATTTCAGTGATTACATAATGGCTACAAATGGGTCAAGGCTCCCCTCAGTCATGTCAGGGAAGTAAGTAACCGATTGTTTCTATGGCCCCCGTTCCTCTGCCTTCCCCCCACCTTGGGCTTCCATCCCCACGGCTGCTCCCCACTTTTCTCACACTGGAAGCTCCCTAAGGAGAGGGATCACCTCCCCCTTGGTCTTCCTCCCGGGGTGGGGTGTGCTGACTTGCACTGAACATCGGCACCTGGGGACCCGGGTGTGCAGGAAGGGGGTCCTGTCCGCTCCCCCCAAGCACAGCTCCTCTACGCAAAGTCACCAATGTCACAGCAGCAGCAGCAGCTCTGGAGCTCCTGGAGGCAGCGGCAGCGGCTTCAACCAAACTCTTCCTGGCAGCTAATGCCTGTCATATACTGAAAGCCAACTCTAGGCAAAACCTGAAATATCTTTTATACATCCCCGCTATTCACCTTTTCTGAACTTCCCTTTTCTTATGTTTCTCTTTTCTTTATAATAAAATGAAGAAATGTGTTACGCCCTGAAAGGAAATCCAGGTCCGAGTAAGTAGATGGGATGGCCCTTCTGCTCATCGACAGGTGCCTCCTGTCTTCCCTCCATGTCTGATTTCTTCCTGGGGGGGCGGGTGGGAAAGAGGGGCCCAGAGATGGGGTCGTCCCGAAGAGTGCCGCTAGCAGGGCAATGATTTCAATCCACCGAGGGTGTCCAGCAGGGCCCGCTCTAAAACATGGCCAGGCTTTTATCCTACTCCTAACACCTACTTCTGGGACCTGAGCAGGCCCTGGATGGTGAGTCCGCTCTGAATCCACCTCGCCTTACCCCAGCACCTTACCCCTGCCACTCAGGGGGACAAGCTTTCTTTCCTTTGAACACAGGCCAGGCCCCTCCCCAGGTTTAACTGAACTCTTTTCTATCCCTGAGCTTTAACAAAAAGTACCAGGTGCCAGCTCAGCGCATGGATGGGAGGTGGTACACATTACTGCTGACCTGGACACAGCCCAGCCAGACAGGTGACCTGTGCCCATCGGAGAAGCCAGTTAATGTCCTCAAGGCCTAGCATTCAGTGGCCGAATCAGAAGCCTGGGTCTCTTCAGCAGTAAAGCCCGTGTCTTCTCCCAGATGGGTTTTAATGTCGTCTGGCATTCATTTGTTTAAAAATGGACAATTTCACTCTCCTGCCTCCCCAACCTGAAATCTTGGGTCACCTCTGACGAAGGTCTTTTGGGAATTTCACATTCCACGTGATCAGAACTGGAGGCCAAACCATCCCTACATTCCTGGTCTTTCGGTCAAGATAGCTACTGACACTAGAAACCTGGACCCCCTGACTACCCCCTTTTTGCTATTCTCTCTCTCTCTCTCTCTTTTTTTTAAATAACAAATTTATTTTTTATTGGTGTTCAATTTACCAACATACAGAATAACACCCAGTGCTCATCCCGTCAAGTGCCCCCCTCGGTGCCCGTCACCCATTTACCCCCACCCCCCGCCCTCCTCCCCTTCCACCACCCCTAGTTCGTTTCCCAGAGTTAGGAGTCTTTATGTTCTGTCTCCCTTTCTGATATTTCCCACACATTTCTTCTCCCTTCCCTTATATTCCCTTTCACTAGCTATTCTCTTGCTATTCTCTTTTTTTTTTTTTAAAGTGGGCCACCAAGTCCTATAGATTCTTCTCCCACATATACATACAAATACATATATTCTGCTGTAAAATCCTCCTTGACTTCTCTGGAAACCTTGGTCCCTCCGCACTTCCACTGCTGTCGATACCCTGATTGTCAGGAGTCAGGACACATGCCTCTGTACCCGGAGGGTCTGCTGACAGAGGACACGTCACCTCCCCCAGAGAGAGAGCTCTACGTTGGCAAAGATCTCATCTTGCCTGTGCTTGGGACACGGGATCGTTCGGGTTTCTGATACACGGTAGATCCTCAATAAATACCGGCGGGTGAATTTAATTGGAGTACATCTGAGGAACGAGGAGGTCACAGTGCTGATACTTGTGACGCAAATACCGCCTTAACAATCAAGCTGGGGCACGAGCAAAATACGTGAGATTTCCAAGTTTATCTTTTATGTCTGTGACTTCTTACGTCTGTTCCTTTTTCCTATCAGTAGCGGTCCCTCTCCTTTTTTAGATTCTCAGTGACCATTGACATTTCTGCTCTGTCCCTTTCCCCAACTCAGGAAGGAACCAGAATCATCATCACTTGTGTCACAACTGAAGTGACACTAGCTCCACCGCACACTAGCTGGGATCCTGAGTGAGTTCTTACCTTATCTGAAATTGTTTCCTCATTTATAACACAGATATGAAAATACCTGCCTCCTAGTGTTGCCATGGAAACTTAAAAAACCAAAAAACTCTAAGTAAAGAATTAGACATCCTAAGCACATAATAATGGCCCAATTAATGTTTAAAAGAAAAGTGCCTTATTTATACCAATGTGCTAATTCTCCCCGATATATTTACTTGAAAAATTGCTATTTAATTGTATAATGTATTATCTCTTATTAAAGAAATCTCTTTGTTCAACTAATATCTATTGAAACTTCCCCAGTGCCCGGCTTCACATCTGGGAACGCAGGAAAAAAGACTGGATCTCGGCCCTGGGAAGTGGAACTTGCCACTTCTGTGATAAGGTCAGCAGTGTGTAAGGACTTACACACGAAGTGTTTCCAGAGTTCAGAGGAAGGCCTGGGGCACAGCCTAGTGAGGGGTGCTGAGGGGAATTTCCCTAAGGGTTCCGCTAGGTCTGAAATCAGAGGAGGGCAAACTTGTCAAAGGAAACATGAACAAAGGGTCAGAAGTCACACTAGGTTTGACAAGAGAGGACAAATGACAAATCCTCTGGTTCAGCTGTAGCTTGGGTGTGTGTAGGAGGGGGCGGGGGAGTCGGAAGGATGAGGCTAGAAAAGACCAGAAGGCAGCCAAATCCTCGGGGGCAATAGCGAATAGGTGGGAAAGGTGTAGGCTGGGGTTCTTTGGCCCAGGAAATCTCAGCTATGTTTTGCGTACTGCAATCACTGGGAGCTTTTAAAAGGACTGAAGCCTAGGTCCCCAGACAATTACATAGAAACCACTATGGGAGGAACTGAAGCATCGTTTGTTTTCAAAGCTCCCCAAATGATTCTAATATGCAGCTGAATGTGAGAACTGCTATATAATCCAGTCTTCAAAATCACATCAATCCAAATTTGGCTGTGAAGGTAACAGTGTAATCATCATTGACCTCTAGAATGGGGGAGGAGAGGGAGGGAGCTGTATTTTAAAAAATTATTTAAAGTCTCATTGTGGTAAAATATACATAACGTAAAATTGACCATTTAAACAGTTTTCAAGTGTAAGTTCAGTGCCGCTAAGTACACTCACACTGTTGTACAACCATCACTACCCATCTCCAGAACTATTCTGTTATCTCAAAAAATGAAACTCTGTGCCCAGTAAACACTAGTTCCCCACACATTTGTCCCTCCCCCAGAGCTCTGGCAGCCACCATTCTACTTTCTGTCTGTAAATCTGACTACCCTGGGTACTTCATGGAAGTGGCACCATACAGTACCTGTCCTTCTGTGCCTGGCTTATTTCATTCAACATGATGTCCTCTAGGTTCACCCATGCGGTAGAATGTATCAAAATTTCCTTTCTTTTTAAGGTTCAATAATAATCCATTGCATGTGTATACCACATTTTTATCCATTCATCCATCAACAGAAACTTGGGTTGTTCCTACCTTTTGGCTGTTGTAAAAAAATTCTGCTATAAATTTATGGGTGTACAAATACCTATTTGAGCTCTTGTCACTTTTTTGAATTTTATTTTGGTAAATACCCGGAAATGGAATTGCTGGATCATATGGTGATTTTATTTTAAAAATTTTTAAGGAACTTCCATACTGTTTTCCACAGTATCTGCACCATATCACATTCCAATCAGCAATACACAAGGGTTTCAACTCCTCCACTTCTTTACCAATGCTTGTTATTTTATTTTGTGGGTGTTTGTTTTTAATAATAGCCATCCCAGAGGGTGTGAAATAGCATCTCATGGTTTTGATTTGCATTTCACTAATGATTGGTATATTGAACATTTTTATGTGTTTATTAGCCATTTGTATATCTTCTTCGGAAAAATGTCTAAGTATTTTCCAATTTTTAATTGGGTGTTTGTTTTTTGTAGAAGTTCTTTATATATTATGGATATAAATCCTTTATCAGGATATACAATTTGCAAACATTTTCTCCCATTTCATTGGTTGCCTTTTCACCCTGTTCACAGTATCCTTTGATGAACAAAAGTTTTTAATTCTGATGAAGTTCAATTCATCTATTTTTTTTCTTTTAAAGATTTTATTTAGCTATTCATTGGAGACACAGAGAAGCAGAAACATAGGCAAAGGGAGAAGCCCTGTGGGGAGACTGATGGCAGGACTCAATCCCATGACCCCAGGATGATGACCTGAGCCAAAAGGCAGACATTCAACCACTGAGCCACCCAGGTGCCCCCATCTATTTTTTTCTTGTGTTGCCTGTACTTTTAGTGTAATAACCCCTGGGTTTTACAGATGTGTACACAAAGTCCTGCAGGTTGGGCTTCTCTTCACAGAGAAGACTGAGATGGACGCTGGTATACAGAGTATATTAGGCAGAGCTCTTGGCATCACCACCTGTGGAAGGGAAGGGCAAAGGAGCATGGGGCTAGGGAGAAATTGGGCTGTGACAAAATCTCAAGGAAAGCGTCAACTGATCACCAGAGTGAATTCTAAAGTTGAGGAGGACCTCAGAGATGTCCCTCGTTTGGGTGAAGGGGATAGCCTTTATATTTGACCAGTCATTGGATAAGGGGTGATATCAGAAGGGGCTATGACCAAGGGTAAGGCAGTTCTCTTGAGCCCAGGCAACTCCAAAGAAGGCTAAGAACTGAGGACTATTGGCTCTGAGCACTCCCAGCATCTGGGGAAAGAGGCCTTTATTATTGGAAGGGGATCTGGGTGACATATCATATCATCTACTATATTCCCAAAGAGGCCTCCTCTTGCTTGCTTTGATGCTCCTGGCTCACCGACACTTTACTATCGTTTAGGGAGGCATAAGGTGACCAAGAATCCCCAGCCTATTATTGCTAGGCCCACCCTTTCCTTTCCATTCTTCACTCTTCATTTTTCAATTCCTAGTCTCTCTCTTCCTCACCTACAACATAGTAACATTACCGTTGTACTTCTACCGAAGACTGCAGTTTAATGTCATGGCCCAGAGTTCTTACCACCTCAAGCCTTTTACTACTCAAGATATAATGAGCAGGAATGGAAGTAGAAAGTAGTTGCTTAAATCCTGAAGTATGGGTGGATGGGATGAGGGAATAGAGAAATGCTGGGATCAAATACTTACACATAGAGAATCCCAGGATGGGAGCTCAGGTACTGAGGGGGTGGCAAGTGAATCAAATAAGCAAGTACAGGATAAGAAAATTAAAAAGAAAAAGGATGATAGCTAAATAATACTTGACATTAGGGACACAATAAACACTGATATTAGTTTTGGATGTTGAAAAAATGGCAAAATGGGAAGAAAAAAATTTAAAGTTAATATTTATGTCTAATTGTTATGCAGTACAATAATTCAGTATATAATAAAATGTGTTAAAACTTAAATGTGTTAAAATCCTATCTCAAATTGTATTTGATTAAACTCTTACATACAAATATGGGGCTTCATAAATTGTAGTTCACATTGTATGGAGGTCTGCTCACAAGCCCAAATCACTGGAGGGGATGCTCACTGCAATGCCTCCTCTTTTGCATGGAAGGAAACTATTTCGGGATCCTTCCCGCAGCCCGTTGCTCTCACAAATACAAAACCTATGTGCTGAGTTCCTAATCCTAAACTCGGAGACTTGTTTCTCATAAAAACTTCTCCTTAATAAATCTTATCTGTGTACTGTAACTATGTTTTATGACTTTTTCCTAAAAATAATTTTTAGAATATATGAATAATTAGATTTATGAACATTTCTATTCCTAGCCCCTAGGAAACCCACTCTTCAGTTTTAATTAAAGTCCACTCAAGACCGTTATGTCATCTGAAGTCAGTAAATCTTTTTTTTTTCTAAGTACTCCTGAGAAAGCATTATCTGTTTGGAAACGGTTTAGGGCAATCCAGATGGAGAAACAAAATGTAGATTTTATATTCTTCTTTTTCCTCCTGCACAGAATTTCCACTCGATCTCTATTTAATTTCTGAGTGTCATTTCCAATACTTGCTGTGACCCTATTTGTACTCCAGTCTACATCTTCAGACTAAGAGAACACAACATTTCTCTAGGGAAATTTACTCTGAATAAACCCCCAAATGCAAATTCTCTGGGAAATAACAAGATTATACATTCTTTAAAAACAAGTTTTTATATTTCCTTTATACTAGAGCCTCATTTCTCTTAGGACAGCCACGTGGGAATTGAATGATTTCTATAGTTGCATTACAGTTTTCTTTATCCTCATCACCATGATTATTGCTATTAAGTTTTGAGCCTACATTTTTATGATTCAATCTTGGAGATGGTTTTTAGAGTTTCATTATCATTTCCTTAATTGTTTCCGTTTTTCAGGCTTTTACTATGACATTAGCTATTGTCCCTTCTTTAAATTGCCTGAAAACCAGGATTTAAATTTTATTATCAAGTAGTTAAATGGAAAATCCCTCTCCTGGGATTCTTAGTGAGGCCACATGACAAGCTTCCCAGGATATGCTATCTCATCATAGAGCTAGGTTACAAGCTCAAGAACATAGAACTAGGTTAGAAAACCCAAGACTTGAGCAGGTTCTTCACTCTGCTCACAATTTTATCAGTGTGATAACTCATCAAGGCTTTAGCAAAATCATCTCGCCTTTCTGTTGCTTTGTTCCTGCTGTCTGCTTAGTGCAGTTCAAATCACAAAATCAGTCTTATCTCCTTTTGTCTATCAGTTCTTCACTCTTTGCCAGGTGTTCTAGGTAGTTCCTAGTTCTTATCATCGGTTTCTAGCAGTTCTTAGATTTTCCAAGCCAGAATGGAGCACTATAAACATATCTCTTAGGGAATCAATGGAACTTAATGAGAAACACCAAAACATCCCCACTGAGATTCAAAAAAGGTATAGAACTACTGTAATTTTTGTGTATCCTAATCCTTTCTTGTACCGTCACTCCTTTCCTCCAAGCGGAAGTTATTAGGAATAAATAATCTCATCTTCGACAAAAGAGATAATTCCCAATTACTAACTTCTAACTTACTCTATGATTGAGTTATAGTGTTGTCTGAAAACAAAGGAAGATTCTTTGTTTTTTTTTTTAAAGTTATTATCCCCATAATTCTTGCCTAAAATGTTGGGAGTTGGTGGAATGAAAATAAGCAAAGAATAATCTCTCTTCTATCAGAGTAGCAAAGCTGGTTCTTAATTCAAAGAATAGAATTGGTCTTGAGATTAAGACTAATAGCAACCCATTTGTTGCTTGGATCTGAATGCACATGAAATGGACTTAAAAATTTTTTTTAATGTTATGATTTGCTTTTCAGATTGTAGTTGTCATTACAAATAATGCAAGGCTGAACAAGTGTCAAACCTGGGATGTTTGCAGGGTCAGTTCCTGAAACATAAGACAGGCGGTATTTCTATTCTGCTATCTAAGGGAGAGGTTCAGGAGGCAGCCAAGGGCAGGACTGATTGGTCCCTGGGCATTACATAGAACTAGGAGCAAGCACTAAAAGTTGAGTGAGAGATGAATAATGGGCATTGGGGAAAATGGCAAGCTAAGAGGCAAAAGGAAGTTGGAAAACAGAGAATAGAAGTTAGAAAATAGAACAAAAAAGAAAGAAAAAAAGAAGAAAGAAAGAAAGAAAGAAAGAAGAAAGAAAGAAAGAAAAAAAGAAAGAAAGAAAGAAAGAAAGAAAGAAAGAAAGAAAGAAAGAAAAAAGAAAGAAAAGAAAGTAGAACCAAAGCCATTCAACTAATTCTGTCATTCTGTGTCTTCCTTGGGTGCTGTCATTACCTGGGCACTCAATCCTGCATTGGCTCTTGGACCTCAGCTTCTTTCTTTCTTTCTTTCTTTCTTTCTTTCTTTCTTTCTTTCTTTCTGATAGAGAGAGAGAGAGAGAGAGAGGCAGAGACACAGGCAGAGGGAGAAGCAGGCTCCATGCAGGGAGCCCGACGCGGGACTAAATCCCGGCACCCCAGGATCGCACCCTGGGCCAAAGGCAGGCGCTAAACCGCTGAGCCACCCAGGGATCCCCTGGACCTCAGCTTCTTAAAGGTACTACTTGGCGCCTGGCATCATTATCACCATCAAATCAGCACTTATTTTCCCAGGATGCAGAGCAAGTCTTAATTTACCAGATCCCCTGAAAACTAAACTCTTAGTTGGATTTGATAATATCTTTTATTTTCAGAAGTTTTTTGAGAAGGTTTTCTGATGTTGACACCTTTACTGACTTCCTACAGTTTATTTTATATAACATCCATGGCATATGTGTTATTGAAATTTGTGCACAAATGTACTGTATCCTTACAAGCATAAGAATAATGTGGAAAGAAGCTATTATATTAACCTACCACAACCATTTGTTTGCTTTCATGTTGTGGGAGACAAAAAAGAATGCTTGGAGGACAGGAAAAGAGAGAGACATAAAATTTCCTTTTGCAATACTCAGCCTTTTCCAGAAAAAAAAATACGATCTATCTCTAGTAGGCATTGTTTCCACATCTTATTACAATATTGAAAAGGACAAGAATTCCCCAAAGAACTTCTAGATCTCATTAGTGTTAGCAACTGAGCCCTGCCCATCAATGGAATTTAAAGAGAGTTATTGAGGGAACTTCCTGAACCTGATAAAGGTCATCTACAAAAAATTCAGAGCTAACATCATACATGATAGTGAAAGACTGGATGCTTTCCCCCTCAGATTAGGACAAGGATAAGGATATCCACTCTTGTCACTCTTGTTTGACACTGTACTGGAGGACGTAGATAGAGCACGTAGGCAAGGAAAAAAACAAAACAAAACCAGAAGGCATCATATTGGTAAGAAAAAAGTAAAACTCTCTATTTCTAGATAACATGATCATGTATATAGAAAATTCTAAGGAACAACTAAAAAATATTAGAATTAATAAACAGTGTTGAAGGTTGTAAGACATAAGACCAATATACAAGTATCAATGTATTTCAATATGCTAGCAATTAATAATATGAATGAAAGAAAATAATTTCATTTAAAGTAGCATCAAAGAGAATAAAATAGGAATAAATTTAACAAAATATATATAACATTTGTACACTGAAGACTCTACTCTAAAAAACATTGAAAGAAATTAAAGAAGATCTAAATAAATGGGAAGATGCTCCAGGTTCATCACCCCAAAAAGAAAATCATACAGGAATTTATCCTCATCACCATGAGACTAGAAGACTTGATATTGTTAAAATGGTGATACTCCCCAAATTGGTCTGCAGATTTCATATAGTACATACCAGAATTCCAGCTGGCTCTTTTTGCAGAAATTGTCTCACACTTCCCTGTTTCAAAATTTACTGCAAAGCCTTAGTAAACAAGACAGTGTAGTAGTGGCATAAAGATAAACATATAAATCAGTGGAATAAAATTGAGTCCAAAAATAAACCCTCACATTTACAGCCAGTTAGAGAGGCAGCCAAGACAATTCAAGGGGACAACTAGATATCTACATGCAGAAGAATGAAGTTGGATGCTGATCCTGAATTGTATAGAATAACTACCTCAAAATGGATCAAAGACCTAAATGTAAAAGCTAAAATTATAAAAGTCTTAGAAGAAAATATAGGAATAAAATTTTGTGACCTTGAATTAAGTTTCTCAGATATGACACCAAAAGCACAAAGCATCAGCAAGAGAAGATTAAATTGGACATCATCAAAATGAAAAACTTTGGTGCTGAATTTTAAGAAAATAAAAAGACAACCTATAAAATTAGACAAAATATTTGTAAATTGAACACCTGATAAGGGACTTGTACTAGACTACATAAGGAATTCTTAAAATTCAACAATAAGGGATCCCTGGGTGGCACAGCGGTTTGGCGCCTGCTTTTGGCCCAGGGCGCGATCCTGGAGACCCGGGATTGAATCCCACGTCAGGCTCCCGGTGCATGGAGCCTGCTTCTCTGCCTGTGTCTCTGCCTCTCTCTCTCTCTCTCTGTGTGTGTGACTATCATAAATAAATAAAAATTTAAAAAAAAATTCAACAATAAAAAGAGAAATGGCCCAATTAAAAATAGGGAACAGGCTTGAACAGATATTTCATCAAAGAAGATACACATGTCCAACAATCACATGTAAAAAATGCTAATCATCCTTAGTCATTAGGGAAATGTGAATCAAAACCACAATGAGATACTACCTCACACCTACTAGGATAGCTATCATCAAAAATTTGGATAATAACAAGTGTTGACAAGACATGGAGAAATTTGTACTCTTTTTCTTTGTTGGTGGGAATGTAAAATGACATAGTCACTTTGGAGGACAGTTTCAGTTTCTCAAAAAGTTAAATACAGAGTTACTGTTGACCTAGTAATTCTAGTTTTAGGTATATGTCCAAGAAAATTGAAAACATGTCCACAAAAAACTTGTATTTAGTATTATGGATACTAATATCCATAGCAGCATTATTCATTATAGCTAAAAAGGAGAAACAACCCAAATGTCCACCAATGGATGAACAGGCAAACAAAATGCAGTATATCCATACAATGGGATATTATTTGGCCATAAAAAGGAATACCAATGGGTGAAATTTGAAAGCATTATTCTGAGTGAAAGAAGGCAGCTAATAAAGGCTACATATGGGAAGATTCCTTTTATATAAAATGTCCAGAATCTATAGGGACATAGAGATCTATGGCAACCTCACAGACAGAAAATACATTGGTAGTTGCCAGGGCTTGGGATAGGGGGAATGAGGAGTGACTGTTAATGGATTCAGGGTTTCTTTTTGGGGTGATGAAAATATCCTGGAATCTGTGATCATTGTGCAACTTTGTGAATATACTGAAAACACTGAACTGCACACTTTGAAAGGGCACATTTTTTGGCATGTGAATTACAACTCAATAAACTTATAGGAAGGGAGGGAGGATAAAATGAAGAAAGAAAAATAAAGTGACCTGTATAGAAACTAATCTGCAATGGTTTATTTAGGTTAACATCATCCCTGACAACTTCAATGCTGTCAGGTGTTTGCATTTATTAGCTTGTGTTTAGTTGTGTTTGTTTCTTTCTCTCTTCTCTTCTTTTGAAGCTTCAATCCAAGTCATCCAGCTAAGTGGATTCTCAAGCACGTGTTTCCACATATCTGAGTCCATGGCCAAGTGATCCAGATTCAGGTAGGAAATTATGACCAAATTCATTTTAGTCATGGATTATCAGATAGGGGGCCTCTAGAGACCCAAATACGTCTCTTTTTCATGGTGACATAAAATTATTAAATTAATCATAGGTTCCTTTTAGTGCAAGGTTAATACCTGAAAATAATCAATTTAAAAGTTAAAATGAATAACAAATGTAATGAAACACACATTCAAATGTACCCTGAGAAATGCCCTTTTATATTATCATATTAAGAATATATTTTTTAAAAAAGAGCTGTACCTGTAGGTGTATAATGACTTTGCGTAGTTATGCAGCCCCCTTCTTTTGAATCGCTCAGAATGCTTTATAGCATTTACTTCAGCAATTGTCACAACATCCTTGTGGGTGGCAAGCGTTGTGCTAACAAGTACAGTACAACTGCAGGTCAGACAACCAAAGGACATGTAGTCATCACATGAGGTCTAGAGCACAGGGAGGTGTGAAATCCAGATGGTCCATCTAATAATGTCTCATCTACATCCAACCAAAGTGGCATTTCCTTGGACTCATACCCCTTTAACCAATGATGGTTCTGAGTTTCCGTTATTCTGTATATTCCAAGTGTGTCAGCCATATACTAAACAGATGGTCACTATCACACAATATGATTGCTTTTGCTGTTAATAAGAATCACATGGCTAACACTTCCTAAAAAAAAACTGGATTAGATATTGAAAATTGGGCCTCAGGGTTTTTGTTTGATTTCCTGTTTTATTTCCAGAAAATCATAGGAATATTCAAAATTTACAAGGAGTATTTTGAAATGGATTAATACCTACATTTGTTATATGTCAGACAATCTGGGAACGTTAGAAGGCTCTACGAAACAAGAAATGCTTTTTTGGGTAGCAAAAATTGAGAAACTAAGAGCACAGACAGTTACTTAACATTTTGGGCCTCGGTTTCCTCATTTGTAAAATAAAACTTTGGACTAACTGATCTCTTAGGTTCCCTGCAGCTATCTGACTCGGTGGTTATAATTTCCTGGTCATCTCAAAGCTTGGGCAGGGTCATGCGTGTAGGTACAGAATTCATCTTATTTACCAGTATATTCCTCATGCTTATTATTAGCATAGTGCTTGGCACATAGTACATGCTCAAAAATATTTTTTGAATTAGCAAATGTCTATGGTATTGTTTTATAAGATTTTCTTTGACTGTGAGGCACTACAGTTGAAATTAAAGTTATCATAACAACCTTTCTTGGGAATATATCTCCTGTATTGACCATGCGTTTTTATTTTTCCAGATTTCTTTTTTTTTCTCTCTCTCTCTCTTTTTGGGCTCCAGATTTCTTTCATTCCTAATGTACTGAGTGACCATTCACAAAAGGATATTACTAAGCTTTGAAGATTTCCAAAAACCTCTCGTGAGGGCATTTCTGTAAGTGTTCACGTGTTTTTCATTAACTTGAAAGGTTTATTTATACCTTCAGTATTTTTGGTATTTAAAAAATAATAACATATTTACATGGCCTCAACACTTATTTCATTGTTTTTTTCCTTAAAAGTATTTTTTTAAAAATCTTTTTTTCAACAATCTTTCCTGGTTTTATTTCCCGCATCACCATTAGTTAGCAGAGCGGACTTTCTTCTTTTGATTGCCAGTATTTGTCCAGAAAACTTAGAGGAGATGACCTATTTGTCTTTGATTTTTGCTTCCAAAGCATGCACCACTGAAGAATAGGAACTTCTTATAGAATGCATATGCTTTAGGGGCATCTGTCTCTAACTTGACAAAAATAAAATAATAAAGTTATGTGTTTCCTTCACACATTTAGAAGCCAGAAATAGATTCAGACGTACATTTTTCGATCTGTGTGCCAACCTAGTGAGCGGAGAGAAACCGCCTGCAGAGGAGGCCTCCCGCCCTGCCCCCGCCCCCGAGCTCTTCCTCCTCCTGGGCCAAGCTGTCCACACCCTGCCAGCTGCTCCCCTGCCAGCTGTACGCTCTCCTTGGGGGCTGTCACGCTGCCCGGTGGTGCTGGGTGTCATGGAAATCGCAGTCGCACAGTGTGGGAGCTCCGGCACTTTGGACTGGCTCCTTCTACGCCACTGAACGTTTGCTGATTATTGACTCCATTTTAGATTCTTCACATTTCACCATCCAAAAGGGCTTGGAGAAGGGACCGGGACCAGCAGACTCTGCTGCAATATCTTGCGGTCAGTCTCCTCAAAGCAGAGGTTAAGAAGAGAAGGTTCTAGGTGCCCAGAGAGACGGGGCTAGTGGGGAAGGCCGATGTGTTAGGCTCTTCACCCTTCAAGGAAGAAAATCGCAGAGATTCCTGAGAGTATAGAGCCCATCAGTATAACAGGGTTTTGGCTCACAATATATGCAGTGTGCATTCTTCCTTAGAAAATATAAAACCAGTTTTGTAATGCCTTTACCCCCAACCCTGCTATCTCACAAAATACTGGGTAAAGCGTGTAGCCCTGGCCTGAGCTGGGCAGATCAGTCACTCTCACTGGAGTTTGGAACTGAAACAGAAATGCTCATCTGTCTGTGCACTGGGGAGCTGTGGGGCCACGTGGGGCCATGTGGGGAGCAGTGTTTGGGGCTATGTGCACCGAGGCAGTGAAAACATCTGCGGAAAGAGAGTGGGAAAGAAAAATAAATTTACAGAGAGAAAAGCAGAGAGGAGAACAAGAGAGAGCATGCTTCCTGGCTTCCTACAGGCTTCCTGGATCTTAGGTCTAGTCCCTTAGGATACTGGGCTGCCTCCAACATTTGGCCTGAAGTTCACCTCTCTTATATGCAACAAAAAGCTTTTCCTAAGATACTGACTTCACAAGTGTTTTTGACAACAAAGCACAATCATAATCCTTTTATCAAGTTCAATTATCCAAACTCTCAAGAATCTGAACTACACTTAAGATCCCAGAAGTAATCATACCACATATCCAAGTAGTACAAGCTGTGTTTTTGGTCCAGAATGGTGCAGAGTATCACTCCTAGCGGTGCCTGACACTGCTAACTATCCTCTCCTCAAAAAACAGTAATTCACCATGTATCTACTGAGGGGCTGCTACATATTCTATATGGGGCCAAATGCTGAAGGTTTGAAGCCAAGACACAGCCTCTGCTTCCCAGGAGCCTTCAATCTAATGGAGAAGTTGGAGAAGTGGAATGTGCCATATTTTCCTGATGTAAAAAGAATTCAGCCTTCTCTAATACCGCTCTCAACGAAAACCTCAAGTGTTAAATGAGAAATAATAAAACTATGCAGATGTTATTTGTTTAGTAGTTCAAGAAGCCAAGTGTGAGCATTAGCTACAAAAATCTAAAAAATTTTGAAGGTATGACTAACGAATTCTTTTGAAGATTTTGGGTGAATGTTGTAGAGTTCTCGATGAAGAAGAAACAATGTCTTTCAAGATGCTTACGTATCTGAACCACTGAAGCAGATTACACACAATTTAACTTCTTTCTATTGGCTGCATCAATTTGATAAGATCATGTTGGATTTCTGACCGGCTTCCCTATGTAGGTAGTATAGCAAAGTCCTTATCGTCAAGGAAACAAATCTTACATAGATACTGTCAGAGATCAATTATAATGTCAACTGGATTTATAAGATTAAATCTTCTTATTAATATTTTACTACTTTGATTATGCATCAGATAATATGTTAATATGGTACTCAGAATAAGACTTCTGAAAGTAACTTTTATCTGACTACAAGTTAACACATATTTATTGCAGAATATTTAGATAATAGACTAATATGGTATGACTTAATCCACAAAACCATTTTATTGCTATAATAGAACTTTTATAGTTTTAATTTTTTAGATCCTTCCTTCCTCTATCAGCAGAAAGTCTAATACAGACTCTCCCCAGATTGTCTAAAGGGTCCAGGGATTTAGTCCAAAGGCGGATAAGGCTGAGTTATGTTTCCAGTACCAGGTCGAGGGAATTGGTCTAACCCTTTCAGTAATGCATATGCTGTGGGAATGCCCACGATGGTTCTGGCCATTGTCCAGATGTTGTGGGGTCTGACCTGGGCCTTTGCAGTTATAGCTCTCAGAGCCCCTCACATACTCACACACTGGGCCGAGATGGCTGTGCCCCAAGGAGCTTCCAGCTTAGCTGTGTGCCAGGCTTCCTCCAATAATGCCTCGGCCCTTGTGTTTAAGCCAGAACACTAACTTAGGTCTGCCTAGTTCTTTCTTCCTTTCTTCTTCCTCTTTTTTTTAAGTTGATTTTATTTTAAAGATTTTATTTATTTATTCATGAGAGACACAGGGAGAGAGCCAGAGACACAGGCAGAGGGAGAAGCAGGCTCCCTGTGGGGAGCCGGATGCAGGACTCCATCCCAGGACCTGGGGGTCACGACCTGAACCCAAGGCAGATGCTCAACCGGTGAGCCATCTGGGTGTCCCAGGTCTGCCCATTTCTAAAGATAATTTTATTTCAGGGTTTTGTTATTCTTCTCTAATAATGACCTTTAGCTAGGCTACCCTGATAAATCTCAAAAAGAGCAGGGATGAGTATTTGTCCCTGCTTTTACGGGCAAAGCTCCATACTCAAACTGTCTAATCATTTCATCAGGAATCAATTGTATGGTCACTGTAACATGTGGCAAACATGTGGTTACCATAGAATAAGTTGACAGTAAGTTGAGGGAATATTACAAGGAAAAAAGTCAAAAGTACCCATAATCCCAACCATAGGTAACCTCTGTCGTATCGAAGGATTCTTGTCCTAACTTCCCTTCCTAACCCCCCCTTGTGCCGCTCTCCCAAAGCCACTATTGACACAATAATTTGGACAAGTTGCTGCTCTTTGAACACTCCCTACTTTCTCTGCCCGCTGTGTCTCCTTCTCCTGGAATGCTTTCCTTACTGTTTCCCCCATTGACATCTACTTCTTTCGAGGCCCACATTGAATGTCTCTTCTCTCTGATCTCATCCTCTGGTGGAAGCTCCACCTACTCGGACCCACCCCAATCTGTACCTTTCTAGAGTCACGTATATTATGTCTCTGTATTGTTCTTATTTTTGCTCTCAAGTAAGAACTTTTTGTTTTTTTTTTTAAAGAACTTTGTTTTACTCAAATTTTCATGCTCCATGTCAACTATGGCAAGGCCTTCCTTGCAAATGGTGCATACTTGACAAGTATTTGTTGGAAATGTATGTATGCACAAGCTATAGAAGGAGGACATACCAACTTAGTCCGCCCAAGTTCTTTAACTTTATTAAAATCAAAATGGGGGGCAGCTCGGTGGCTCAGCGGTTTAGTGCTGCCTTCAGCCCAGGGCCTGATCCTGGAGACCCAGGATCAAGTCCCACATCGGGCTGCCTGCGTGGAGCCTGCTTCTCCCTCTGCCTGTGTCTCTGTCTCTCTCTGTGTGTCTCTCATGGGTGAATGAATAAAATCTTAAAAAAAAAATAAATCAAATCAAAATGATAAGTATCAAGTACCTACTATATGTAAGACACCAGGGATTTACTATTTCAAATTTTCCTAAAATTTGCATGGAAAAGTACAGATGTGAAAAATTATGAACATAATAAATACCCATATATCCATCACCCATAACAACCCCAACACTGGGGGTTGTTCTTTCCAGGCATTTATGTTTAAACATATTACACATTATTTATAATGTTTGTTTGCTGAATTGTTTAAGAATATTAGATTCTGATATAGAAAATCAGAGAAGTAAATGCATAAGGAAAAAGAATGAAACTAAGAATTGAAGCAAATAGTTTAAGAGGCAAGCAAAATTTGTAACATATGTTGAATAAGTTAATAGCCTATAAGATATGTTAGACATAGATAAAGTAAGTAGAGCATTTGTGTAATGAACATAATTAGGAAAGGATGGACAGAGTAAGAGACTCCTAAGAATAATAATACATGAAATATACGTGAGGCATGAATCATCAAGTATTCATGACACACTGAAGATACACGAGGAATACGGGGCATTCGCTATCAACAAGGTCTTACTTCAAGGCACCGTTGGCTCCTCATATCCTCTGTACAAGGAATGCAAAATAAAATCCATAGCTGTCCATCGGCTTACACGGAGCTACAGCTATCAGCCAGAGGCACTTGATTCTAAGCCTGTAGAGCAACTGTGTGTTTTGACTCCAGACTCCAGTTGACCCTTCTAAGTGTAGGGTCAACTTTGTTCAAAGTCTCAATTCTGGTCCTTGCAAGCATGCCCTTATCAAGGAAGATAGAAAGGACTGAGGAACAAGTAGTGTCATATTTCCACGTAGCCTACATCATGTTTTAAACTTATCTTTTCACCTTGCTCCTTGCTATGTGTTTTCAAATGATTTAATAAACCATATGATTTAAGCATCTCATTTTGGTCCATAAGCCTTCCTGTTTTGTGATCTCTTGGGTAGCTTACTTGTTACTGAACTTAAAGACTTCCATTGTGCAAAGCTAATTTCCCAGAAACAACAGTATTTACAAGTTTTAACCTGGATATACATGGCATCATATTGTACATACTCATCTGCAACTTGCTTTTTAACTCTCATATTTGTGAGAATGTTCCAGAGACACATGCAGATCTATTTATTTTCACACTATATCCACTATATGAATATATTACAATTTGTTCGTGAATTCTTCTGCTCATCTAATGTAGGTTGTTTCCAATTTTTTAAAAAGATTTATTTATTTATTCATGACAGAGAGAGAGAGAGGCAGAGACACAGGAGGAGGGAGAAGCAGGCTCCATGCTGGGAGCCCGACGCGGGACTCGATCCCAGGACTCCAGGATCACGCCCTGGGCCAAAGGCAGGCGCCAAACCGCTGAGCCACCCAGGGATCCCCCGTTTCCAATTTTTTACTATTGCTATCAAGACTGCCTTGGATATTCTTGGATGTATCTCCTTCAGCTCATAACTCCTTAGGATGATCTCAGAATATACCCAAGAGAGCAAATTTCTGGGTCAAAGAGTATGCATACCTTTAATTTGACTAAATATTGTCAATTGCTCTGCAAAGTGATTGCTTCAATTACACTCTTAACAGAAGTACATGGGTCCCTATGTTCTTAATCCTAGTCAACAGTTTGTATTGTCATACTTTAAATTTTTTTGCTAATCCAATGAACGGATGCACTCTGCTTACAAAGAAGTAATAACTGTGATAATAAAAAAAAACCCTTATGGTATTCCCTCACTTCAATTATGAGGAAAAAAATACGTGCAAATTTTGTCTCAGATTTTTGAACTTTCTCATTTTCTGTTTAAAGCTAAGTTTCCCCCTTTTCTTTCCAAATCCATGAACACAAAAGAAAAAAACAACCTAGCAGCAAAATTTGCCAATTTTTTTCCTGTAGGGGAGTAGGGCTGGGAAGAATATCGTGTTGGTTGCTTTATGTCACAAAAATATCGCTCTGATTATAAAGGAGTGCAGGAAAAAGAATTTCACGGTATCCATTCAAATCAGTCATCCCTAAGCACATGCCACAGTGATGCTGGGTCCGTAGCTGAACAAGTATTACTCATAAGCTGATAATGCATTCACTTACAAAATTCTAGAAGGTTGCCCCTTCCCCCACTAGATCACACGGGCTTCTTTGATGCCTTAATTTCAACTATTGTACGTTAATGTACTGGGGGTCAAAATTTTCCTATTTAAGAAAGCTCTCAAAAAAACTACATCTCAAAAAACATATTCAGTACTTAGAGTCAGCAGCGCCTTACTTGTCACACCCCTTTCGAAAGCACCGATGATTAGGACATAGGACCTGGAAGTTCTATCAGATACGAGATGGAGACCACCCTCAACATCTTCCTCTCTCTAAACTCGCGCTTTCAGACAGGCGAACCTTTGTTCTTAATTTCTTGCTTAAACCTTCTGGGTCACTCCCCAAAAGCTCTACCACTCTAAATGTGGTCTAGGAGTCCCTTTTGCCTTTGATCCTCTAACATAATTGTTTAAAAACTGCAGATTCATCAGCCCCAGCCCAGGCCTACTCAGTCAGAATACCTCAACCCTGGAATCGCGTTTTCTATAAATTACCTAGCTTGATTTTTTTTTTCTTTTTTGCAATTGAGAAATAACATACATTAAGTACTAAAAACAGAAATATGCAGTTCCATACATTATTACAAAGTGAATATTCACGTAAGGGCCTTGCCGGCGCCTCAGAAGACCCCCTTGGGGCGCCTGGGTGGGTCAGTCAGTTAAGCATATGACGCTTGGTTACAGCTCAGCTCATGATCTCAAGGTCTTGGGATCGAGTCCTGCATTGGCCTCCGTGCGCAGCGGGAAGCCTGCTTGGGATTCTCTCGTCCCCTCTCCCTCTGGGCCTCCCCCCACTCACATGTGTTCTTGCTCTCTCTCTCTCTCTCTCTCTAATAAATACATCTTTTTAAATAAAGAAGCCCCTGTTGCTCCCCTACCGGGGACCTCCTTCTGTAACTACTACCCTGATGTCCGGCACTGCCAGCTTGACTCCTACGGTCAGTGGAGCAAGAACTACAGTGACGGATAGATCCACGCTGCTCCGTGCACAGGGTTCGGTCAGACAGTGTCGTCCTCTGCATCCGCCCTCTTCACATGTCGTTCTCAAGTCAGTTGGAACCAGTTGTTTCATTTTACAATTACTGCCCTAAATCACGGCTCATGCTTCATACTGTTTCGCTGCCCCCATGACCTCTGGGGACTCCTGTACTTCCTGGGTCTTTCCAGTAAACTCATCCTTCAAGACCTGTGCACCTTCAAGACCTTCTAGGAAGCCTCATGCTGGTGGGCCCTGCCCACCCAAGGCAGAACCAATGCTTCTCCGCACTGTGTGACCAGGGCCTCTTGCATGTGGAGCAGCTACTCTTTCACAGGCCTAGTCCCCTTCCTACACCAGGAGTTAGAGCACAGACATTTTTTAATCCCCTCGAGCTTGTAGGCTTGGTGTGCGTGCCTCAGTAGGTGCTTAACTGTTGAGCAAATAAGTGACCTCCAGGTGTGAACGTTTGTGGAAAAGGAGCACACCACAGTCTAACTCCTCCAGGGAGATCCGGATCAGACCCCGTTCTTCCTTGTCGGGAAACAGACGTCAGGAGAATCCCGGGTGCCACAGGGAGGCGGGAGCAAGTGAAAGCAGTGGGATGAAATGCAAAGGGGGAGCGGAAGCTAGAGGGGCGCTGCCTGCAGAGCCTGCGAGTAAGGGGCAGTCGGAGCCCCGCAGGCGGCTGAGGGTGCCATGGGGAGGCAGGGGGACGCTCCTGCCCTACCTGAGTCCCCCCTTTCTTCTCAGGACTTCTGGTTGTTAGACTGTTGTGCTGCGGTGGGGGGGGGGGGGCCTGGGCTGTCAGGCTTCTTCACAAGGCCCCTTCCTGCCTCTAACTGGCCCAGACTGTCCACCTGCTTCTGAGTGTCCATCCTTGCTTGAGAAATGCCACCTCACGAGTAACCTGCCTTTTCCTGACCTTGGCATACGAGGAAGGTAGAGCATTCAGTTCTTCAAAACTCCTACCCATCCGCAGTATGTGTGAGTAGGAGTGTGGGGGGAAACGGGACACACAGAGGGGCCTTGTGTAACTGCCCTGGTGTCCGGAGGATCTGGATCGTAAGCATCTGGGCAGCCTGCCCCGGGAACCTTCGCAGCAATGTAAATAGTCCTTACACTAACGAACCTCAGCTGCTAGGCACACTGAGCGGTCAGAAGAGCAGGAATGAGAAGAAGGACTCCAAATTTATATAATTCAGAAAAGATACTGTAAAATAAAATTAAAATCTCTTTTTAAAAATTATTTTTATTTACTCATGAGAGACACAGAGAGAGACAGAGAGGCAGAGACACAGGCAGAGGGAGAAGCAGGCTCCCTGCGTGGATCCCCATGTGGGACTCGATCCTGGGACCCCAGGGTCATGACCTGAGCCGAAGGCAGATGTTTAAAATCTATCCAAAAGTCTGAAAAAGAGTCAATGCCATGGGTTAAGGGTAGGGGTGGCTTTAAGCTTGGAGGTGATCAAGACCAGCACAGAGCTAGCACTCTTGGCAGATGGCTGTGTCTGTGAAATGAAGGAAGATGGAGCCCTGCAAACTGTACTCTTGGAGACAGTGGGCTCCACTGTCCTCCCCTAAAGAACCCCAGTGGCCTCCAGCAGAGTCCCCAGCAGCACCGGACGAGCACTGTACACAGTGGGCAAACCGGGCAATGAGAGAGAGTGACATCAGAGGCTGCTCAGACAGCAAGTCTGCCATTCTGTGGATGCGGAAGCCCAAATGAAAGAAGTGAATACCACTCTTTGACTTACTGTACGAGAGCCCTGGGACCGTGTAAGTCTCGGTAGTATGGGCAGCCACAAGTAGACACATGCTCGGATGAGAAAAAACTGAAGAGATATGACTGTATTTGTAATAGGAGACTACAGCAGTTCAAGCAAGCTAAACCAGACCTCTGTATCCATCGGACACAGGCTAGACTCTCCAGACATAATTATACAGGACGGATTACATACAAAGAGCTCAATACATATTTGCTAAATAAGTTCCTGATTTTTGTCGCCCCCTCTTCAATTTCATTTTAATTTTTATTTCATTGTACCCTGCTTCTGAAGCAGAATCTTTGTTAAAAATGACATTTAAATTTCCCCTCTGATTTTCAAAGTAATGCATGTTTGTTGCTGAAATTTTTGGAAATTAAAAAAGCATAAAAAATAAAAATCATCTACAATACCAACACCCAGAGATAACTATGCTAACACTTGGTAAATTTTGTCCCCTCTTTATTTAGGTAGAGAGATAATGGATTGTTCTGCTCTATTTTGACTGGTAACATTATATCATGAGTATTTCCCAATATTCTTAAATATTAATTGAATATTTCCCACCATATTGATGTGATACCACTTAACTGATCCATTATTTTGCTTTTCAAATCTACAAAAATGTTGTGATAAATATCCCCTCAAGTGTTTTGTTTTTTAAGATTTTATTTATTCCTTCATGACAGACACAGAGAGAGGCATAGATACAGGCAGAGGGGAGGCAGGCTCCCTGCGGGGAGCCTGATGCGGGACTTGGTCCCGTGACCCTGGGGTCACACCCTGAGCCAAAGGCAGATGCTCAACCACAGAGCCCCCCAGGTATCCCTTCTTAAGTGTTTATAAACTTAGGATAATATCCTAGAAGTGAATCTGTTTGATCAAATAAAAAGAACACTTTGAAACTATTGGTTCGATTTTGCTAAATCGCCCTTCTAAAAAGTTGTTTACCTTTTTACCAGAAATCTGCGTAAGAACTGTTAACCTTACCAAGAGCAGGATGATATGGAAAACTCTATTTAAAGAGTATATTTTATAGCTGGGAACAGCTCTCACGTTGTCACTATTAGAGATGTTGTTTCAGTAGGAAATGAAAAAAAAAAAAAACAGCAATAGATAGAAAATGAGAAATTCCTTATTTTTTGATGACCCTGAATTATTGCCAATTCCGGGCAAGCTGATGGTCACAACGTAGGAATCTGGGTGTGCACAACAATACAATTCACGCTATAAAGCTGTGAAAATTACATGTGTACAGAACCACGTGTGACTTACTTTTATATCAATAGCTTTAAATCTCTCGGTGTTCAACACCCGCATTGCCCTTTCAAAGTGTCTGCTCCTACAAGGCAGTTAGTGTTGAGCAATCTGTTGTGACAAGTAGCCCCACTCGTTCACACGTTCAATTTACTGACGTTTGAATAGCGCATGGTGGATATTTTTTGAACCTGTTCTGCTTTTCTTTCCTGCTTCAGATACATACCTGATAACGCCCGCCCCCTCTCCCAATCCAACTGAAAGGTGACACGAGGCCCTCTTCAAGCCAAGAGAGCAGGAGAGCCACTGTGTCCCCGTCCCTTCTTCCCGAGGGTCTATCCCAAACTCTCCATCCCATTCCTGCCACTTGTCCCAGGCCAAGAGCACACGTCGGTGGAATTCACGTTACGACGATCTCTTCTCTGTCTCTTCATTTTGCCTCTTCGGGAGAGCCGCGTGCTTGGGGAGTTTTTCTTTGTCCGTTGTCTCTACTTCTCTCAGAATAGTTATGTCCGCTGTAGTCAGCTTCTCCTAAGGGCACATTTACTCTCTTTTCGTCTCTTCCTCTCCCTCTATTTTTTTCCAACTCATTTATTCAAGAAGGGCTCTCTACCTTGACAGGCTATTTCTATTCTCTTTCTCCTTTTATGTGCTAGAAAAAGCCACGCACCTTGGCTGACAAGTCACACACTTTCGGCAAGGAGAAAAACGCAATCTGTCATCCACCTTCCCGTGTCAGGCTCCACAGCAGTGCTCCAGCCGGTGGGCCTGGGCCTGCAGGAGGAGAGAAGCTCAGAGAAAGGCGGGAGCGTGGGGCGCGTTGGTGGCTCAGTTGGCAGAGCGTTGGCCTTCGGCTCAGATTATGATCCCAGGGTTCTGGGATCGAGTCCTGGATCACGCTCCTTGCTTAGCCGGGGGTGGGGGTGGAGGTGGGGGTGGGGGTGGGGGGTGGGGGGTTGTTGCTTCTCCCTCTATCCCTAACCCCTGCTCATGCCCTCTCTGTCTCACACACACTCTCTTTGTCAAAGAAATAAATAAAATCTGAAAGAGGGAGAGTGAGCATAGACTTGCTGTCAATTTTAGCCAACTGCGTAGAGAACAAAAGCCAAACATGGGACTGTGAGGAGCAAGAAAGCCCAGAGGAAGGTGTGCAAATGGAAGACGATCTGGATAAATTCCAGATAGAGCGAGCAGAGTATTTTTCACCTACTCTCCACCCTCTGCCTTGTGTAGTGGCTGAGAATCATCAGTGGCCAGGGTCTTGGTTCATTCAGGCTGCCGTAACAGAAATGCCACACGCGGAGTGGCTTGAACAGCAGACATTTATTTCTTCACAATCCAGAAGTCCAAGATCAAACTAGGAGCCCTGACAGATGATTTGGGGTCTTGTAAGGAACCACTTCCTGGTTCACAGATACTATCTTCTCGCTATGTCCTCACGTGTTAGAAGGGGCAAGAGAACTCTCTCGGGTCTCTTGAATAAGGATGTTCCCACTGATGAGGACTCTACCCTCAAGACCCACTTCCTGACAGTGGGGATTAGCATTTCCACCAATGATCCGGAGGGCGGGGGACACAAACATTCAGTTCATCACAGCCGGGCCTAAGCGGGCGGTAGTGAGCCTTGGTGAGGCCTCAGACAGTGTTAGGGAACGGCTAACTACACAAGTCCTGCACGCTGGATGCCAGAGGAGGAGAGAGGCGGGAAGGGAAGAGAAAGAGTAGCTGAGTTGTGACCCCTGCCGCCAGAGAGGACAAAGGAGGAAGCAAAACCAGGCCCAGTTCTTTCAAAAGTATCCAGAAATTATCTTTCGAAAGGCTTTTCAAAATTTTCTTTACAATCTCTTCTGTTTTAAACACAATTTTTTGGGCAGCCCGAGTGGCTCAGCAGTTTAGCGCCGCCTTTGGCCCAGGGTGTGATCCTGGAGACCTGGGATCGAGTCCCACGTCGGGCTCCCTGCGTGGAGCCTGCTTCTCCCTCTGCCTGTGTCTCTGCCTCTCTCTCTCTCTGTGTGTCTCCCATGAATAAATAAATAAGATCTTTAAAAAATAAAAAAATAAACACAAAATTTTAAAATACAACCAAAATTACTCTTCATTCAATTAAATGGTTATATTTACTGTTTAATATTATATTAGTATTTTTCTTTTGTTCATATTAGCAACGTAGAATGTAAATGTTGTTATCTGTAGAAATCAATTGTTTTTAAGATTTTATTTATTTGTAAGAAATGCACATGAGCAAGGAGAGGGGTTAACAAGAAAGGAAGAAGCGGACTCCCTTCTGAGCAGGGCTCCGAGGACCCCCTAGATCTGAGGACCCCCATGATCCCAGGATCATGACCTGAGCCTAAGGCAGAGGAAGGCAGATGACTAACCAACTGAGCCACCCAGGCACCCCTGTAGAAGTCAATTGTGTCAGATGAATTCCAAGATCCTATGCACCCCACCAAAGTCTGTAATTCTGTATCTTCACTTGCGTTTTATAAGCATTTGTAGTTCTGTGCCAGGAATCTATTTCATTCTCCCCCCCCTTTTTTCACCCCACTAGGGATGACGGTACAAGTTAAAATAATTAACTTATAAATAAGCTATTAGAACTAAACTAGTTGTATGTTGAATTTCTGCAAAGTATTTGAACTATTTTGAATATACACAAGAGGTTGAATTAGGTGAACATCATGAGCCTTTACAACTTAAAATTCTAGTGTCTTAAAATGCAATGTATGAAGATATGCCTATTTTTCTTTTAGAAGAGCAAGTAGCTTTAGTCATGAGTCTTGAAATGATCAGTTATTAAATATATTCTTCTTAGCTTACCTTTAAGAAGCTTATTTATAATTTCGGTATTTGAAAATATTCAAATCTCGATACACTTTAAAAATCTAGTCTGCAACACACATCCAAGGCTTTAAATTTCATATTGCAAAATAAAGGTAATTTTAATTACATTTCTGGTAATACGAATATTACACATGACTCGGTTAATTGTAGGGCCACCACCACATTGAGTGGAAAATTCGTTAAGTATAGAATTGTTCTGAGGCAATAATAGGAGAACTGGAGGACAGCACTACATTGTATCTTAAATCTTGTAGGTCATAAGCCATAATGTTATTCTTTCTCTCCTCTAAGAATATTTTAAATCTATTATGAATTCTTTTGTTTTGAATCACTGAGGCTTTTTAAAGTAAGAAATCTTTCTAAAAGTAATAAATAATGCTCTTACAGTGAAATTTTCACTCAGATGTCTGAACCACTATCAAATTTCTACTTTTCTTTCTTCTTTCTTTCTCTTCTTTCTTTCTCTTCTTTCTTTTTTTTTCTAAAACCCTTTTTAGTTTCACAGTGTGAAAAAGGTTTTGTCCAAAGAACTCCTTATTTCTGCAAATGTACTAATCACTGAAGTTTTTTTTTTTTAAGATTTTATTTACTTGAGATAGAGCACAACAGAGAGCACCAGGGGAGGAGGGGGGGTGCAGAAGCAAAGGGAGAAGCAGACTTCCACTGAGCAGGGAATCCAATGTGGGGCTCAATCTCAGGACCCTGAGATCATGACTGGAGCCGAAGGCACACAGACATTCAGCCAACTGAGCCACCGGGGCGCCCCTAAACTATTTTAAATAATAATATTTTTAAAGTCCTCTTAGACACACATGTATGTACCACATTCAAGAGATGTATAAGGGACACTTACAGGATGGAGTGGAATATGGAACAATCAGAACCTGTGATTGTCACTTTATGGGATGGAGTGTCTTCCCTTCACAAACCACCAGGGCCTGACAATGGGAAATAATTGTGTGTGCCCAGGGCATGGAATGGGGGTGGGAGGTAGCAGCCGGTTTTGGAGTGGGATGGGGGACAAAAGTGGTGAGGAGGTAAATAAGAATCATGCTTCTTCTTTATCTGAATTGTCTCAGATACAGACAAATACCTCAATTCTCGTGAGCAGCCATACTGACTGTAGTGCTGTCGTATAGACACTGCAGAGAAAACTGGATGCCTAAAAGCTTAAAAATTTATCTTTTCTTCATTTTCCTTCCTCCCACTACTTCCCCCAGCACCACAGTGTGTTTAAGGCAATGCAAAGTGGGCCAAAAATACCATTCTTAATGTGGGAAGAATATACTATCTAAACGTGCCCAGAAAACAAACAAGGGACTTTAGTGTTTAACTGTAGAAATACAGTAGTCCCAGATTTCACTTTCCGTGGTTTGAGCAGCCCAGGATCCTGGAGTAGACGATCCTCCTTCTGACATAGCATCATCAGGCCGATAGTGGGCCAACACCGTGGCAATGCCGAGACATTCACCTCACTTCATCTCATCACCATCAGAAGGGTTAGTACAGCACAATAGGATATTCTGAGAAAAAGAGTCACATATCTTTCATTATAGTATATTATTATAATTGTTCTACTTTATCATGAGCTATTGTTACTCTCTTACTATGGCTAATTTATAAATTTATCATAGATACATACAGGAAAAACATAATATATATAGGATTTGGTACTATTTGTGGTTCAAGACATTCACTGGAGGTGTTAAATGTGTCCCCCATGGAACTACTCTATCTAGTTACAAGGCAGAAAAAAAGAAAAAATATCTGCCCTAACTTATTTCCCTTTCAGCATTACGTTCAATACTGGCCAAACAAATACAGGCTCAGGAAGAGGATTTAATGGCCTTCAGGCCAATTCTGACAACAATTCTACTGGGAGACTCAATAGTCCAGGTTAAGATTGCTCATTTCACGACTTGTGAATCACTAATTGTACAAATTTATGGACGAAAGTTATTTTTCTTCCTAGCTGCTCAGAACCAACACATGTTTGCAAAACATCAAGATTTCAGAGAGAAATCGGAACTTTGCAGATTTCAATTGCTCGAAAATCTGTTAACCTGTACCTTTCCAAGAAATGGTCTTTATGCTATGATACTTTGTTGATGGTCTCTTTAGCAGAACAAGGTCCACAGCAGCAAAAACCATGACACTTAGGCTAAGACGACCTTCCAGTAGTGATTTCTTCAGTTGAAGGATTTGAGGAAGCAAGCGTTGCTTATTCACTTGATAACATCAACACGACGACTTCATACAGAACCTTTCCCTCACCCTGGAAAAAGGTTTAATTATATATACCCTGTCGTGGTATTACTCATTCTTTCAACATGTTTTTGAAAAAAAAAGAAAAAAAAAAAAGTCCAGTACTTTCATAAGGTCTTTTTCTTTCGATGTTATCATCCCATCCAGTGCTACAACATAAAGACGTGGTAGGGAAGAATTTTCCCATCTCAAAGGCGGCCTTGTGTGCCAGCAGCAGAGGAGGCCCCTCTGGGAGCCCGGCCAGGACGCGGCCCCGCTTCCTCTACAACTGGATCTTTAGATGTACGTGAAGACGGGATCCTACCTGCACCGGCGGTAGCTGCAGGTTTAGTAAACGCGTTCTGTCCTTGCAGAGCACGTTGCTCAAATTGGGGGACTGCTTTCATGTTCCCATTTTTGTAAAGAGAATAGATCCTAAAACAAATTTCCGATTTTTTTTCTTTCTTTCTTTTTTTTTTTTTTGCAATAGTTGAAGTGCATTTATGGAGGTTTCAAGACTTCCTTTGGGTAGAAAAGTTCATGCAAACGGAACTCCGACGTGCCCCGGCGCCCCGGGAGCTGGGCGTTCGGGTCCCGGGCCTGTTCTGCAGAGCGGAGGCGGTGCGGGAGGGTGGGAAGGGGCGCCCCCCGCCGGGGGGTCCCCGCGAACGGCTGCGCGGGGGTCCCCGGGGCCGCGGGTGGGGCGGCCCGCACCTGCCGCCCCCGCCGCCCCCGCGCAGCGCGCCCGGGACCCACGCGAGGGCCGCACCTGGCGCCTCCGCCCCCGCCGGCCCGAGCCGGGCGCCCCGCGCTTCCGCGGCGGCCTGGGGGCAGGGCAGGGCCGGGCCGGGCGGGCTCCGCTCCTGAAATACCAGCTCGGGGACCTCGGGGACCTCGGGGACCTCGCCAGTTGCATGAGAGAGATTTTTTTTTAATTGCAAATCTTCCCGGGGCGGCAGGCGGCTGGAGAGCAGGCCCGAGGCGGCGGCCCCCCCTCCCTCCTCCACCCTCCCCTCCTCCTCCCCCGTCCCCTCCTCCTCCCTCCCCCCTCCTCCTATTTCCCATCCCTCCCTCCCCCTCTTCCCCTCCCTCTCCTTTCCTGCCTCCCCTCCTCCTCCTCCCCATCCCTCCACACTCCCCTCCTCCCCCTCCTCCCCCTCCTCCCCTCCCCTCCCCTCCTGCCCGCCCCCGCCCGGGTCCTCCCAGCTGCCGGCGGGATGGGCCGCCCTCCGGATTCCGCGGCGGGGGCGGCGGCGAGGGGCCGAGCCCGGGCCCCGCCGCCCCCGCCCCCGCCCCGCGGCCCACGCCGGGATCTGCGTCACTCGGCCGCGCGTGGGCGGGAGCCGCAGCGGCGAATGTAGCAAGAGCGGAATCTCCCGATGTGACAGCGCGGGGGGGGCGGGGGCGGGGGCGGGGGGATGGGGAGGGGTGCGGCGCGGCGGGAGGAGCGGGACGGGGTGCGGCGGGAGGAGGGGGGCGGGGCGGGGGCGGGGAGGGGGAGGGCTGCCGCGCGCCGCGAGGACGGGGGGCGGCGGGGGGAGCGGGGCGGGGGCGGGGGCGGGGGCGGGGTGTAGCGCGCCCGGAGGAGCGGGGGAGAGGAGCGGGGGAGGGGAGCGGGGGCGGGGTGCGGCGCGGCGGGGGCGGGCGGGGAGGGGCGGGGGCGGGGGCGGGGGCGGGGAGGGGCCGCGGCCTCCGCCCGCGCTGGGGAGCCGGGCCGGCGCGGCGTTGGCGAGCTGAGCGCCGTCGGGGCCGGCGGCGGGGGCGGGGAGCCGGGAGAGCGCGCCCACCAGCGTCCCTTCCCCCCGATGGCGCGGGGGCGTCGGGGCCGCCGCAGCCGCCGGAGCGGGGAGAGCGGGCGGCCGCCACTCCGGAGTTGGCGCTGAGCGGCGCCGCCGGGAGACGGGCCGAGGCCGCCGAGGCCGCCGCAGCCGCGCCGCGGGCCGGGTACGTACCTGCTCGCGGGCCCAGGGTCGGGGCGCGGGGCGGCGTCCAGGCCGGAGGGGGCGGCCCCGGCGCGCGTGGGCGACCCGGGGGGGGCCGGGGCGCGGGGAGGGCGCGCGGGGCGCACGGGGCCGGGGCGCGCGGGGTCGGAGGCGGGCGGCGGGCCCTGGGCAGGCGGACTCCCGGGGCGCCCGCGGCCAGAGCCCCCCGCCCCCCCAGGCCGCCGGGGGCGGAAGCCGCGTCCCGCTGCAGGCGCTCGCGGACACCTGCCGGGCGCGCGGGGATGCTCGCTCGCCGGGGTCGCGTCTCAGGTGCGCGGGCTCGGGCCGGGGGCCTCAGGGTCGCAAGGCCGAGCCCTGAAACGACGCTCCCGGCGGCCTGGGTCCGGCTCGAAGGCCCCGGGACACGGAGCTTGGGCCGGAACGTGCGCGGACGGGCCCGCAGACCAAGTTTGCAGCAGGTGATAGGACCCCTCGACTCGCACGTGCCCCCCCCCCCCCCGCCCCTGGAGATGCGGCGGGCGTGGAAAATTGGGTGGGGGGGGGGGTAGCTGTCAATTTAAACTCTCCTCCGAAAGAGTTGACTCGGGTAACCTGTCACCACCAGTCGGCTCGTCTGCAAACTCCAGGAGTGCAAAGATCAGGAGCTGCGAGGGAAATTCTCAGATCTTGTTTAAAAATATTTTGGCACTTTTAATAGATGATATTAGATTGCATAGGAACAGAGGAACGGAATTTAAAATAGATTAGTCACGTAGGAAATGCTAGGCTGTTTTGTCGGAAAAGTGTGCACACAGGGAATTACGTTTTTAGATTTTTCACTTTTTTTTGAGAATTTTCTCTTGTAAAACGTACCAAATGATGACACATCGCGATTTATATGTGGGTTTCGAGAAGAAATATTGGAAAAGGATGCTTAGGATTTACTTACTTTATTTTGGGTGGAGGCTGATATTTTCCTGAAGACTTCAAAGAGCTGCTCTCAGTCTCAGTGCCAGTACAAGTGGCTCTTAGATTCAAGGGTATCCATTTTCCTCCGTTTTCCAGTATTGAGACATTTTAGTATTGTCCTTTAAACTTCAAAGTTATGTTGTCCTTACAGGTATTGATACACATATAAAGATTCTCTTAAGAATGTATGGCTGGCTGGCAAGGTCAGCCTTCATTATTCTTGTTTGGGTGTTGGATGCCGGAGAATTAGGTCTTGAAAGAAAATTTCAAGGAATCATTGGAAACTTTCTTGTTTTGATTTTACTAGTTTGGCATCTTGCAGGAAAGTTAATATGCCATCCTGGTATTGGAAACATTTCATATTCCTTGGCTCTGGTGATTCCCGGTTAATATGTGGATGAAGCAATGGTAATAAAAACATTGAGGCGTTGTAGATTTTTAAATTTTCTCTCACTTTGCCTGCTAACTGTGGATGTGATTAAAATGACAGAAATTCTTAGGAATGCCATACCTGAAAAAAAGGAAATTTAATGAGTTTATATGTCTAATAAATAATCTGATGTATTTAATAATGTACATCTTGTTCTTTTTCACAATTATGAATACAACTTAATTTCAAATTGAAAATTTTCCCTTTTTGTGACTACTAAATAACACCCATTGTCTACAGTGAAGTTCATGTATTTTCATCCCCCTGGTTGTTAGAAAATCTGTTAAAGCATTTGGTATTTTAATCACACTTTAAGGACATAATGGTTTATTAAAGATTTGGGGGGTTTGCACTTTGGATGCTTTGGAAGAAGAAATTAAATGTATTACAAAGTGGGAGAGACCTTTGAAGAATCTATTGTTTAAACTTTAAATATTTGAAGTAAAAGGGTAGTTGGATGGAAACAAATATGTCAGGTTTTTGTGTCTCTTGACCTAAACTCTAAGACTTGGGCCTCATCTGTTCGATTAGAAGTCTGTTTGTGTTGGTACAATTCATGTGCATTATGTATATAATGTTTTATGTTATTTTCGTGGAATTGAGCGTTTTATAATCTGTTTTGAACAGTTTAAGATCTCGCTAATGTTTAATTGTCTTGCATATGCGTTATTTCATTGTGGAGTTTATGAAATATATTAAGTAATAAATAATACCCTTTCAAGCATAGTAGAAGATTCTTAGCCCTTTTGTTTCGGATTTAGTTCTGTCTTTTCTGCTTCTTTCGTTCTTCTTAGTGGAATGAAGAATAGTACAGTTACGGTATTAAATGCAGATTTCCTTTTTGATCTGACATGTTCAAAACTAGTACAATAATGCAGAATATACTCTCTTATACTTGATAATGGAACGAGTGAGAAATCAGAAGTTGGTGCTGGAAAAAAATAGTGATCCTCATCTTGTCAATTTTCAGCTAAAACGTGGCATTAAGCTTTCAAATAGTTTGTCATTTCTCAATACCTTGTATTTAGGGGGCTGCACAGTTAGTTTGCACAGTATGTTAATTTAATTTTAAAGAGAAATTTCTGGAAAAAGCATGCATTCTACATGCTCAGATAACATGAATGCTTATTGAATGGCTTGACTGTTAGTTGACTGAAGACTTCCCAGCCATAGCCTATGAAGGTTATTTATTTATTTATTTATTTATTTTTAAAGATTTATTTATTTATTCATTCAGAGAGAGCGAGAGAGAGGCAGAGACACAGGCAGAGGGAGGAGCAGGCTCCATGCAGGAAGCCCGATGTGGGACTCGATCCCGGGTCTCCAGGATCACACCCCGGGCTGCAGGCGGCGCCAAACCTCTGCGCCACCGGGGCTGCCCTATTTTTTTTTTTTTTTTTTTTATGAAGGGGTCTGTAGGACATTTTTTCTCCGGTCTTTATTCAGAATTAAAAAAAAAAAAATCAATAGGAGGGAACGTTTAAGTTCCCCAGGTTACCATTAACGCATTAGGACTACATGTTTAGTTCATAGCTATGAAAATAATAAGATCCCAAATATTTTAAGATCGCTGAATGCTTACTAAGAAACGTGCCGAGGTGGATCACTTGGTGCTTGGAACATACACAGAGTTAGTGCCTAGGCCAACTCTGCGATCGAAGCCACAGTTAATTATTTTAGCTGGAGTTCCAGCACTAGGACCAAAGTTAGAGGAATTCACTTCCTAGACTTCAAGGCTCGTCTTTCCCTAAGCCACCCTCTGGCCTGGCATACGCCTTTTCCGTTTCAGCCCGTAGTGTACCCAGTGCACCCTCCTCACCAGGCCCTTAAACTTCAGGCCACAGTCTTCCAAACTTGATGGTGCTTCAGGGGCCTTAAATGCAGTCTCTGCCCCCAGGTCTCCTCTTCCTTCCTTACCATTTCCAGTCCCCGTCTTTCATTCCTGTAGCCGGCACTGGATCTGCAGCTAGATGTTAAGAGGAAAACTGTCTGGTGGAACTAATTCACCTTAATCTGTAAATGACTCATGAGCTGACTCTTCCCCAGTTCTTTCACATTTTGTGTAAGTCTGTAAGATGCTGCTGTTAATTTAGACAGTTCTAAAGTAAAAATTTCAGGCTGTGTTGGGAGGAAGGAATTTATAGTCCTTTGCATACAAAAGAAGTCCGATCTTACTGGGGTCCTGCCCCTGTTTCTCCTCACTCTGAGGAGTCTCCACTCCTTGCGTTGCCACAGACCTCATACAAGTGTGCACGTGCTGGGAGTGTGTTTCCTACCCCAGAATAGGAAGATTCAAGAGTAGTGATTACGAGTCCACTTGATATTTGTTATTTGAGGATAACTTATGTTGCATTTTAATTGACAGAGTCAAAGAGGGAAAAGACCTAGAATCTTTCATGACCTTTTGAAATGATGGTGTTGAGACTGGACTAACACAGGAAGTACTTATTAATTCCGGTGTTGGGAACACATCCTTAGATCTCTTGGAAAAATAGCTATGTTATGGGAATCCAAAGACAGCCTTATAAGAAAGAAGAATATTGAGGGTGAGAGAAGGTAAAAAATTATAGGGAAAGCAGTAATACTTAACCTACGTGATAGGTCATTGGGCACCAGTGTACGCAGAGAGCATAATGTGGAATATGAAGAGGCTGCTAATCAGATTCTTTCTCAAATGTTGGGTTTCATTCAACAGCAGCCTTTATAGAGATGTCACTGTACATTCAACACTTGGCTAGAAGTAAGGGGTAAAAGCTGAAATGAGACCCAGTTCCTCCCCTGAGGGAACTTATGACCTGTTGTACAGAGCCCGGTGAGGTTGCTTCTTTATTCCACGGCTCCTCATGTATGACACTTAGCATAGCGTTTATCACAGTGTTTGTCTGCCTATTTGTCTTCTTTCACCCTCACAACTCATTCTCCATGAAGGGTCCTCTTTCCTCCAGATCCCCAGGACTGGGTTAGTAACTGGCATATTTGAACAAGTGGGGGAAGAATGAGAGATCAAGTAGTGTAGGGTTCAGAGAAGGAAGAGGACACCTCGCCCAGGGAGTGTGGGCAAGGCTTTGTGGAGAAGGCCCGTGGAGGTGGGCCGGAGGGAGTATGGCTGGCACAGGGGCAGGGGAGTGGGAGGCACATTCAAGGAATGCCCGGTGTATCTGTTTGGCCTGAGAACAGGGACATACTAGGGACCAGAGAGAAGGCTGGGATACCTATATGAGTAGTTTGAATTTCTTTTTCTTTGCAATGGGGAAATTTGTAGAGGTGGGTAAAGAGCCACACCTGTACTTTAGGAAGATAAAGTTGGTATGGTAGTGTGGGATGATGTATCAAAGGCAAGGCAGCTGTTTTCAGAGTTGAAGCAGGAAGTAGGGAAATGTAGAATTAGGTGCTTTTGAGGCAGAGAAAGGAAAAGGGTGGTGTGGCTTAAGGAGATGAAGATTTGAGGAATGAAGAGGAAAGCACAAAGATCCAAGAGTAGTGGCGCAACTACAGAAGAGAGTTGGGAAGAGTGGATTTGGGAATCTGGAAGAAGGGAGGAAAATGGATGCTTGATTTTGGACTTAGAAAATTCGAGATTTTTGACAATCTCCAGGTGGTAGTTGAAATGAAAAATTAACAGAAAAACGATTTGTGCTGATGGTTCTCAAACTGGTCAGTTTTGAAGATCATTTTTTAAATTAAAAAATTACAAATGTTCATTGATAATTTTACTTTAGTGTTTGTTGATCGAGAATAGTATACTGTAATGACAACAGTTACTATGAATTGGGATGCCCTTTTAAAGAGTTTCTATTTTATTAAATCACTAGGTGTTTATTTACGTTCATTTGCAAAGTAGACCTGTGTGAGAGGCATGTTTCTTACTCACCAGCCAGTGCGTGCTGTGCATCTGCCAGTCACTGTGGCCTCCAGTCCAAGCTACAGACAGCAGTTTGGAGGTCAGTCTGCTGCTATATGTGATCGTTGGGAGTGGTATGGAAACCTGGGAGTGGTTGAGATCATCAAAGGAGAAAATGGAAAGACAACAGAAAAGAGATTTAATATGAAAGTTTAGAGAGCTTAGGGAAGTCAGGGAAGAGAGCATAATATGCCATTAGCCAAGTCCAGTAGTGAGCACTTCAGGGAGTTAGGGCAAGCTGCAGAGACGTTAGAGGGAGAGGTCAGTGATAACTCAGTAGGTACTTGAGAGTTTTGATAGAGTCATGGGCTCTAAGAAAGAAGCTTCTTGGAATGGATTGAGGCAGGGTTAAGGGATGCTGCTGCTTTCCCCTAGTGACTAGTAAAGGCCGTCTGTCCCGCACTGAATCCCCACATTACCAACTTGAAGAATGTCAAAGTTTTGCTTTTCATGGCCACACTGAGTGTTTCATTGTGGTTCAAGGACAAAATAAGAGTTGACTAGTCAAGTTTTCTGGTCCAAGCTAACCCCTTATTTCTTTGAGCGTGGTTTGAATCTGGCAGATGATTGATCCTCCCTTGTGAGGAGGCAAAGCGAGTTTTGATTTGCTTTATTTTTAAGGTTCTGGAACAATCATTACCATTTAAAATAGATTAATGAATAACAAATGACAACAAATGGCCTTAAACGAATCCATTGTTGTTTAATTCCCTGTCCTCTGGAACTGGAACTGACCGGGCTGAGCAAGGTTTAAGCTAGTGTGAGTGGAGATTGCTGTGTATAGGCAGCAGGCCTTTGATTGGATTTTGAATGCAGTAAAAATTAGTAACTGGTTTCTCTTAAACTGTGGAATTCACGGAAAGGTCAGACTCGGCGTGGTTGTCCCAGCATCCTGGAAAGGCCAGGTAGCAGTCGTTTTCAGCTGAGTAGATTTACTATACTGTTAGTTACCCGTTTATAGTGTTGTTAGGATCTCTTTCTATTTACTTCACATTGGAGAGCTTCAGCTAGAAGCTTGCTCCTGATTTATTTGACCTTCATGTTGAAGCATGAATAGATACAGCGTTTGTAAAAACAGAAAATCTCATCTTATAAGAATTTTCTTTTAAATCAAATCAAGTTAATGTATGAAGTGGTGGGTGTTTAAATGATCACAACAGGCTTTTGTAGGAAACTGAAACATTCTTCTAAAGCAAAAGCTTAAGGAGAAAACTCCTTTCCCAGCAGTAAGTGTGGGCCTTTAGAAGCCTCCTGGGACTCCAGCTAGCTCACATATTTATCTTTCATCTGGTATCTTGACTTTGGAAATGCACACTTGGTCCTATCAGTCATTACGGAGATAGTGTAATAATTACTACTTTCTTACTGGTACTGCTTTCTTACCACTTAGGAACTAGGCAACTTTCCTTTCTGGGTAAAGATGAGAAAGGATAAAAATATGAAATGAATATTTTCTAAAACTATTGACTGTGTTAGAAGAGTAAACTTAAGTTTGGGTCTTCAGTTCTCCTTTTCTTAAGTTTCCTTTTATGTTTGTCTAACATATTTTTTTTCTAATTGCTAATCAAAAAGCTTCAAAAGCTATTCCTACAGTCACTTTCTCACGTAGTCTTCTATTCCATAATTTTGGGGAGCGCAGATATCTAATGATATCTGCAGGTTTATAGCCCTCTTAAAACGATTGTGTGTGCAATGTGTGGTCTTGTGTGTGTGTGTGTGTGTGTGTATATATTTTTAATTCTTGAGTTGAAAGTGTTTGAAGCTATTGTATTAGGTGTATTATGGGAAAGAAAGTTTCCTTTTTTCTCCCTCAGACACTTTCTAGAAGTACTTTTACTTGGTATAATGCAGTTCAATACAGACTTTAAGTTGTGTCTGTAATTCCCAAGAGCTGTGTTTTTGTGGCTTAATGTCCAGCTGGATGATTCACACCCTCCCTGGAGAGTCTCCCTGGAGTGGGAGGACAAGTGGATCCTCTTGCGGGTGATTTAGAAGATGCAAGAATGTTTTTATCCAGAGGGGTAAAGTGGCATGAACCTGAAGGTAGACTTAAGGAATCTGAATGATTACAAAACATGTAGGAGTTTGTGGTGCCCAGAAGGTATACTAAATAGGAATCTTCTAGTGGAGTTTGCCAAACTTGCCAAATCATGGGAGCCTCCTAAGATACAACTCAGTGACCTGGGAAGTTGTATTTTTATTAGCACTCCAAGTGATGGTCCTGGATGTTAGCAGAAAGCTGCTGCTCCCCAGTTCAGTCTTTTTTTGTATCTTTTGGAAAGTCATCAAGTCACTAGGCAATATGCTTGTAATAAAATATAAAATAAAATAAAAAATATAAATATAGAAATATAAAAATATAAATATAAAATATAAATATATAAAATATAAAATAAAATTTAAAAAAACATAAAATTTGAGGTCACTAGTTGATCAAAGCAGATTGTGGGTGACACAGAGATTCCTGAAGATGGGGCTTCCCAGAAGTCAGTCCTTAGAGTAGTAGGGAGATGCATTCTCCTTGAATGGGAGGACTGAGACTAGAATTTTGATAGCATTCTGGTTGATGGCATAAAGCACAAGTCCCAGATTTGGGGATCTCCTGGCCTTTAAAGATATTCCTAATATTGCTCTGTTTGCCTTATCTCCCAGTTAAGTGTTGCTCTGTACTATTTTGAATTGAGAGTGGAGCTCCCATATTCCTCCAGTGTGCATATTCTTTTGCCCTTCTGTCCTTTTCTCCATAGAGGTCTACAGGGTCCTTTTTAATGCTAAAGGTACAAGTTGATTACAACACGTTTGTTTCTCTAAAATGGAAGTACTTGGCCAACTCCTCTTTGTATGTGGGAGGTCTCCAGGCAACTGTGAATAACTTCTAAAGGCTGCTAAGAGGTCAAGAAGTGCTTTGCCTGCTGTGTCTTTAAAAGCAGGCTCCTTGGTCTTGATTGGGCCCTAAAAGAATGTTTCTTCTTTGACTCTGTCTTGGGCTCTTAAACCCTCCTCTGTCACATGCTGTATCTCTGACCCTTACACCAAGATTCACCGAGATTTACCTCTGTTACTTTACACCCGGGGCAGATCTATTGAAGCACTCTCTCTACCTTACGCCATTTCCAGGTGCCATATATTTGAAAAAGAATCCCATCCTGATTTTTCCGTATCCCCAAAGCCTGTAGCCATTTTCTTAACTTCATCCCTTACACCTAAGTGATCACCAAATCTTGTCTTTTATTTGTTGAATTTTCCCTTTTTTTCTTCCGTTCTTAAATAGACCACCTCTTACCTCCAGTTCATGCTGAAATCCATTTTCCCCTGCCTGCCAAACTAATCTTGATATATATATATTTTTCTAAAATGGGAATTACTATACCAGTCTTGCAGAGCTGCTGCAAGAATGGACCGATCTTCCCTTACAATTGGGGGGATCCCTGGGTGGCGCAGCGGTTTAGCGCCTGCCTTTGGCCCAGGGCGCGATCCTGGAGACCCGGGATCGAATCCCACGTCGGGCTCCTGGTGCATGGAGCCTGCTTCTCCCTCTCCTTCTGCCTATGTCTCTGCCTCTCTCTCTCTCTCTGTATGACTATCATAAATAAATAAAAGTTAAAAAAAATTAAACAATTGGGGTTACGTTCCAATAAACCTGTCATACGTTAAAAAAAATGTCAGGAGTTGCGGTTAATGCACCTAACTTCATAGCTTAGCCTAGCCGGTCTTCAGTGCGCTCAGAACGCTTAGTTAGCTTACGTGTGGGCCAAATCACCTAACACAAGGCCTATTTTATAATAACGTGTCGAGTATCCTGTGTAATTTATGGAATACTGTTCTGAAAGTGAAGAACAACGGTTGGTACGGGGCAGGATGGTTGTAACCGCCTCGGTGGTTAGCCGCCTGGCCTCGTCGTGTGGCTGACTGGAAGCCGTGGTCACTGCTGCTGCCCGGCCTGACGAGAGAGCCGCGCTCCCCCAGGAAAGGATCCCAATTCAAAACGGTATGGTTTCTACGGAATCCTGGTGCTCCTGGGGCTCTCGCACCATCATAAGGTCGAAAAATCGGGCAGCCCGTCGGGCTCAGACGTTTAGCACCTGCCTTCGGCCTAGGGCGTGGCCCCGGGACCCTGGGATCCAGTCATGGAGCCTGCTTCTCCCTCTGCCTGAGTCTCTGCCTCTCTCTCTCTCTCTCTCTGTGGGTCTCTCATGAATAAGTAAATAAAATCTTTAAAAAAAAAAAAAAAAAGTTGAACCTGTAAGTTGGGGACCATTTGTAGGTGTAAAGTGTTCATCCGTATTGTCTGATGCAAAAGCAGCCTTCGGGTCGGGTTATGCTTCACCTGGCGTGTGTGCCGGTGCCCTGGAAGCCGTAAAGTCGGGGCCCTGTGAGCCCTGGTTTGGTGCTTAGGGGCTGCGTAACCAGCCGCGAGCCTGCAGGCAAGTCACTTGTTACTTTTTAGGTTTTTCGCCTTGAACCGGCAGCAGCTCTGCGGAGGCCTGGGCCTGAGCGGCGGCGAGTGCCGGGCCCTCGCGTGGGGGGGGGGCGGGGCTGGAGCGTCTCCTCGGCCTCCCCCCCGCCCCCCGCGCTGCACCGGGGAGTCCTGCGGTTGCCGGCCGGGGGTGGGGGTGGGGTGGGGTGCGGGGTGCTGAGCGTGCTGTCTCCTCCCCGCAGGTCCCGCGCTTCGCCGGGGATGGCCGCGGCCTTGCCCAGGACGCTGGGGGAGCTGCAGCTCTACCGCATACTGCAGAGGGCCAACCTGCTCTCGTACTTCGACGCCTTCATCCAGCAAGGCGGGGATGACGTGCAGCAGCTGTGCGAGGCCGGGGAGGAGGAGTTCCTGGAGATCATGGCGCTCGTGGGCATGGCCAGCAAGCCGCTGCACGTCAGGAGGCTGCAGAAGGCCCTGCGGGACTGGGTCACCAACCCCGGCCTCTTCAACCAGCCGCTGACGTCGCTGCCCGTGAGCAGCATCCCCGTGTACAAGGTGCCCGACGGCTCCGCGGCGTGGCTCGGGGTGCCCTGCGGCGGCCTCGACAGGGCCAGCGGCGCGCGCGAGCCCCACGCGCAGGCGCCCAAGTGCGCCGCGGCCACGTGCGTGCAGGGCGCGGGCCCCGGGCGGCCGGCGGCGCCGGGCGGCCTCGTGCTGCCGGCCGTGGGCGAGCCGCGGCTGTGGACGGGCCCGCGCGGCCCCGACAGCGAGCCCAGCCTGTCCCCCGGCGACCTGGGCTCCCCCGCGTCCCCGAGGGAGGGCGGCGAGGCGCTGGACGCGGCCGCCGCGCTCTCTGTGGCCGAGTGCGTGGAGCGCCTGGCCGCCACGCTGCCCCGCAGCGACCTGGGCGAGGTGCGGGAGCTGCTCCGGAGCAACAAGAAGCTGGCCAAGATGGTCGGCCACATCTTCGACATGAGCGCCGACGACCCGCACAAGGAGGAGGAGATCCGCAAGTACAGCGCCATCTACGGCCGCTTCGACTCCAAGAGGAAGGACGGGAAGCACCTGACGCTGCACGAGGTAAGGGCCCGCGCTCCCCGGCGGCGGCTCGGAGGTCTGAGGCGGGGCCGACGGGGTGCTGAGGCGGTGTCTGAGGTGCGGCTGTGCAGGGCTGGGGCGGGCCTGTGCGGGGGGGGGGGGAGGGGGGCTGAGGCGGGGCTGAGGCGGGGCTGTGCCGGGCCCAGGTGGTGTCTGAGGTGGGGCTGAGGCGGGACTGTGCTGGGGGGGGGGGGGTGTGCGGCGCGGGGCCAAGGTGGGGCCGAGGCGGGGCCGAGATGGGGCCGAGGTGGGGCCGTGCGGGTCCGTGCGGGTCCCAGGCGGTGTCTGAGGTGGGGCTGAGGCGGGACTGTGCTGGGGGGGGGGGGGTGTGCGGCGCGGGGGCCGAGGCGGGGCCGAGGTGGGGCCGAGGCGGGGCTGTGCGGGGGGGGGGGGGCGGGGCCGAGGTGGGGCTGAGGCAGGGCTGTGCGGGGCTGAGGCGGGGCTGTGCCGGGCCCAGGTGGTGTCTGAGGTGGGGCTGAGGCGGGACTGTGCTGAGGGGGGGTGTGCGGCGCGGGGCCGAGGTGGGGCCGAGGCGGGGCCGAGGTGGGGCCGTGCGGGTCCCAGGCGGTGTCTGAGGTGGGGCTGAGGCGGCGTCTGAGGCTGCGCAGGGCTGTGCAGGGGGGCGGGGGCTGAGGCGGCCTCTGAGGCTGGGCCGTTCGGCTCGAGGAGACTCCGCCCCGAGGGCCGCAACCCGGAACCTCCCCTCGGCGGGGCCGTGCAGCCTGCGCGTGGCGTGGTCGTGTGTGCGCCGGGCCCCGGGCGTGGAGCGCGGCAACCGCGGCGTGGGGCGACCTCTGCAAACCTGCCGGCCGCGGGCCCCAAGCCTTGCGGCAACGTGACGTGTCTTGGCACGTGACGCGGTGTGGGTTTGTTTGTTTTGTTTTTTTTGTCAGAGTCTTGACGGTGCGCTCCGGAATTTGTATCTATTTTATTGATTTTATTCATGAGAGACGGGGGGGGGGGGGGCAGAGGGAGCAGCAGGCCCCACACAGGGAGCCCCACGCGGGCCTCGATCCCAGGCGCTAAGCCGCTGAGCCCCCCCAGGCCGCCCTCGTTTGTTTTTCAATCAGGAAACAAACTGGGACTTGCAGTCGGACCATTCATTTAAAAAGCCCCTGGGGTCCCGGTGGCGTCAGCTGAGCCTGGATCTTGCCTCAGGTGAGGGTCTCAGGATCGAGAGATGCCTGCCCCCCCTAGGTGGGCTCCCTGCGGCCTGGAGCCGCCTTAGGACCCCCTCCCCGCCCCCCTTTAGGAAAATAAATAAGCATTTTTGTAGACATTTTTTGACCAAAAAAAAATTTTTGTGAAAAGTAACCGGCACCTGAAAGTAATTCTCAGCCAGCACAGTGAGACGGGGTCCGGTGAAGTGTTTTTTAGGGCTGGAGATGCTGTCGGCTTGACCTTTGACCTCGGAGTCCTCCACTGGGCGTTTGTAGGCCTCTGTCGAGAAACACTCTCCCTGAGTACAAGGCCGCGGGTCGGTCTCTCCTGGTCCGTCAGGACAAGCTCCAGTCGTTGGGCTGCGTTCCCGCCGTGGGGCGACCCTCCCGTCCCTCTCCCAGTAACTCCACCTTGGCGGCTGACCTGCGTGGCAGGCTGTCCCCGCCTCATGCTGTGGGCTTCTTGGGGGCAGAGATCTCTTCTTGTGCATTTTTATATCCTCAGAATCTAACACACCCTCCACATGCTTGGAAAACAAATGCATTTTTTTTTTTTAAGTTAAAAAGGCTATTTTATTGCAGAATTTCTTAGAGTGTTTATCCTGTAGAAATAAAGCCTGTGGAAGAAATAAATGTCCAGTTGACTGTAGCTTCCATGTAAGAACCTCGGATCTTCCCCTGGACGCTACTGCAACACAGAAGAGAACATACGCCTACTGCCAAAGATTCAGTTCTTACATGAGGATGTAAAGTAACGAAACCTATAAACTTTCAGATAGTTTTCTTTACGTATATAAGTAAGGGATCACATTTGGCACACTGTCCTCTGAATTTCCTCTTTTTTAAAAGAAATTTTAGCAGTATACTCCCAGTACAGTATACTGTCAGATAGCTTTCCAAGGGAATACAAATAGAGCTACCTTTTTTATTTCTGGGTTGCACTGTTTTCCATAATGTGAATGTGCCATTTTTAATTTATCTGAATCATTCACTTGGTGTCCTTAAGGCCTTTCTATTTTTTTGGATACTAGTGTACGGTGGTACCTGAACATTATATACGTGCTCCTCTACAGACAGACTTGTGCACGTTTACCTATGGAATAGATTCCAACATGTAAAATTACGGGACCAAAGAATATATATACATTTAATATTTTGGTCGATACTGCTCAATTGCATTCTAAAACCGCTTCTTCTATACTTTTATTATTACATACAAGCATCCATTTCTCCACACTCTTCCTAATACAGCATTTATCATTCTTTTTAATCTTTGCCAATCTAAGACATGACAAATTTTCATTGCTCAAATTTGCTTTCCTTACTGAGGATGAATGTCTTTTATATCTATAACAGACATCCAATTTTATGTCCTTACCCTTTGTTTTAATGTTGAGGTTGTTTTTCTTACCTGTAAAAAATTTGATTTGTTAGAACATTTTATATTTTAAGGATATTAACCTTTTGCCTTATGTTGTAAACATTTTCCCAGATTATCATTTGTCCCTTGACCTTTTGGACTCATTTGGCATGTGGAAGTTTAATTTTATGTAGTAATATTTATTTATTGATCTTACCGTATTGATTTCATTAGTCTAATTCTCTATTCCTTTACCAGTATAGGGTTACTTTAATGACTATAGCTGAATAATATATTTTGATATCTGGAAAGGCTGTAGTCTTGTTTTGTACCTTCTGTTTCTTTAGGTGGGTCATTTATTTCTCCTTTCAACGGAAATTTTTATTTATTTATTAAAAGATTGTGTTTGAGAGCAAGTGAGAGCACAAGCAAGGGGAGGTCCAGGGGGAGAGGGATGAGCAGACTCCCCACAGAGCAGGGGGCCAGATGTGGGGCTCACAATCCCAGGACCCCCCAAAATGAAATTTTTAATGCATAGGTTAAATTTCCCCCAAATTTCTATTGGTATTTTTATTACAAATTGCTTAAAGGTGTGGATTAATTTGGGAAAAACTGACATATTTACAGTAACAAAAACTCCCATACAGTAGTATAGTGTATATATTTAGATCTTTTATATTCCTCAGTAATTTTATAGTTCTTTATTCATATATCACATAGATTTTGCATATTTCTTATTAGGTTAAATACTGTGTAGTATATATATGCATGTTTAATGTCTATTACATATATTTAAGTTTATTTTAATACAGGATATGAAAATATATAAGATTTAAAGAGGATAAAATTGGGGGCACCTGGATGGCTCAGTCAGTTGGGCAGCTGCCTTTGGCTCAGGTCATGATCCTGGCGTCCTTGGCATCAAACTTCACATGGGGCTCCCTGCTTAGCAGGGGGTCTGCTTCTTCCACCTCCTGCTTTTGTGCTCTTGCTTGTTCTCTCCCTCTGTCCCTCTCAAATAAATAAAATCTTCAAAAGGGGTAGGGGGGATATAATTGTAAATTAAGTTTTTTCCACTTTTTCTCAAATTATTATCACTGGTTGATTTTTGTACATGAATCTTGTTTTCAGCAATTCCATTATCTCCTCTTTTTAAATATATGCTTTTAGATGTGAATGCATATTGGAGCTCAAAATAAGGAAATTGGTTAGTAAATGTCTTAAGTAACAGTGAATCTTTGATTTGATCTATTTCGGGCATATCCTTTTGCAATTGTTGTATGTATTGTTGCCGTACAATGACTGACTGACAAGAATTTAGGAATCGATCTAGAAAATACACTTAGCATTATAATTCAGATATACTTTGATGCTTTTCATGACCCCTGAATTAATAAGCAGAATCTACTAAAAGGCCATTATAGTGGTCATCAATAGAAAACAAAGGGCAAAACATGTTGGCAATTTTAGTTTCATGCTTTAATCTAGTTTCATATAATTTTTAAAATATAACAGATGAAATACAAAGATGAGTCAGTATTTTTATGAAAGTGTAAGTATGTTACAGAGATGACTTTAATAAACCAAATCAACCTCGCTTTTTTTCCCCTTTTTTAAGGCCTAACCTACTTTTAAAAAATAGAAAAATTATTTCACACTTGGCTTATGCTAAAGGGTTCTTTGCTTCTTTGGATAAATAGGTACAGATGGTATTTAGGTAATGAGATTATCATGAGTTTCCCAAAATAAGAGAACTCTCAAAATGAATGCTAGTAGGCTGAGATATGGGAGTGGGGGCTTTAGAATATGTGGCTTGTATTTTTGAAACTTAGACCACTTGTTATTTGTAACTAAAGTATGAATCTGGTCCAAAAGTAGAGTTTAGGATAGATGTTTATGAATCAGGACGCTTCATTCAAACTAGTAACCATTCAACAGCTTCATGGAAATTATGAAATCTTGAGATAATTAAAAGAAAGAAGGCACTACGTTAAATGCACCTTCTAGATATTATTTTATATTTTCTTACTTGACTATATAAAATGAGTAAATATATGAGTTTTTCTAAATTTCTAAGATTAAAGAACAATACAGATTTGTCTTCAATTTCCAAACAAGAAAATATAGGACTCATTGTTAATTCACTGTTAGTATTTGAGGATTTTCTTCATATACACCTTGTGGACACTGTTCTTTTGATCTTTCTTTCTTTCTTTTTTTTTTTTTTTTTTCAATCTTTCAAGACACATAGCTGTAATAAATAGGTTTGTGGATGAAAATTAAGAAGTTATCTACACCTGAAAACATTTTTTCAACTCTGACAAAGTACATAAAATTCTCTTTCTTGTATGCATTGTTGTACTTGTTTCCAAAGGTACTGTATGTCAGGCAGTAAAGAATTATGAAATTAATCATTGTTATAATAAACGCTTTTTTTTTTTTAAGCCAGTGAATCAGCCATGGTCTTAAGACCTGGCTGGGGGGCAGCCTGGGTGGTTCAGTGGTTTAGCGCTGCCTTCAGCCCAGGCTGTGATCCTGGAAACCCGGGATCGAGTCTCACATCGGGCTCCCTGTGTGGAGCCTGCTTTTCCCTCTGCCTGTGTCTCTGCCTCTCTCTCTGTGTGTCTCATGAATAAATAAATAAAATCTTAAAAAAAAAAAAAGACCTGGCTGGGTATGGCCTGGTGTATAGGGGTCAGACCATTAAGATAGTGTGAGTGGCTGGGCCTAAAACCACACTTATTTTTGGTGTGAGGCAGGTTCTAAGGAGCAAACCCCCAAAGTATTAGGAACAGGACCAGCAGGCAGGATGTTTCCTCTCTCCAAAGGTGTGTTATGTGGTAAGCTAGACAAGCAGCACGCGTTGTCTGATCTTTCATCAGTGAATGGATGAGGAGAGAGAAGCTAAAAGTTGGGAATAACAAGGAAGTGGAGAACGTAGGAGCTTGGAATATTCAGAAATATAAGCAGGTAGGGACTGCGGCATTATAGAATATGTGTCAAATAGCAACTTCCAACCAAAGAGTTCTGGAACTCAAAAGGTGCAAACAGGAGGATGTGGAATCAATCAGTGGGTGAGTTGTAGACTTCCTAGAAATCCTACAGGAACTGAAGTGCATGTGTTAACCAAGAGAAGGACCTGGGCTCACAGAATATGCCACTTTTAGGTCAGTTTTCCTTGTAGTGTTGAGAAGTCAAGGCTGAAGCTCTCAGAGGAGTCCAGCAGTCTTAGTTCTAAGAGGGGAGAACTGTTGAATCAGAGAATCCCATAGACCCGAACACATTATTAATAAGTTATGGTGCTTTATTCTAACCTTTTAGAATGCACAGATTTCAGCATCAAATACTAGAAATGTTGTGATTTTTGTTATTTTAAAAAATGGGTTATAGGATTATTAGTCTGTTTTTGAGTCAATCTTGGTAAGATGTGCATTTCATCTAAGTTTTCAAACTTACTATCGTAAAGTTATTTATAGTTTTTAAGACCTAACATGATTTGTACATGTATCTCTTATTTTTAAAGATGTATTTGCTTGAGAGAGTGCGTAAGCACGAGTAGGGGGGAGGGGCAGAGGGAGAAAATCTTCAGCACATTCCTACTTAGCACAGAGTGTGATGTAGGGCTCAATCCCCAAAACCATAAGATAAGGATCTGAGCCAAAACAAAGAGTTGGATGCTTAACTGACTGAGCCACCCAGGCGCGCCCCCCCCTTCTCTCTCTCTTTTTTTTTTTTTTTACCTGATCAATTTTGCCAGAGGTTTGTCTGTTTTATTTATCTTCTCAGGGGTCTGCAAACTATAGCCTGTGGGCCAAATGTTGCCCACCTCTGGATTTTGATGATAAGTTTGTATTAGAACACAGCCAGGCCAGTTTGTTGCTGTATTGCCCGAGGCTGCTGCTGAGCTAGAACTTCAGAGTTCAGTAGTTATAGCAAAGACAATTTGGCCTGTTAAGCCTAAAATATTTACTCTCTGATCTTTTACAGAAAAAGCTTTCCAACCCCTGATGTTTTTGAAGGAGGAACTTTAGGCTTAGCTGATATTCTTAGTTGTGCTGTGTGGATGTGTGTGTTCATTGATACTTTTCTTACAGTTCATTTTATTGTTCTTTTCTAACTTAAGTCAGGTGCTTATTGATTGTTGTGTTTTTTTTTTTAAGCTGTTTTTATTTATTTATTTATTTATTTTTAGCTGTTCTTTTTTAATGTAAGCAATCAAGGCTATAAATTCTCACTATATGTTGATTGAGTGTAATTCCCAGTGTTTTGGGATGGAGTTGTTTTTTTCCCCACAATTCTGATTACTTCTCTTTTTATGATTTATTGCCCATGATTTATTTGAAGTGTTTTTTAACTTCCAAGTATAAGGGCTTTTCTTAATTATTTTTCTAACGATTTTTAACTGAATTACATTGTGGTCAGAGCACATGGTTTGCATAATGCCAAGACTTTAAAATTTGTTGAGATTTTAGTTATGGCTCAGTATATGGTCAGTGTTTTCTATGTGTTTCTGCAGATAGAATGTTCTGTATGTGTCTGTTTTAACAAGCTTTTTCTAACAGCTTTTTTTGTCTGCTCTATCAGGAAGAGTTGTGTATGAAGATCAACTACTGTGATTATGGAGTTGTCCATTTCTCTTTGTAATTTGCAGTTACTGTATTAATCTTTAATAACCCATTTTGCTTCAATAGCCTGTTTTGATACTGATATAAGTACATGTGTTTTCTATTTGTTAGTAATTATGCTTGTTACATCTTTTTACCATCTTTTTTACTTTCAGTTTTTCTGAGTCCATTTTACATACATCTCTCATAAATAAAATGCCAGTAGTTGAATTATAAAAACTCTAGGCAAATTTTGTGTTTTAACTGGAACATTTGGCCTATTTATGGCTAATATTTTGAATTTATCTCCCTTATTTTATTTTGTATTAGTATCCCTGTCTTTAGATCTGATTTACTGTCTGGAATTAGTTTCTTTTAGCCTGAAGTACATGTAGAATATTCTTTATTTTATTTTATTTTTTTCTTCTTTATTTTATTTTAATTCAATTTGCCAACAGGAAGTTTAGCACCCAGTGCTCATCACATCACATGCCCTCAATGCCCGATATAGAATTTTCTTAATGAAGGCCTACTGATGGCAAAATCTGTCCTGTCCCAACCCGCTGAAAAATATCTTTATTTTGCCTTCATTCTTAATTGCTGTTCATTTTGGGTATCAAATTCTATATTTGTCAGTTATCTTATTAATTGAAGGTATTATCTTGGCTTTTGGTTTTCATTGTTGGGTTTACAAGTCAATGTTAACTGACTGTTGTCTGCTTTTGAAATCTTATGTTTGCTTCCACCCCAATTTTTTCTCTCTTGCTTTCTCAGTTTTTCTTGGTCTTTTTTCCTGTATTATCCTTTCATCATATTTTCAACTTTTTTTTATATTTCTCTAAAAGAAGTCTTTGAGGGTTTTATTCTGCTGTTATTTCTTTCTTTGTTCTGTTTTAAAAAAAATTTTTTTTTTATTTCTACTGGTTTTTACTTTTGATGCCTTATTTCTTTGGATGTTTTATGATTTCTGTCTATAACTCCTATTTCCTGGAACTGTGGGAATGTTTTGAGGCCTAGGAAGAAGATGGATTCTCTTAGAGATTATTTGCTTTTGCTTCTACCAGGCGCCTGACTTCTGCACAATACAACTCAAAAACCCTGTGAAAGAAATCCTCAGCCCACTTAGTGTGAATTAGGGTTGAAAATCATGTGAGGGCTGATTTGGGGTTTATGAAATCTCAAGGGAGTATCTTGTTTTCTCCTACTCCGTAACAGGGTTTAAGACAGGTAATTTCCCTTGAATTCTCCTGGGAGTACAAGTGTATTTCTAATTCAGGCTTACAGTGGGTATGTAGTAGTTTGGGATTTTAGCTTTGTGGAAGGAGGCGGGCTTAGACTCTTCACCTTTGGTAGATCTTGGGTTTTTTCCTCCTATTCGCTTTCCATATTAACCAGCCCTGTGAGGTTGTGAAGTCTGGAGCTCAGGGCCATCTGGTTTTAGCAACTGTCCTCAACTTACTCCTTTGGAGATACCATCTTGATTCATTTTAGCCAGAATAGTCCTTAACTGTTGTCTTGCCGTCTTATTGATGCTTTTAAGATATTTTTCCCTTCCCAATTTTATCCAGCGTTTTTAGTTGTTTTCTGTGAGAAAGCCAGTCATTCCCTCCATATGCTGGAAAGGAAAGCCTTGATTGCCTTTTGAGCCTCCCTGTCACACAGCATTCTTATTGCATTTTTATGCTAACAAGACTAAATGGAAAGTCACAATCATTTGATTGTTAAAGATTTTAACTACCGTAAAGAAAACTTTAAGTCTAGTTATAACTTATAGAAAGCTAACTTTAAGAACTATTTAACATAAAAATATGAAAGGAATTTTGATATTTTTAGCCACAAAAAGGAGGACTAGGAGGAAGTAAGCCAATTAGAATATTTTATATTTTTAACAAAACTGGAAACAGAGGCATCTGTGTGGTTCAGTTGGTTAAGCATCTGACTCTTGGTCTCAGCTCAGGTCTTGATCTCAGGGTCAAATTCAAGCCCCATCTTGGGTTCCATACTGGGGATGGAGCCTACTTATAAAAAATAAAAAACCCAGAAATTTAGAATTTTTTCTTTAAAAAAAAAAAAATCTTAAATAGGCTCCCACACTGGGGCTCAAACTCATGGGCCCTGGGATCAAGACTCACTCCACCACTGAGCCAGCCAGGTGCCCCTAGAAACTCACAATTTTTTTTTCCAAAGATTTTTACTTATTCACAAGAGACACAGAGAAAGAGGCAGAGACACAGGCCAGAGGGAGAAGCAGGCTCCCTGTGGGGAACCTGATGTGGGACTCCATCCCAAGACCCCAGGATCATGACCTGAGCCAAAGGCAGACACTCAACCACTGAGCCACCCAGGTGCCCCAAAACTTAGAATTTTTAGAAAGCTAGTATGGTACTGCAGTAACTACTGTATTAGAGTATTTGTATAATTTTTTTAAAAATCTTCATAATAGTTACTGATTTAATTTTTAACAATTTGGAGCATGAAATACAGAAAACACATTTTTGAGGGAGAACCCTGATAAGTCAGCTGCTTATTGCAACTTGGGGTGAGCTATAGTTATTTTTGCAGCCTCAGTTTTAATACCAGAAGTTTCCCTAAGGGCTTGGAGAGCTTAGTCTACTTTTTTGATGTTTGGAAGCCTGAATACAGTAACAAAGGCTGTGTTTTGGGTTTCTGGTAGGATGATGGAAGGAATACTAGAACACTATTTTTCGGTTTACGTTGAGTCTTTTCTGTGGTTGTGCAAAAGGGAACACCTCTGAAATGTCCGTTAAAATACCTTACTGACAATCTGAAGTTCTCCATGCTAATTTTAGGGTATGAGTACAAGAAAGAAAAGGCTACATAAAAAGGTGCTTGAGAAGGTCTTCAAGGTCATTGTAGCTACTGTTAAGCTGAAATTGAAATTTATTTAGAAAATCATTCTTTAAAGTACATTTCAGGGCAGCCCCGGTGGTTTAGCGGTTTAGCGCCGCCTTCAGCCCAGGGCGTGATCCTGGAGTCCCGGGATCGAGACCCACGTCGGGCTCCCCGCATGGAGCCTGCTTCTCCCTCTGCCTGTGTCTCTGTCTCTCTGTCTCTAATAAATAAATAAATCTTAAAAAAAAAATAAATAAATACATTTCACTTTTAGCTCCAGTAACATTGTGCCTTTCAAAAGCACTTAGAGATTGGGATCCCTGGGTGGCGCAGCGGTTTGGCGCCTGCCTTTGACACAGGGCACGATCCTGGAGACCCGGGATCGAGTCCCACGTCGGGCTCCCGGTGCATGGAGCCTGCTTCTCCCTCTGCCTATGTCTCTGCCTCTCTCTCTCTCTCTCTATCATAAATAAAAAAAAAAAAAAAAAAAAAAAAGCACTTAGAGATTGATCTATTGATGATTCTTTAGGAAAAGGAGAGAGGACTGAAAATACATTGTTCCTCTTATGCTTTCATATTCAGTTGTGGGTTTAAAATAGAAGCCCTGGGTTTATTTTAACCTTGTCTGTAGCAAGATTATTTGAGAATTAGCCACTATAAATTACAGGTAGAAATCTGAAAAGGGGGATGTTAGATATATGATGATATCATATAATACATTTTAAATGGTTTCAGTAGTTAAGTGGAAAAAATAAAACTATTAGGATAAATTAGAGGAGAACCTTTATATTTTATTAGGGTGAGAAGGGAGTTTCTGTGCATGGCACCCAAGACAAAAACTGTAAGACTAATGATAAACTATGAAAAAGAAAACTGCTGCATATATAGAGTTAGTGCTCCTAATGCATAAAGAATTCATAAAGTCCATAAGAAACAAAATGGTGCAATAGAAGAAACAGGCAACTGCCATGAACAAGCAGATTTTAAAATAATTTAAAAATATAAGAAAAAGGTTGAGTTTTATAGTCAAGGAAATATAAATTATAACCATATATTACTGAAAATACATAAGATTTCTAAAGCTTTTAAGATAAAATAATCAGTGTTGCTTGATTCTGGATAATGGATCTTCATATAATTGTTGGTAGTGTTATGATTCGGAGCAATTTTCCTGGAGAGTAACTTGGTGAAATACATGAATCTTTTATAAGTTAGTGTGTTCTGTGACCTAACAAGTCTATTCTTAGGAGTTTATTCCAAGAAAATAATTCAATATGTGTGCAAAGACACAGTTAAGAATGTTCTTTGCAGCTTTCTTTGTAGCACATGATAAATGAGGGCAGTTTTAATGTTCAGAGTGAGGTTGATTTAAATAATATATTACTCTTTCCTACAATGAACTATTATATCTAGATGGTAAAAATGGTAGTGTAAAGAATATTTAAACTCATATTTCAGTCAACAAATATTTATTGAGCAACCCATGTCGGATACTGATGCACACAAGCCAAGTTTCTACCTTAACACATGATAAAAGTAAAAAATACAGCATACATAAGTAAAAAAGGCAATTGCAAACTATATTCACATGTATGTTTCTATGTACATAGAGATATTAGAATAATATACATTAAAAATATTAACAGATGGAAGGCTTGCATTCTGCATTTCTTTGCTTTTTTTGCTTCTCTGTACTTCTGAAAATTTTAAATACAGAACATTTTTGGGAACCATGTGGGATGCCTGGGTAGGGAGAAAGTAAATACTTGTTTTTTTTATGAAAGGAAAATAACTAATACTGAAGAACAACTTTGTGCCAGGTGTGTCTCTTCATTTATTTCTTGTTAGTCCCTTGAGGTAGTTCCCGTTTTGTTATCCTATTTTTGCCTCTGAGAACACTGAGGCTCAGAAGTTTTTACATGCCAGAGTCACACAGATGGTAAATGATGGAGCAAGACTCCCCTCAGCTCTGTCTGCCATCAAATCCCTTTCTCTTTTTGCTGTTAATCATGCCTAGAACGAGTATGTTTCTTATTTTTAAAAAAACAATGGCAATTCCCTACATCTATTTAAATTGGCAAAATTATGTGAAAAAAACCTTTTCTGATTTATTAAACAATTCAGATTTTGAATATCAGATAACTTGCTATTTTGAATTCCAGTACAAGGTGCTCTGTCAAGTAGCAACTCTATTCCATTATTTAATACTTAAATAAAAGAGTGGAATTAGATGAAATTTAAAGAATTAGTGACTCCAAGACTTTGATTTTCCTTTATAGTTCTATTTTACAATAACCCCCTTTTTTAAATCTAATTTGATAAATATTTAACTCAAATCATCAAATTTTTATTCCTTCCTATGAATTTTCAAGTCAGTTCACCTTGAAAAAAAAAGTATCTGTCAGACCATGTGTACTCACTTTTAGTTAGGGAAGTATTACCAACAAACATACCAAATCTTTGACTTTTCATAAAACAGATACAGAACATTTTTTACTTTATTTTTATTTTGCTTATTTTCAATAAACTCATACCTAAACAAAAATAAATTAAGCATATAAATAAAACCAAGATGACTATTTTGGTTAATTTGAGTTCTGAGAGATGGTAGGCGATGTGATTTTTCTTCTGAAATTAGGCATTAGGACTAATAAGGAATAAAGAAAGACACACCCTGATTTTCATAAACTATGATCCCATTCTATAATTATGTGACATTTTTATATCCTTAAGTGAAATGTTTTTCATATTGATGAAATAAAGATGTTTATAAGCTTTAAATTTTGTTTTGGATACACAGCTCACTGTTAATGAAGCGGCTGCTCAGCTCTGTGTGAAGGATAATGCCCTGCTGACAAGAAGAGATGAACTGTTTGCCCTGGCGAGGCAGATTTCTCGAGAAGTCACCTACAAATATACCTACAGAACCACCAAGTAAGTGTGTAACTGACAGTATCGCTTGATAGAAGTAGAACTTACAACACTACCCACTGTTAGAATATAATAAGCATTTTTCAAAAGTAGAAGTGTGATGTGATTGATGATGGTTCTGTAAAATTTTAAAGAGTGAAGGGACTTTTCAAAACATTGCTAATGTGGTTTTTGTTGTTTTGTTTAATTTTCTTTTCTTTCTTTTGAAAGACAGTTCCCTAGCACTACAGCATTGTTCTGGTGGTGGTTGTAAACCTTCTTCTCACACAGAAGCTTTGGTTTTGAGTGTGATGATGGGATTTAGTTAGTCAGCATGTATAGATTTATTTGTATACCCACTAACTATATGAACTTGTTGAACTCTTTGAGGAAGCAAAGTGGTTCCTTTTGCAAGTTGTTTGCAATCTAATGAAGTTAGTTCAATAGATGAAAAGACTCCATTGACCCGTGTTTAAGGGAAAATTGGAAGATGCCAGATTACATGGACTATGGACATGTGTTTGAAATATGGAAGTGGAATATGGAATATTTGAAGTAAAAAACCTACATGTTGAAAAGCAGTGGTGATTTTAAAGTTTACTATAAATACATCTTATTCCTCATCTCATCTTCACTTAAATCCTAAGCCAAATTGTGTATTACTATTTTGATTTTGTTCTCTTCTTCCACATGGACCCTGATTTCTAGTTTGTTGTCAGTTGTGTGTCCCACTGCTTCTCCGAGAAGATGCAGATGACCCTTTGCATTAGAGTCATTGAATGTGTGTTGAAAAGACACATCCTGAGTACCCTCCCCAGCCCTAATAACTCACAATTTCTGGGGACGGAGTCTTGCAATCCAAATTTTCACAAGTGTCCCAAATTATTCTGTTCCTATTGAAGTTTGGAAAGCCACTGTTGAGGCCTTTGCTGTCATCATGATTTCCCCTAACTCATAGCAGCTTCCTGGGCCACCCTGCCTAAAGGGTCCACATATTTACAAACTGCCACAAAGTAAAAATATGCAGATTAAATGAACAGGCTCAGAATATACAGCAATATTATGGAATTATTTATAATATTTTTTTAAGTTAGGTAATCAGGAGCTGATGAAGTGATTTTTTAAATTTTTTTCACTCTATTACACATTTTCTGACTGGTTTCTTTAAATAATCTAATCAAAGTTATACATATACATGATTTAAGGAGACATATAGTACACAGAGCTTATAATGAAACTCAGCAGTTTCCCCACTCCACCCTTTTCCCCTTCTGAATACCACACCCCAGAGGCAACTGCTTTCAACAATTTTTAGCTGTTTCTTGTAGTATTTACATTTATGTACTTTTTAAGTTAAGTATATTTTTAAATATGTAATAACGTGTTTACATAATTTAGAAGCCAAAGCTCTGTGAATACATAATATAAAAAGTTACATTCCTCTTCTGGTCTCTTTTTAACTTCTTCTCCTCAATGTAAATAGTTTTACTAGTTTCTTTTTCATCTTTCCAATGTATGTTTATACATTTGCAGATAAAAATATGTTTTCTCATTTTTACCTTTTTTCCAAAAAACAATAGGTAGTATTTATGCACTTATTCTGTATTTTGCTTTTAACTTATCTTGGAGATCTCGTCATAGAGAGATACATACACACCTTGCTCACTATTTTTTACAGCTGCATGGTATTGTACTGTGTGGATTATTATGATTTTTTAAAAAATATTATTTATTTGAGAGAGGGAGCAAGCATGAGCAGGGGGAGGGGCAGAGGCAAGGGAGAGAAACAGGGATTCCCCATGTGAGGCTCGATCCCAGAACCCTGGGATCATGACCTGAGCTGAAGGCAGATGCTTAACAAACTGAGCCACCAGGTGCCCCCAGCATGGTTTATTTAACCAGTCTTCTGTTGGTGGATACTTGAGTTATTTCTAGTCTTTTATCATTATAAATAGCACCATAATAAATAACACCATACGTATTGTGTTGATTCTGAAATGTACTTTTTTTGACATTTTAACATCTTTTGAGGGATAACTTATAATTGATAGCTTATTACAGTTTAATTGGCAGTAGTATTTCATATATCTGTAGGTATCTTTGGGATAGAGTCCCAGCAGAGGGATCTCTAGGTCAAGGGAAAGTGGATCTGTACTTTCACTAGGCAGACAAAATGCATTTTAATCCTACATAGCCCTGGGATGCCCGGGTGGCTCAGCGGTTGAGCATCTGCCTTCAGCTCAGGGTGTAATCCCGGGGTCCCAGGATCAAGTCCCACATCGGGCTCCCTGCAGGGAGCCTGCTTCTCCCTCTGCCTGTGTCTCTGCCTCTCTCTCTGTGTGTCTCATGAATAAATAAATAAAATCTTTAAAAATATGTATACACACACACACCCACATAATCTTACATAACCCTAAGCATTCATCTTAAATGGCCACTTTGGTCATTTTATTCTGAAGTGTTCCTACTGATCCATAAAAAGATAATCATGCAATACAATCCTCCTTGATTTTTTTTTCCTTTTTCATTATGTGATCATCACTGCATGTTTATTGAGTATTTTCTTTGTAGGGAATTCTTAGATAGTAGGTCTTTTAAAATGTTTAATTGTGTCTGCATATTTCCTTAATGTTAAGTAGAAATAATGAAAAGTCTCTTTTGTTATGTCAGTGTTCATTATGAATGTCTTACTTTCTGGTATGAGGGTTTCAGGGCTATATGGGTGGAAGTTTATAGATTGAGATGTCTTTAGAATAAGACTTGTTACCTTCTCAAGTTTTTCTCTTTTCCCATTCCATCCAGGTCAAAATGTGGAGAAAGAGATGAATTGTCCCCAAAAAGAATTAAAGTGGAGGTAAGATTATGCATTATATTTTCTTATGCTAATAATGTTTACTTACTAGTTCAAACTGGAAAAGGATGTTCCATAAACAAATGAAAAAGGTGAATTGTGGAATCTTTAAAACAATATAGAATTGTGTTGCCTTGAGGTATCTAATTTGAAGTAGGATACTAAAGAAATTCTTAGAAGGAAACAGTAATGAGATTGATGTCCAGTCAGTTTATCACAGGTTGATTTGTCAATAGGTTTTTCTTACAGATTTAAGATTTTGCTGGTTAAATGATTTGTTTTATGATCTTATATCATTAGTCATCAAATACATTCAGAGGAGCTAGAGGGCGGAGGGGAAGGGAGGCAAGAAGACTCTCCACTGAGCTGGGACCCCAAGCTTGGACTTGGGCTTGATCCCAGGACACTGAGATCATGACCCGAGCTGAAATCAGGAGTCAGATGCTAAACCAGCAGAGCCACCCAGGTGCCCTGAGGCTGTCCTGATTGTAGGCCTCCAAGAGGTAAAGTGGGAGTTGAGCAACAACAAAAAAAGTGCTTTTCTTAGGGCTGTCAGAACTGTAGAATGGTTTCAGAAGTACTGTTCCTTAATTTGGATTGAACGTTTTTTTAAAAGGCCAGTCTGCAGCAAGCAGTGTAGAAATTTGAAGTTTGACAGCTCCTTCCTTTTTTTTCTTGGGCAAGGGGATGAAGGTCCTTATTACTCTCTTAGTCATCTGTTATTTAATTTCAAGTTAGAGCAAATAAGCTATGTTTGACTATCCTAAACTCTTCTCATTTTAATGAAGCGTCTGTGTGGACTAATCTTTCAGTCATACCGAAGTCACAATGCTCTTTTAAAAACATAAATCCCTTTCTCACTTAAATCTTTCCAATGGCTTACTACTATACCTAGTGTAAAATCTACACTTTTCCCCAAGACATCTAAGACCTAACATGATTGGACTCTAACCTTGTATCTCTAACCTCATCTCCTACCACACTTCCCCCTTCTTACTGTGTCTCAGCTACACTGACCCACTTTCTGTTGCTGGAATATGCCACACTCATTTGTGCCTCAGCGCTTACTGTTTGTTGCCCTGCCTAGATCTTCCCATGGCTTCAGCTCATAGCCGAGAGTTTCCTTGACTTCCACGCCTCTCTTTGTAAAAGGGCACCCTTACCTCAAAATCAGCTTTAGGCTCATTCTCCTGGTTTGTTGTGTTTTCATAGTACTTAACTGGTATCTGAAATTATATATATTTGTTTTTATTATAAGTCTGCCCCATTAGATAAGACTCCAGCTCTTACCTGTCCACTACTTTATAGTCAGATTTGATAATAGTGCCTTGTACTTAATAGGCACTTAATAAAATCTGTTGGGTGAAATAATCAATGGCTATGATGAAGCATCTTTGACTTCTTGAAAACTTTAGCCTAAAGCAGTGGTTTTCAAAGAAGAGAAGACTTTTGTCCAAAAAAGGCCACACTTTAAAAAATTGTGCTTATATTTTTATTTTTAATCAACCTCACTGTTAGCTCTTTGTAATGTTTAAGATGGGTTAACCTCAGATATTATGCAAAAAACTTGCTGAAATTATCCAAAAGGCCATTAGAAGATAATCTAACTAGTGACGTAGTTTCCATCCTGTTGCATCCCAAGATCATGAACAAGAGAGGATCCCAGTGACTCTGCCCCTGAAGGGATGGCAGGTGAACATAGACACCGCTAAGAAGGCATGTGCCATTGAAGGATTTAGAGGAAAGACGGTATAAAATGTGCCTACAGACCAGGAAAAGTAGTCACCTGCTAGCCTACAAATTCTGTCCACCTCTCTTTCTGTCCACCATTGGCTCTCTGTGTGACCTGGACTCGCACTCTTGTCACATTTAGGCCCTGGTTTCCTTTGTTGTCTGTGTTCAGAGATCACTGTTGTACATTGAAATTTGAGATCATGAGTCTCATGGCCTGTTTGAGCTGTCATTTTTTTTCTTGTTAGGCTGTATTGGTAAGTCTTTCTGACCTTCTCATTGGCCCTTATCTGAAATTTAAGCAAAGTGTTTTTTGTATCCAGTCATAACGTTTTGAGTTTCCTTTTAGTAGCTCAGAATGTTGGGTTACTAGCATTAGATGTCACCTTTAAATATGTTCCACTAGAGATAATTGAATGATGGTTCTATTTGGTTAGTTTATTGTTTTTTTTTTTTTTTTTTTTAAATATTTTTTCTTTATTTATTTATGATAGTCACACAGGGAGAGAGAGAGAGAGAGAGAGGCAGAGACATAGGCAGAGGGAGAAGCAGGCTCCATGCACCGGGAGCCCGAGGTGGGATTCGATCCCGGGTCTCCAGGATCGCGCCCTGGGCCAAAGGCAGGCGCCAAACCGCTGCGCCACCCAGGGATCCCTGGTTAGTTTATTGTTTTACTAGCGTTCACAAAGCCACTTGAACAGTTCTGGACTTAGAATTAAGATAATCGCTGTTTCCTTTTTCTGTGAATAACAGTTTTAACCATTCCTAAATAAGACAAGTGTGATTCATCAACTCAGGCTACTTTAAACGCTCTTATAGACACTAAATTCTTGATTTTTGTTTCCCAGAAATAAATAGGGATTTGAGCTTTGAATTTAGGACAGTAGTTTACTTCTTTTGCTGGTTTGTTCTAAATGTTTTGTTTTTGCTTGTTTTTTTAAAAGCACTCATGTATGGTTGGGCAACAGTATCTTCAGAGTATGTGTGTGTTATGCATATGTGTTCCTACACATGTAGCCAGTGTAATCCTTTGCAAAATATACAGTATTGGCATCAATCCTTGTTTAAGTTCTCTGGTGTACTCTAATTCAGATCGAGATACCAGAGCTACTCATTCGGTTCTGGAAGCTGATTCTGAAGCAGGTAGTGAGTGGTGTGTAGGATTGTAAACTCCCTTAATGACATTTCATCAAGTATTAGTGCATTGTTTATACCTCCTTTCTATGTGGCTCCCAGCGAGGGGGGGAGAATTCCTGGCAAGAGGAGAGATTAAAGGAGGCTCTGTTGAGGGGATAAAAGAAGGGTAGAGTTCCAGAAGGTAAAGGTGTGGGGTCGAGGGGCATCACAGAGATACACTAGCATGGGCAGAGACAGAGCTAAGAAAATAACTACACATATTCAGAGAACAATGAGACCAGTTTGTTCGGAATTTATAACTGATACCAAGGACTTCATAAGTAAAACTAGAAGGATTTTAGAATTCTTTGAACATCCTGTTTCTTATTTCATTTGAATTACTAATTCTCCATTAAAAGAAAATCCTATAAAGATAAGCTTAATGCATTATAAATTATAGCAGATTACTAATTACTAGGCCCAAATTAATGAGAATTTTTCTTTCATTTTCATTTTTCTTTTTCTAAAATCCATGATAATAACCAATTAACACACATGCCAAGTTACTGACTTTTTTTATCTCAAAAAAAATTAGTTTTTCTAGTGAACAAAAAGAAATGTAATATCCAGTAGACAAAATAGAAATCACATAAAAAATAGACATGTAAGGGAAAGAAACATTTTCTTGCATGCCATTACCAGTACATTAGGACACTCATAAAACTAGCATTTTGTTCAAGCTTGGTAAGATGTTTTCTTCTTGCTAAATGCTGTGATTTTCTGATCTGTTTGTGGAAGGTTAGGTAGAAGTTTTAAAATCCTTGTGTGAGTTCTTTTTTTCCCCTCTTATTGTGTAGTAGGCTGTTTCCTTTTAAGGATAGTTAGCTATTTTTTTGTTTTTGTTGTTATCATTTAATATAGGATACGGATTGTAGTGAAGTACTCGGAATAATCTGTTGTCCTTAAATAGCATTCCTTTCTATAGGGAATATTAGATATTAAAAACCACAAGAGATTTTGAACCTTCTATAATTCTGAGAATAATGCAGTAGACATGGAGGAAGAAGCCTGCTAGCTTGGAAAGGCCTTAGGGTAACCCATCATTTGGAATGAAGCCTCTAAGGAAGGCACCTTTTCAACCTTTTATGTTAGTAAGTGAGGTTTGGGGGTATTTCTCCTGTCCCGGCTGGATAAATAGCTTGCCCACCTGGAATGCAACCCTTTGTATGGATCCACTTTCAGCTAAAATGGAAATGAATTATGTTTATTGCTTGCTTTTTCTTCAGAGACCTCAAATCTAGCTCTGGGAAACTTGTGAAAAATAACTTTTTTATTGAATCTGTTAATGCATGTCCCTGCTAGGCATTTGAAATTCATTATCACAAACCTTCTTGTTTATCCTTATGTGGAAGCTTTATGATTTCCATTTATAGCCAAAGAAACACCAAGAAAGTCTCAGTAACTTGCTCAAGTTGCCACATTGCTATCTAGTGGCAGAGCCAGGGCTTCAAATCTGGGTCTGACTCCTAAACTGCAAAGCAATACTACCTTCCTGGGTGCTGATGAGCATTCACAAAGCACCTTCCGTGTAAAAAGCACTGTTAGGATTAGAAGGCCGAGTGTGTGCAGAATTGGTAGTCTTTAAAGAGGGGGGAAGGAGTGGCATTTACCAGTTTCTATTTCAAGGAGGCATACCCAAACATTATTAAGTTTTGAGTGGAAAATTTAACAATATAAATTACAAAATGTATTTAAATTTAAGACATTGCCATTTGACAGACAGTTTAGGATGAAGAAAAGCACTGTTGGAAAGAGAGTGAGTCAAGAAAAATTAGTTTGACTTATTTATATTGTACCTATGACAATGCATTTAAGACAACTTGACAGCTAGTTAAAGGAGATGAAAAACCAACACCCGAAGTCCCTGGTACTCTTGTCTTTTAAAAACATTAATTAAAAGTGGATTCAGTTGATAGCCTTTCTTTTTCATTAAGAACATAGCGTGTTGTACGAACAAATCCTGTCATTACCTCCAGTGTTGTAAGTAATATCTTGGAAGAGAGGAAGAATATGTAAGAGCACCTGTCTTGGGACTGGCCACGGGAGCTGACTAAATGGGCTGTTAGTGTTCAGATCTCATCTGTAGAATTTCTTCGTTCACTGAAATTGCTGAAGACTAGGCAAAGAGATGGGAGGTGACAGCATTCTTGATCCTGTGTGGGCTGGGAGTGCAAAGCAATCAGAGATAACTGGATGAAAGAAACGCGGTTTGTTAATAGAGACCAGAAAGTCAGAGAATTGGGGCTTGAAGAAGAAAGACTTAGAGGAAACATCTGCTAGCAGTTCCAGTGGGATGGGGGTGGAAGGAGGAGGCAGGGGGAGGGAAGAGGGTCAGAACATCCACCTACGCTGTTACTAAGTTTGTTGAAAGAAAGCTGGTCTAATTTGATGTAGACTCTTCCCCTCTGGATCAGAAAAACAGAAGCATTACAATCTGCTATTCATATAGAAAGTGTGAGTAAAAAAAAAAAAAGAAAGAAAGAAAAAAAAGAAAATGCACGTGTGAGGCTGAGAACATCTGGTGGAACAAACCATTTTAAAGACAGCTAAGCAGTGGCTTTAAAGTAGCTTGCTGATATTTGGTGGCAAGGTTGAGGAGGAATGGGGGTGGAGACCAATGGGATGAGAGTAATTAGGTCATGAACAGCATCCCACCCTGTGTCTTTTATTTTCTCAGTGCTCAGAATCAGAGTCTCCCCAGTATGGGAACACTATGATTAATGGCAGTAGCCAAGAATATGACATGAAGATAAATTGCTCATAGCAATGGTACAGCTGGTTCTGGAGAAAAACGCTTGAGAGACATATAACAAAAGTCCTGCACCAAACATCATGTGAAAGAGACCAGTTTCTTGGGAATGTTCTCACTCTTGTTTCTAAGCCATATATTTTGGAGTACCTGAAAATGTAGCTCCTCAGTCCTGTAGTTTCCCATAATGAACTATCAGAGACTGTGGGAGCAAATCAGAATGACTAATGTACTCCAGTCTCAGAGAGACCACTGATTACTTGGATATTGTCGTTTATTGCTTATTGCATGTTTTTACTTCTCTTTATTAACAAAGGAGCAGTGTCTTATTTCCCAAAATTTTTCACATGTAGAGTTTGAAGTCCTCCCCTTCCAGCTTTTCCATATTCTCATGGTTGAATAATCTGGACAATGGTGCCATCATATGTTTGTATAGCAGTGTGTACTTTGCCAAGAGTTACCATTTGCATTACTTCATTTAATCCCCACAAATCTCCACTGGGTGGATAAAGCAGATGGTTTCATCTCCATCTAAAACTTGGGAACAGGGTCCCTGGGTGGCGCAGCGGTTTGGCGCCTGCCTTTGGCCCAGGGCACGATCCTGGAGACCCAGGATCGAATCCCACGTCGGGCTCCCGGTGCATGGAGCCTGCTTCTCCCTCTGCCTATGTCTCTGCCTCTCTCTCTCTCTCTGTGTGACTATCATGAATTTAAAAACAAAAAACAAAAAAAACTTGGGAACAACGGAAATAAGGAGGTTAACTTTCCTGCCTGGTATCACACATCTAGTTCTCAACACAAGACTAGAACAGCACTGGAATATTGGAGGTTCTGGCCTGGGCACACTCCACCCAGGGCATGTTGAGAAGCCGGAACTGTATATTGTCCCCCTCACATTCATATTGGGCTTTAAGAAACGCAGATCTGGTTTGTTTCTTCCCCGAGACCTTCAGTGGCTTCTCTCTGATTTTAGGACAAAATCTACAGGTTTTTTTGTTTTTTTTTTTGTTTTGTTTTGTTTTAATCTACAGTTCTTAACATGGCTTTCAAGGCCTTACAGAATTTGGCCCTGCGTATCCAACTTCTCTCACCACTCCTTTCTCAGTGTATTCCCTTGTTAGCTATATTAAATATTGTCTGGCTTCCCAAGTGTGTTGTCCTGTTCTTTTTGCCTCCAGGCTTTTCTTTTCTTTGTTTCTCTCTCTTTCTCTTTTCTTTCTTTTTTCTTTTCTTTTCTTTCTTTTCTTTTCTTTTCTTTTCTTTCTTTTCTTTTCTTTCTTTTCTTTTCTTTTCTTTCTTTTCTTTTCTTTTTTCTTTTCTTTTCTTTTCTTTTCTTTTCTTTTCTTCTTTCTTTCTCTTTCTTTCTTTCTTTCTTTTTCTTTCTTTCTTCTTTCTTTTAAAGGTTTTTTATTTATTCATGAGAGTCACAGAGAGAGAGGCAGAGACACAGGCAGAGGCAGAAGCAGGCTCCACGCAGGGAGCCCGACGTGGGACTCGATCCCAGGACCCCAGTATCACGCCCTGAGCCAAAGGCAAACGCTCAACCACTGAGCCACCCAGCTGTCCGCCTCCAGGCTTTTCTATAAGCTTCTGTCTTTGCCTAGGGTTCTCTTTCAAGTCTTAGCCTAGACATCATGCCCTCTCAGAAGACTTCCCTGACACAGTGTCCTCCACTATGTTCTGGATCTCTTTGTCCTTTTCTCTCAGGAGTCATTGAATCCCTAGCATTGAGTACAAAGTCTAGAACTTATTAGGCAAACGAGGGATTTTTGATTAATGAATAAACAAGTGTTTCCAAATTTCCGTTGTTCTTTCCACTAAAACAGTTCCTATCAAAATAGTATTGCTGATTTTATTGTTTAATACCCAAGATTTCTTATACCGTGTAAGTAATCTCTAAGATGTCTATACTATGTAAATATCCCTAACGTTTATCTTATTCCCCCTGTATCATAGAGATGCAGCAAGTCACTCATAGCATGCTATTTTACTGTGATTAAATCTGGTAGCATTTTGCTGAAGGAGAGATGGGTGGGGGAATGGGGTAACTGGGGGACAGGCAGTGAGGAGGCACTTGATGGGATGAGCACTGGGTGTTATGATATATGTTGGCAAATTGAATTTAAATTTTAAAAAGTAAAAAAATAAAAATCTGGTAGCATTTAAGGGGAACTTAATAAATATCAGTAGCAAACATCTATGGGGTAATATCTATGTGCCAGTCGTTGAGCTAAGTGTTCTTCATGAATTTTTTGGTTTCTTAGAATGGTTCTAAAGTTAGCTGAGTAGACACAAAAAGATGAAATAGTCTTTCTAGTATCAAAGTAAGTAAGTAGTAGAATTGAGTTTTGAACTCATTGTAAATCTAAATCAGTTCAGCTTATGAAAATCAGAGCTGTAAAGGATGTGATGTGCCTCTGTTTACGGCAGTGAATTTCATAAATGTGGTAACTCTGTGATTTTATACTTTGAGCAGAGGCTTTGAAGCCAGTGTCTGTAGCTGTAAAATGAAAGGAATCTAGGGCTGTGGTAGACATTAAATGAGATAGTATGTGTAAAATACAGAAACATAGTTGGAACTGGTGGTGTGGGGTAGTCACCTGGAAAGTGATAGCTTCTCTTGTTTTCCAGATCTTCTCCTAGCTTCCCTCATTGAATTTCCCTCGTTGAACAACCCCAACAGATAGGTGCTCTTAACGCAAAAGAGAGATTGCTAAAGAGAAAGTTAGATTTGTAGGTCTAAATAAGTTCTTAGAGGAAAATGGAATGACGAAACAAGTGTACTTTTGACTTGGATTTAGATTGTATCCACTTGTATAAAGTTCATTCTAGCTCAGTCAATGATTATATTACATACATTCCTCTGAGCCCAGAGTCCTTGGTTTTTGTGGGGTCCTGGAAAGGCAACTATTTTCATTACTTTAAAAATGCTGATTGTCTGTTGACCCACCATGGAGCTCTCTGAACTATCTCAAGATGTCAAATTTATTTGCCCTTGACTCTATTTCATTGCATGTCTTTGAATTTAAAAATGGCAAATTATTAAGAAATGAAATTTTTAGATGAAATCTTTGAAAACACGAGATCTACAGTGGAGAAATAAGACCCTGATGGAGAAAAACTTTTGAATCAGTATCTCTTATTTCATATAAGATAAGATATTATGTTATTATTACATCTCTTTCTGCTATGTTACTATAAGAATTTTGGTTTTTAATGATTTACTCTTTGCTACAAATAATTAGCTCATGAAACTAAGGGTGAAATATTTTGGAGATCAATGACCATTTCGGTGAGGAGTTCTTTAGTAGCTTTTAGTAAAGTTACTAAAACCATGCTGTTGTGATGTTTGTAGATTATAAATTCACGTGGAGCAATAAATGAGAAAAAAAAAGCTGGAAAAAAGTAGTAGGTGGATTGGCACACTATATATATATAGTATACAGTGAAAATCATTTAAGTTGATGTATTGTCCAGGGGGAGAGTGCCCCCAAGTTAGTTCTGTTTAATAGACGTTCTGTTTCCTATGTATTGATACACTTACTTAGCAGTGATTACATGCTATAGGCAATGTCTCATCTGCTCCTCACAACAACCCTAACAGATAGGTGATCTTATCTGTATTTCTTTTAAAGATTTTATTAATTTGTTTGTTTCTGAGAGAGAAAGAGCAAGTGCACGCACAAGTAGCAGAGAGAGGGAGAGAGCCAATGCAGGGCTCCATCCCAGGACCCTGGGATCATAACCTGAGCTGAAGGCAGATGCTTAACTGACTGAGCCACCCAAGTGTCCGTCTCTATTTTTTATATGATAGAAGCTAAGGTTCTGGAAGGTGGAGTTACTCCTCCAGTGTTATATCGCGAATAAGTGATAGAATTGGAACATGGAAAGCAGAGCTTTCTTCAAGATTTATTTATTTCAGAAAGAGTGTATGTGTGAGCAAAGGGGTGCAGGGTGAACAGGGGGAGGGAGGGAGAGAATCCTGAAGCAGATTCCCCACTGAGCAAGGAGCCTGACATGGTGCCTCATTGCAGGACCTTGAACTTGTGACCTGAGCTGAAATCAGGAGTCAGCTTCTTAACCAACTGTGCCAACCCAGGCGCCCTGAGTGCAGGTCATTCTGATTCAGTTCCCATTGCCTGTCAATGAAATGCTGAAGGAGAAATGACACATCAGCAGAATTCTTTAGAAATTCAGGTTGGGATTATTGGGTAGCGCTTTGAAGAAAATTTTCATTGGTTCTTTATCCCATTATATAAAACAGAATAAATTTCTGATGGGTGGTTAGAGAGTTAAATTTAAAAAACAAAGCAAACAATGAAATAAAGCTTTAGAAAAATTAGAGGGGCAGATCCCTGGGTGTCTCAGCAGTTTGGCGCCTGCCTTTGGCCCAGGGAGTGATCCTGGAGTCCCGGGATCGAGTCCCACGTCGGGCTCACTGCATGGAGCCTGCTTCTCCCTCTGCCTGTGTCTCTGCCTCTCTTTCTGTCTCTCTATGTCTATCATAAATAAATAAATAAATAAATAAATAAATAAATAAATAAATCTATCTTTTAAAAAAAGAAAGAAAAATTAGAGGGTAGGTTTGAGTATCAAATCTCTAAAGCAGGATACCTTTTTGAAGCTTATAATGATAGAAGAATTTATAAATATATATAACTACAGTATATAAAAGTTTTAAAAATTTTGAATCTCATTACAAAAATATGAATTGGCAAAAATGAAGAAAACAACACCACCCAGTCCTGGCAAGAAAAACTTAGGGTTTGATTAACTAGTAAAGGCCCTTGGGGGAAGTAGTGAATGAAAAATGTTCATAAAAATGTTCATCCCTTTGCAGTAATTGAACTTCTAGGAATCGACTGTATTGGGTAATCTAAGCTACGGAAAATGCTATTTCTATGAAAATATTTTTGGAGTGTTTTTCAATCTAAGAATAAGAAAAAGAATCTAAACATCTGATTGAATATAGTGATTATCACTAATTGAACCACTAGGTGAAATGCTATATGAAATGTTATATAACCATTATTATTCACAAATGCTTGTGAAGTCTGTATTCCAGTGATGTATAAGTCTTACTATCTTTCTCATTTGTATTATTGTGAGGTTACAGCTGTAGAAATAGGGTAATTGTAGATAAAAGACTGAAAAGAAGTATTATACATTAAAATCTTAATCATGAAAAAAAAATCTTAATCATGATTACTTGGGTAGTAGGATTAACGTGGTTTTCTTTGCCCTGTTTTCTGAGTTGTTGATATTTTATTTACAAACTCTAAGTAAAAAAGGACTTATTCTTTGACCCATAGGATGGATTTCCAGATTTCCAGGACTCTATGCAAACACTCTTCCAGCAAGCTAAAGCTAAGAGTGAAGAACTCGCTGCTCTTGGTTCACAGGTAATGTAAACCACCAGTTAACATTCCATATTATTTATCTGTAGATTGAAAAATAAATGACTTCTTCAGCTAGAGTCCATTTTAAGCATCCAAGGACTGGATTTGTGTTGTTTTTGAAATGTCATTTGATCCACAGCTGTATCAACAAGATAGCAATAATAACGTAATGAGTAAAATCTGATACAGTGATACTTATTCTTTGTAGTTTTATAGGAAGAAAGACAGATTCTCTACTTAAGAAAACTTAAAAGAAGCGATTTGCTACCAGGAAAATAGCCATGTTGACTATGGCTGTGTGTAATACAACTCTGGATACAGTAGTACTAGTTCTCAATAAAACATTAATCATCAACATTGTAGCTATGGCTAAATCATTTTGATTCATGTATGAGAAAAAATAGTTACGTTTAATAGGTAGCTTCAGGCACTTTTTGCTATTATTTAATTGTCCTGTGCTGAAATTAACATTTAAAAAAGTCATTTCTGCAAATGCCACCTTTTAGAAAGCACCATAGGTTTTATGCCTGTGGATCTTCCAGCTAGTGATTGCTCTTGGCCAACTCAGTAGTGCCAAGTTTTGTTACTTCTTCTGAAGACAATGAAAAATACATTTCCTCCTTGGAAATCTTGCTGAAATTTTATCAATTAATTAGTAATAAGTTCAAATGAATTGAAGTTACAAGCTCCTTTTGATCTGGTTTATGTGCATTCAGAAAAATAGTATAAGATTTTATCCTCTTCTGTGAATTAATACTTTTCATTTATTGTTTTTTTTCTATTGTGAATTGAGATTTTTTTGTAACTAATTTTATATAGCTACTTCCTTATACTATTCTTCTATGTGGCATGGCAGTGATTCATATCTGCATTTTGACTATTAACGTCCTTGGCAAAATAACACAAATGCACTGCTTTGAACATCATATAAAAGTAATTTAAAGCAATACATAAAGAAAGAACTTATAAAACACATGCAAAGATGAATTTCTATTTACTTGTGTATTTTAAGCGTGTCTTTTTATGATTGGTTGGGAAATACTGCAGTTTCATTCCATGATGAAGGGGAAGAGTCTTGTTGGCACTGGTGTTTTTCCTGCATAATTTGCATTGTTTAATTTTGGTGGGAGGTGTGTTTGTCTTGTTCTTCTAGACAGCCATTTTACACCTTTCCTCCCCCAACATACTGTCATCATATCAGAGTAGATATAGTGCCAAATCCTAAAATAAAAATGCCAAGATCTCACCCTGTGTGTTAGAAGCAGTTTATAGCAGATGTTGCTGTTGCTCTGAGGTTCCTTTTAAAAAAAAAATATTTTAAAGGACTCAGTACTTGGGGAAACAAAGCTAAGGTTATTTTGCCTTTGAGCTGAAATGGAATTCTCTTTAAAGGATGTGCAGGAAGATTTTTTTTCTTTTGCACAGATTCCAACATTTTATGTTTTAACATGATAGAGACATCTAAGCATATTTATGGAACGTGTATACCACATGAAGTGTGAACTAATTTAATGAATACTAAATATATTTGCCTGGAGTCTGAAATAGGCATCTTTAAACCATTAAAAAAAATGTAGAATGTTTTAGTTACTGATTTTATTTTTGCTTTACTTACTAGCAGCCTGAAAAGGTGATGGCAAAGCAGATGGAGTTCCTTTGCACCCCAGCTGGCTATGAGAGACTGCAGCATGCTGAGAGAAGACTCTCTGCAGGACTTTACAGGCAAACCTCAGAAGAGCACAGCCCTAATGGTGTGACTTCTGATAATTCTGATGGACAAGGTATATCTTAGAGTGACCTACATTTTGAGAGCCAGTTACTATGTGCACTTTAAAGAGAAACAAAAGTTAGCTTATTTTTAAATACTGATATTTTATAGATTGTTATACATTCTTTATAAAAATTAGTTTTTAAATTGTCTTTTTCAAAAGAAAAATTTGATCCTGCAGATTTAATTAGCAGAGTTTGGTTTATATGTTTGTGTTTTACCTCATCCCTAAATTAGCTGACATACACAGTTGACACTTATTTTGTAAAGGGTGAGTGGGAATGGGACGTGTAAACAGTGTAGATCCTTCTCCCCAAAGAAACTGATTCCATGGGAGACATTTATCATTTTTTAAAAGATCACAATTTCAAAAAAAAAAAAAAAAAAAAGATCACAATTTCGTATTTTCTTAGACTTCACAAACAAATTTTTCTATGATGTTTATAATATTTGGTTTCTAAGAGAGTACAGTAAGTACTTCTAAAGTACTATGACAAGAATACAGAGATTTGTAGAGATATTATAGGAATGGAAGAGACTTGAAGAAATTTTATGTGCTTTCAGGCTTTAGATTGGCCTACATTCCCTATGAAGATATTTTATGTGGGACATTGGAAATTGTTCTCTTGAATTCTTAAGTTTAGAAAGCTATGATTGATGAATATTTTCATCGTTTAAAAAAACTATTTTCATTTTTTTTTGTATTCACCCATGAAGAAAATCTCAAATCATCATCATTTACTCATAGTATCTCTTGTGTGCCAGGTGCTCTTCTAGGCACCAAAGATGCATCAGTGGCTTGGAGCTTACACCCTAATGGAGGAAAATGTACAATATATAATATAGAAGTATATCCTCTAGTTCCAAGTAATGATACATGTTTGAAAAAAAAAATGTTGTTTTACATATTATTATTATTATTATTATTATTTTAAGATTTTATTTATTTATTCATGAGACACACAGAGAGAGCCAGAGACACAGGCAGAGGGAGAAGCAGGCTCCATGTGGGGAGCCCAGCCCGATGTGGGACTCGATCCCAGGACTCCAGGATCATGCCCTGGGCCTAGGGCAGATATTCAACCGCTGAGCCATCCAGGCATCCCGATGTTTTACATATTATTGTTATACTTTTCTAGAGAGTGGCTGCCATTGTCAAAAAAAAAAAAAAAAAAAAGATTTCTAAGTGAGAACACCATCTTAACAAGCATTTTCTAAGTGTTGGATAAAATATATCAGCAGATCAGAGTGCTGGAGGAGAAGAGCATTCTTCCTTTTTAAAAATATTACAGAAACTGTTTAGTTGAGCTCTTGTTTAACTTCTCTAGTCATCCTTGACGGTTATGACTTAAAAGAGTTAAGCAAAACCAAAATTAAAGATTGGATGACTTTAATTCGTGAAACCAGGATAATGCAGTTTGGGGTGGCAGTCAGCTGAGTATGTAGATTTAGGTTCATGAGAGAGATGATTTGGCGTGTAAAACATTTTACCATATCTGTGCTAATTCTGTTTTAATGGATTTGCTATAAGTTTTGTTCTTGCTGTTTAGGATTAGGCAATTGTTTGAAGCCATCTCTGTCTTGATATTTGTTATTATGTGGTTAATGACATGTCTTGGTAAAATAATTGCACTGGTAGTAAGAGAATGCCTTACAGAGGGGATGAGGATGTTACCATATGCCAGAATTGGAGTACTTACTGGAAATCTGTCTTTAGTTTACGTATCCCTCTTAAAAAACGTCCTGATAGAATTGTAAAACCTTGGAACTAGCATGAATTGCCATTTCCCTTCTCAATTATTATTTAAAATATTCCTCTAGCTATTATTTAAATTCTTCGGTACCTGTTGCCTTTCCTTACTCCTTCCCTAAGGAGTGTTTAGGAAATTTGTGAAAACATATTTTTAAGAAAAACCAATAGTGTGTTTTTAATATTATTCATATTGGGTTTTTTCTTCCTTTTCATTAGGAGAAAGACCTTTGAATCTCCGAATGCCTAATTTACAGAACAGACAACCGCATCATTTTGTGGTGGATGGAGAGCTGAGTAGACTTTACTCCAGTGAGGCAAAGTCCCAGTCAGGTAAGAAAATGGGATGTGATGAGAGACAGTAACACTTGAATAAAACATCTTTAAATTCTACTTTCCAATCTTCCACATCTCCACCACCCCTCTGCGTCCCCTCCCCCCAGCCAAGAAAAAGTCATTACTAACAATGCTACTAGTCAGTTTTTCTCCCCTTGGAAATAAGATTGCCCTAATAATAGCCAGTCGTTTTTAGAACATAGTATTCCAAAGATTTGACAGGGGAAACTCATAAAGGTTGATACAGTTTTGATTATCTATTACACAAATGGTGACTTTTATACAGATTTTTAGAAATTTATTTATTTATTCATTCATTCATTCATTCATTCATTCATTCATGAGAGACAGAGAGAGAGGCAGAGGCACAGGCAGAGGGAGAAGCAGGCTCCTTGCCGGGAGCCCGACGTGGGACTTGATCCCGGGACTCCAGGTTCACGGCCTGGGCTGAAGGCGGCGCTAAACCACTGAGCTGCCCTTATACAGAATTTTATTTATTTATTTATTTATTTATTTATTTATTTATTTATTTATTTATTTATTTATTTCAGAATTTTAAACCAAATAATCCATGGCTGATTTGAGTTATGCTGTTGCCTTTTTCCAGCCTTTCATACTATGAAATTGATGGATTATGTGTTTGCTCTCCCACTAAGAAACCTTGTATACCAAAATCTAAACTTTTCTTGCAGATGCATGTTGGGGATGATATTTATATTTCAGAATAAACTGAACTCCATAAAAGGATAAGCTCTTCTTTTATTATAGTTAGATGTCTGCCTATTTTTCCCCAAGAGAAAGTGAGTTAGACACTAAGTAGTAGAGACCAGCACCATTTGAAAGTATCTAGTATCATTCCGTCTTTGAGTTAAAGTGAGTAACTTTAGGAGTCACTTGAAGTCTGTTGCTTTGTCTGTAAAACAGACATAATTTCTCCTGCATAGAGTAGTTATAAGCATTGAACAGGGTAGCATATATGAATTGCCTGGCTGATAGGAATTCAGTAAATGGTAGCTACTTTTTTTTTATACTCTTGCTAAATTTAAAATCCACTTTTGCATAGAGTGAGTAAATTCATAAATTGAACTGATTTCAGATAAGGCTTTATTTAGTTTTGGTTACACTTCTAGAATCCTTTTCAAAGTGTGTTTTGTGTATAGGTATCTGTCTTCCAGTATTTCACATAGAAACTACATTTTGTTGTTATTCTGTAGTGTTTTCGTGAGGTTGAGATAACTATATACACATAACCCAAGGAATGATTCCTTATGAAAGTAGTCTTATCCCTGTTTCTCCCACCCTAATGTATCATGGATAGAACTTTTAAACACAGTTCCATGTTTAAATATGGAAGATGTTTTCTTTTTATTTTTTTAAGATTTTATTTATTTATTCATGAAAGACAGAGAAGCAGAGACATAGGCAGAGGGAGAAGCAGGCTCCCTTCAGGGAGCCTGATGGGGGACTTGATCCCAGGACTCCAGGATCACGCCCTGCGCTCAACCACTGAGCCACCCAGGCGTCCCGGAAGATGTTTTCTGTCTCATTTTTTCATTGATAGTAATTAAATATTTTAGCTAGTAACTTTGTTGTATATGCATGACCAGTTTTAGTTTACATGGTTTTTTATCATGTTGAACTAAGCATTAAATAAAAATATGGTCTATGTGCTAAGTGGCTTTTTGTGTCTTTCAGAATTTGACTCTCATGCCACCTTATATAGGTACTATCCCCCATTTTATAGATGAAGAAAGATACTAAGGCCTAGAGAGGTGTGTAAGTTGCCTAGAGATGTATATAGCTACTAATTGGCAGAGATGGAATTTAAATCCAGAATCCAAGCTCTTAACTGCAACTCTGTAAACACAAAATTTTTGTATGGAATCGCAGAATTATGAATAGTTGATACTGTTCTATGGAGTTTAGGGGTTTGTTTCATAAGTTGGAATTTGTTTTTTTGTGATTCATTGATTTAAAGTATTTGCACTCTTTGTGTTTCCATTTTTATGCAGAGAATCTTGGGATTTTAAAAGACTACCCTCACTCAGCTTTTACTTTAGAAAAGAAAGTCATCAAAACAGAGCCTGAAGATTCAAGATAGCTGTGATTCTCCCACTATTCTCTGGAAATGGCATTCGATTTAAGGATAATGCTCCATCATAGAAATAAGCCTTAATAACCAACGTTGCCTCATTCAGCTCAAACAGATTCATAGCCAAAGCATAAGGACTGATACGGTAGTCTGCGGAAACCAGGAAGACAAAACAACAGCCACAAAAGAGAAAATTGAGAGAATGTTGCAGTCTGTAACAGAAATATTGATCCATTCACATTCCTGTGTAAGTCATTTTATGTAGAAAAGCTTACAAATTAATATTGTAAGCATTCATTATTTAAGAATGTACAATGTATTTGTCTAATTTATAGAAGTAAAATCTAGATGTGGAGGCCTTTTGGTCCAATAAATGTGGAAACAGTTTATTTTACTTGAAATTTCACTGTCTACTTTTAAGTGTGTTTAGCATAAAATTATATGTTAGTTTAGAATCTTTGCAGTCATAAAGAAAGTTTAAGTGATGTAGTTATTGGCAGGGTTGCAGTGACTTTGGAAAAATGGAAAGCAAATGCTCAACTTAAACCAAGGAAAATATTGTGGATTTAATATTTGATAAAACTGATTTTGTTTAACGGGAAATGTGTCATTTTTAGTCGTAAAATGTCACTTTTGCTGGCTTAGTCAGGCACATTTATGCAATTAATAAATACTAAAGTAAAGTTAAAAAGATGAGCAATAGAGTAGAAATCTCTTACTTAGTTGACTCAGAATGCTTATATCATTATATCATAAAAATAGGAAGCTACTACTTGGACAAAGAACTTGAAACAACTGAACTGATGTGCAAAAGCCGTGACTTAAATATTGCTATTTAAGAAGGTGTTGAATGGATTAAGACATATGTAAGTTAACCCCAAATGTGAAAAGGATGGTGACTGTTAAAAAGGCTCTAATAATATAATAGAGTGAGAACCATTTTATAGGTTGAAATTCTTCTTTATGTCCTGGATGGAATCAGAGAAAGTCGGGGCTCGCCCAGACCATACAGGTGTGGACAATCACTACCCCACATTTGCAGGCATAATTCTGAGGAGGTTTAGTTGACACCTGGATTCGTTATTTATTTCACAACCTTGTATGCCTTTCATATATGTGTATGCAGTTTTTTCTTAAGATCCATTTTAGCTTGAAAGTATGTTTTCATCCCTTCCCCCTATTTAATTAATAGGCTGTGTGCATATTTGGGGGTGTGTGTGTGACTAAATGTTAATAATGTCCTTGCATACTTATGAGAATTACACATTGGAATCCATGGTTTAAAAAAAAAATACTATTTCTGCCAATTTACATTTTTTCTTTTGGTTTAAGAGAAGATATTTGACAGCTTACCTACTTCCTCCAGATTCATCTAAACCCAGGTATTGCTGAGAACAGCATACTGAACTGGAATATGTGGTTTTTTGGTTTTTAGTTCTGCTCTAGGTCATAACTGCGTAAAAAAAAATATTAAGTCATAATTTGTTATACTAAAATTCATCAGCCACATGTTAGATGAAATGTCTGGACTGTAGTCTCTGATCACTGTCACATATATAATTGCTTTTTCATTTTGATTTGTAGACTAGCTTTACGGTAGAAACACCAGTAAACAACTTTTATACTATTGAAAGGCTCTTTTTCCTACCTAAATGTTTTAATTGTACCATAGTGTTTTGCCCACTGAAGAAGCTTTTTATGGACCTTGCAACTTTGTTGCTAGCTTGAGGTTGATTATTGTGGTTGTATTGTTCACTGTGTGTAGAAATAGTATGAGTACAATTTAAATAGATTGTTCAGTTTTTAATATTAGCCATAGAACTGGTTAGTATCTCAGTAGTTTCATGAAACGTTTCCTGTATTCTAATCTATTTTGAGAAATTTTGTGGGTTTTTTTTAATTGTGTCTTACAGTTCAAGTTTGTAGATTTTAATAAGCAACAATTTTTAAAGATGCGGTAATCTTCCAGTTAATATTTATCTGTCTTTCATGGACCCACACACTGCATCTGCATCTTTAAATCCATAAATAAGTTTCCTTAAGTATCATACTTTCCTGGTCTTTCAAGCGTAATGATAAGGGGGAAGCACAAGAAAAATTTCAGTAGAATACAGTTTTTATTTTGTAAACACTAATGTATTAAATTTGCTATACATTGAAGCAAATAATATATATTTTTATTTGAATTGTATATATGAATTGGATGTTATAACTAGTTGATTTTTTTCATTGTGTTAGAGGTATTTTCACTGAACAAGGTCAATTGGTTACCTCAGTATTACAGCCAATATAGTCCAAGGGACCATTTCTCCCCAAGTCTGTGTTGTACTTTATTATGTGAAGTCTGCGTTTCTGTGACTCTTAAATCTGTTGGTGAGGTGGGACGAGTGCACTTGCTTCCTGTGGCAATAAAGATTTTCTGTGCCTCACACATTTATGTGTATAGAACTTTCTGCAAAGCACTTTTCACAGTAAGTAATACTAGCCCCCCCCCACCCCGCCCCGCCTCCCCTCAATGGTTATTAGGGCTAGGCTATGGTGTAAGGGGCCAGGCCCAGGACTTATGTCTGAAGTCAGGATGAAACATTATTATCAGCTACCTTCATTTCTAGAAAGTTATTTGGCAAACAGGTACTCTGTTGACTCTGGCCTTGATGGGGGATACGGTTTGGTTTGGTTTGTGTCATTCTCACATGAGAGAGGTTCACAAAGACATTGTAAAAGTGACCCACCATATCTAACCAACTAAATTAATAAAAGGAGGAACGTTAGGATTTAACATTTATCATATACTAATATTTTTAAAGTGTTAATGTGATTTGGCCTCAGTATTACCACTAATGATAAGATACTGAGCTCACCTAGGATAGAGATTAGCAGAAGCTTTGCAATGAAGGTGGTTTTCTTTTGTTTTGTTTTGTTTTTTGAGAGAGTGAAGTCGAGAGAGAGAGAGAGAGAGAGAGAGAGAGAGAGAGAGAAAACGCTGGGGAGAGGTGAGGGAGGAGCAGAGGGAGAGAATTTCAAGCAGGCCTCACCCCCAGTGTGGAGCCTGATGAGAGTTCAGGCTCGGCCTCACCACCTGAGATCACACAACTCGAGCTGAAATCAACAGTTGAATGCTTTAACCCACCAAGCCACCCAAGCACCCCTGCAGTGAAGTTAATCGATGAGTTTAGTAGATGAACTGAGGGCTTCACTGGTCCCTACACTGTGCTAGACGGTGGGATGCAGGGGGGGACCACAGAGGAAGCAAGGCGTGATCCTTGTCCCTTGTGAATCCCATACCTAGTTGAATGGGAACTAATACCACTCAGATAAAATGCAGATCCCAATGTGTTACAGAGTTGGAATGAATAAGGAGCTGACATGTAAGTGTATCCTGTGTACTTAGTAGGTATTTTACAGGTGAAAGAAAACATTCCGTGATTGAGATGCAGAAGAGATCAGCCAGGTCTAGGATAGTTCACAGAAAGGGGTGAGATGTGCTCGAAAGCCATTGTGGTGTGAATGTTTTTTAGACTTTGAGACTACTTAGACAAAAAAAAAAAAAAAGTTGTTTTTGATGCTGAATGCCAGTTAGATCTGCTTAGATCAGGATAAGAATTCTTTTTTGACAGTCCCACTGAACCTACAAAAGGCAGGGGGGACGTGTGCTTTTTCTTGCCCTTAATTAGTAAAACCACTTGGAAAAAGCTTTAGGATTTGGTGATTATGAGGCTCCTCGCACCTAGTGTACCTTACACTAGTTACAGGTGGTGGTATTACAACCTACATAAGCGTGCAAGGAATTTTCTCACATATAGTCTGTTCACTTGGTTACTCAAATGTTAAGGTATTACTGACACATTTGACCTCTTTTGCTTGTATTCTTGTAACTTCACTTAATACTGACTGCACTGAGTCTTCAAAAGAAAATCAACCGACATATTAACCTAATGAAACTAGGAGGAGGTCTATCTTTTATAGGAAATGAATTTGGTTGGTAAACAGCTAAAGTTAGAATTGAGTAAATGTTTTGTTTGTAACAGGTTACAGCATATAACCATATATGGTAGCTGCTACTTAACTAAAAACCACCTTATGGTCCAGCTGTGTGCATGGGTGTTGTTTCAGGGAATCTAAGCTTTATTCATTATTATCTGTGGGTGTCCTCATAAATGAGATTCTCACATGGGCCTCCAAAATTAATAAAAGAATGATCCAATGTCCAGAAATATATTTTTATTGTGAATGTTTAATCTTAAACCAGAAACCTTACCGTTAACTATTTCCTGATTGACTCTGTAAGATGATTCTTATTTTACATAGAATTGATCAAAAGCTAAATGCTAGAGCTAGGGTTTTTTTTTTTTTCCTCAATATATTTATTCTCTAAGTTTTTATAATAAAAAATTTCAAACAAAAGAAGTTTTTAAGAGAAGTACAATGAATAACCATATTCCTAACACTTAGATTTAATAATTATTAACAGTTTCTGTATTTGCTTTACCTATTTATATATATTTTTTTCTGAATCATTTTAAAATAAGCAGAAGACATCATGCAGTCTTTACCCCTATACATTTCACATGCTATCCTCTGAGAATATGGGCATTGTCCTATATAATATCATGTGTGTGCAGTTTGTATGTTTGTCATAGGTGGTGCAGCATTGATAGGTTAATACTGTGTATTTTTTCCATTTTATACATGTATTATAATTGGTTAAATTAGTTTCTTTAGATACTATAAACATCAGGTACGCTGGTAACTTTCATCTTCTGAGATTTTTGTAGGGCCAGGGCTTTTCTTACTTTTTTGAGTAGGCAATGGTTCAAGCTTTAAAACCTCTGACTTCGTGTCTGCCGACCTGTGAAAATTAAAAAAAAGTAAATACCTTGAAGGTCTTTTTATCTTTTGTATGCAGAAAAAGCTAATCAGAACTTTATTATTTTTTTTTAGAACTTTATTTTTTAATTTGAACTTGTAAATCTTTCTCTAAGTTTAACAAATTTTAACAAACACTTTTAAGGGAACTATGAACAATGATAGGTTCTTTTTACAGAATTGGTTAACTAAGCTCCTTTATTTCTTTATTTCATATTCTCCCTGTCTTTTAAAGGCCACAAAATTTTCAAGTATGAAAACAACACAACATCCTATTGAATTCTAGGTCTCCTGGTTGTATCTATTTGGTCACAATTTCCAAGGTATTTTTCTGACAGCTAAATTACTTCCAACATATCACTCCAGTAATGTTAAAGGTTTAGTCTTTACAAATTCATCTTCAATTAAAAGGAATTTTTATAGCAATTGGTTAAAACTCTCAAGGAACATCAGAAATGAATCAGATAAAATCCTAGTCTTGGGGTTTTTTCAACATAAATATGAAATGTTTAATTATGATCCTTTTTCTTTTTTTTTTAAGATTTTATTTATTCATAGAGATAGAGAGAGAGGCAGAGACACAGGCAGAGGGAGAAGCAGGCTCCATGCAGGGAGCCCGACGTGGGACTCGATCCAGGGTCTCTCCAGGATCATGCCCTGGGCTGCAGGCGGCGCTAAACCTCTGCACCACCGGGGCTGCCCTTATGATCCTTTTTCTATTTTATTTTTTCCCCATGTTATTATCGCCTGGTTCCAGACACTTCAGTGAGAAATTTTCTCTATTTAATTATTTTACTTTATTGTGCAACTGCTGTCTATTTAAGTTTTCCAGTGCAACTTCTCCAAAACATTGACTTCTTCACAAACTCAGAGTTAATTGAGTGCTGCCATCAAACATGTTGAAAATGCAGATGAAATAAATAGAACACTTGTTCGAGACAAGTTGGTAGTGCCACACAAGTGTTAACCTCAGCTGAGAATTTTCCTCATCAATTTATGAAAAGTGGCAAAGTTTGTGAGTGTCCTGGCAGTCCGAGCAATTTGGTAAACAGCCTAGTTTAGCTGTGGGTGAGCACCAATGATGGTGTAAGTTAGATTGTGCTTCATATTTACGCATTCTGAAACTTTATGAGTCATCTTTGCATTAAAAGTTTGCACCTCATAAATTTGTGTTTAAAGTGCCATGTTCAACACCCACACAAAATCCTAAGCAAGCAGGACCATTCTCTTATAACTGTCACAGATACCCTCTGCTGACAGGTCACTTGGGCTCAAGTATGTAGGAAGATAATTAAGTAGTACATACGTAGGTGGAGTCTTACCGGTAACTGGCTCAGCAGAAGCGTTTTAAAATTTTTCTGAGACTACGTACCACGTACCACTTTCAACTGTGAACTGTTAAACCAGACACCTGTGGTCTAGTCCCATACCCTGCTACTGATTATCCTTCCCAGAAGACAGTGATTTCTTTGGTAGCACAGTCTTATACTGTAGGGCCATTCAGAATATCCTCATTTTAGTTATGGGTTTTTCTTTTTTTTTTTAGATTTTATTTATTCATGAGAAACAGAAAGGCAGAGACACAGGCAGAGGGAGAAGCAGGCTCCATGCAGGGAGTTCGACGCAGGACTCCATCCAGGACCCCGGGGTCACGCCGTGGGCCGAAGGCAGGTGCTCAACCACTGAGCCACCCAGGGATCCCCTAGTTAGGTTTTTTAGAACACACTCTTTCTGCCTTCAGGTTCCCAATGACATAATGTAAGGATGTTTTCCACCAAAAGTTAAAATGGACTAGGTTGTCCTTTTTCTTTCTGAAGTCAGCCAGTTTTTCTGTCGTCAGAATGTGTCCATATATTTATTGGGTGGATTTTTTTGTATGCATTGGCTCTCAGAGTGGACCACATACATCTTTGATTTTTTTTTTTTTTTTTTGATGAGAAGACAAGACAACTTGTATGATGAGAAAAATATAGGTAGGTACTTAACTCCAACTGTTACTATTAAAAAGGCATTTTGCACTTATTTTAAAAATTAGCATTTCAAGGTGAGATAGATTTGAGGTTACCTAATTTCAACTGTTAGTATTAAAAAAGCATTTTGCAGTTATTTTAAAAATTAGAATTTCAAGGTGAGATAGACTTGAGGTTACCTAATTTATTCTGAGAATAAAAAATTAATATGTTGTAATATTTAAAGGTGAGTAGAAAGATCTCATTTCCCAAGACCTTAAACAGGAGAAATAAATCACTTTCTCCTATGTCCCCTTATTAAAAAGACAACTAGTTCTGCTTTGTAAAGCAAATGATCTAAAACAAGCTTATTTAATCTAGCAGTTGTGTTACTGCCATGTATCAAATTTACCATTTCCCAGCATTGGACCAACTGCCCTACATTTAATCCTCTGCAAGTCCAGGAGGTTATTGTTAACCCATTTTGCAGATCACGCTGCTAGGAAGTAGTAACCTGGGCCAGTCTGTCTGATGGCAAAGTCCACATGTGCCCCCATCCTGCCACATTTCCTTTGAACCAAGTGGCTGGCCTGTGCTATTCTAAGCCTTTTGCTTTCTAGAACAATAAACACTTTAAAATGCGGATGAAACTTCACTAAACACATAAACAACTAGGCTATGAGTATTGATCAGCTCTTTAGTTGTTAGTGGTGTCTAGATTCCAGCAGAAGCTTCCTAGAAGTGAATATCAAGCTATTCTGAAGGCAGGTATTTAAGCAGAGAAGTAAAAGGACGTTGCACTGCCTTGGGACAGGCCCAGATCGGGTAGTGGGAAAATCACATTCAGGTACCATTAGGAAATGTAAGGGACTAGAGCAAAGAATTCAAGCAAAAATTTAATTAGATTTAATTAGAGATGAAACCTCTAGAAAAGAGAATGCCCATTAAATGAAATCTTTTGAAACTCGTATGACATTCTCACTTAATTTGAAAAGTAACTAGAAGCTTTTCAGGAGGGTAGTTAAATAGTCCGAAAAAATGTTTGGAACACAAAAAGTAAAACAAATGGGATCCTTAAAAAATAAGGCGTTCCAAGGAGCCCCCAAGGGGCCAATTCTGGCTCTGAGGTATGGAAGGAGTGACAGGTACTGTTGCAGGTGTCTGACATTCAGGTGGCCAAAGTGAGCAATGAGAATAAGGACCGAAGTGAACAAGAACGAAGGCCGCCCAGTCACGCAATAATTCATTCTTAGCAAACATTTGTTAAGTCGTGTGCCTACAAATAACCAGGCACAATGTTAGGAGCTAGGAACACAAAGATCTTAAGACATTGTCCCTGCCCTTGTGGGGCACTTACTATCCAGGAGAGCAAGATAGCGATCGAGACCATTGATGATAAAGTGGCAGGACCTGTTAACAGACCAAACTAAATGTCTGGCTCCTGCTAAAGGAACTTATTGACCAAGTAGATGAAAAATATCTATGACTCTGGGAAAAGGAGGGAATAGTAGTGTCACTTTTCCAAAAAAGAATTTAGGAAAGAAAGAGTTTGGTGTTCGATGACATTTTCTTCCCCACACGTTCTGTTTTGGAATTGTTGATATATGTGAGTAGGACTGCCATGCAAGCGATAAATATAAACAAAGGTAATGCAGAAAGTCCAAGCTGAGGTTAAGGATTCTTGAGAATTTGAAGTTGTTTTCCTAGAAGACTCCACCAAGAGCAAAGCTTGTTATAGAAAACTGATAATCCACAAATAAACCTTAACACCATGATGGAAGGTTAAGGTGTATTTTTGGTATGTTGTTGAAAGGAAGAAGAAACAGGGGATTCAGTGAAAGAAACAAATTAGATTTAGAACCAGGGTTCATTTGACTTCATTCATATCTCCAAATTTCACCCACAAATTATTAATTACAAAGAGAAAAAGCTAATTTTACAATTGTGAAATCTAGTGTATTCTTTGCCGAACTGAGTGAAAAAAATTCTAGAAATAGCACTTAAAGCTTGCAGTTGTGACCTAATTAATCCTTTTTTATCATTACAGTTGTGACCTAATTAATCCTTTTCACACCCTGCAAATTTGGAATTATTTTCCTTGTTTTATGAAAGAAAAAACTGCTCCAAGAGGTGTAGGAACTCATTGATACCTAGAGAAGGAATCTGTTTACAGGTAATGATTGCTTCTGCTTGGGTTTCTGTCCTTAACAAGGAAGGAAAATTAGACTGTACATTTAAAAAATGCAGGTTGCCTCCAGCTCCTCTATGCAAGCCAATGTGAGAGCTCTATTGAAACAATTATGGAAGGGTTGGGAAAGAAGCAGCATGGGCACTGATGCTTAAGATAAATTCAAGATCCAATATGTAAGTATTGTACTTCTTAAATCAAAGGTAAAAAAAAAACCTCAAAGGTAAAAAAAAAAAAAAAAACCTCAAGGGTTTTCTAAATACAACAAAAATGACCATCATTGACATTTTTTAGGCACATCTAAGGACATAAGAACACATAATAAATTAAGGTATAATTCTTATTCCAAACATTTATGACCTAAACAGTGTTATTCTGAACAAATGCAGGGAGTAAGAACCACACCTGTTCTCTACTGTCACTCAAGGGCATGAGGACAAAACACGGATGTCACTGTGGGCCGTGGTGGCAGCTGCTTCCACGGTGAGCTCTGTTTGACGTGAATTTGAAGCCCTCACTTGGTCTTAGTGGAGCTATTTAGGATTTACCTGGAAACAAAAGCCGAGACACTGAAAACTCTAGAGCTCAGGTCAAGACTGGCGTCATAGATTTGGGAGTTACTGGTGTCTCACAAATTCTGGTTGCAGCCATGAGAGTGGATGAGAGAAGGAACATAGAAGATAGTGAAAGATAATCGCAGGAACTCTTGGTGCATATGGAGCCGCTGGAATGACCAGAGCCACCAAAGAGAACCCCGAGCCAACAGCAGAACTAAGAGGATACTGTCCTAGGGGCCACCGGGTAGAGGTCAGCCGTCGTGGCGGATTAGACAGGAGTCCCGTCGCTGAGAACGGGTTGAATTTGACTCTTGAGAAGCTGGTCACTGTTGACCTCTCAGTGCCACGAAGCAGGCTAATTGGGGGGATTAATGGATGCAACCCTTTATAATGCAATCCAAGTAAAACGCAACATGCTACTTAAACAGAGTATGAAGTTTACCAGCTGGCCAGATACAGGCGTTTACTCAGATGGCAGGATCGCCGGTTCCTTGATAAACGCCGCGTCCTTCCCTCGTCACAGAGACTTAGATTTACTTCAAGCTGTTTGCCACAGCCAAGCGTCCTGTGCACACAGAGTGCAGTGCCCCTGGGACCCGAAAGCTTCTATCCCCAGCTCTCGCCCAGAGTCTCCATCTCAAAAGGCTGAAGTAGAAATCTGGAACAACTCATTGGGAACCCCAAACTTCACAGCAGAACAGATTTGTGTACAAGAAAACATTTGTTTTCTTTTTTCTATGTGTTTCATTCAGCAAAATAACATTTTAACAGTAAAATACTGATGAATCTCAATCAACCCATGATGCCAGGCCACCATCACAATCATCTGGCTATTTATAATAATCTTGTGTTTGTTTTAAAATACTACTTTTATTTTATCAACTGCTTATTTACAGTTTTTAAGGCCTCAAAACCAGGTAGCAAATATCAAAAGGGATGTTTAGAAGAAGACGGTAATACTTCACCAATGAATATATTTTTTTACAGATCTGAAATATGTTTTAACCTCTCGAATGTCCTTGTTTACCTCATGCTAAAGGTAGCTTGGAGGTAGGATTAGAACACTCTAATAGCTGCAGTTCAGCCTAAACACACTGTCCCTGATCTCACAGAAATGATGAACCCTGATGACTTTAATTCCATGAAAGGGAATCTGACACATCTGCTCTTGGCTTCTGCCACCAAAGGAAGTGGAAGTGTACCTAATAGAGCTAAAAAGGAATATGTCCCCAACCACATCCTGGCAGTTTGGAAAGATGGGCCTGCCCAAACTCAAAGAAAATGAGAATCGAGAGTAAAGAGCTATAAAAATCCAAATTTCAGTAGTCTACAAGGTAATTAACTTTTTAAAAACCTCTGAGTTAAGGAAATTAGCCTTTTTGAAATTCGCTGTTTTTAACTTAATAAAAGCAGCTTTTACAATTCACTTGATTCTCTCAAAATCTCTCATGGGATGTCCATTTCATATTTGTCTGACTACGGGTGGGGCACCAGAATTCTAATATGGTGAGCGTTTCCTCGTGGGTGGTGGTACCCACGCACAGATGGAAGCATCTAGGGAACCCTTCCCGTTGGAGGATGTACAGTGTTGAGATCACGTGCCCTGTTCCCAAAATGAACCTAGGCCCACCTGTTGAGTGACTTGTTAAAGGTCTCACAGCCCCCAGGTGACGGAGCCAGGGCGACACCCTCCCCGGTCTAGCGCTCTTTCCCCTGCACCACTTTGCTTCTCCACCAGGGAAGACTTGTCTTACTTCCCCGAACAAAAAACTTCTTACTATCCGTGGTTGGAAACAATTCAGGAAACATGAACCTGAGTCCTGGTGCGTCTACCATTTATTTGACTTCCTACCACCAAGTCCCTTTATATTTCGTATCTAAAGCTACATTATTGGGGTTCCTGGGTGGCTCAGTTAAGTGTCTGCCTTCGGCTCAGGTCATCAGCCCTGGGATCGAGCCCTGTTATCAGGCTCCCTGCTCAGCGGGGAATCTCCTTCTCTCTCTGCTCCCCCCACCCCGCCCCACTTGTGTTCTCTCTTACTCTCAAATAAAAAATAAATAAATAAATAGATTAATTAATTAATTAAAACAAATACCTTAAAAAAAAGGCTACATTTCCCTTATCCAGAGAAGTACACTTTGGCAGTTCAAAGCCAAGTGCTACAGATCGAAGGACTGGCTCCTTTTATAACTGGCTTCATCTTCAGGTGATGAGACTTTTAAACAAGTCATTAAAGCTTTTTGACCTTCAGTTTTCTCATTTGTAAAATGTAAACCCTAAGAGGTGCTCTCGAAATTCCAGGATTATGGTGAGATTATGGCATATTAAAAAACATAAAGGTGCTCTAAAGCAAAGGTGCTGGAAACCTTACGTGATTCCGTGATATCTTGATAATCCATGAGGTTGTCTTACAGTGTTTAAACCATGGCTAAGGTTTGGAGCCTGCCTTTGGCCCAGGGCGTGATCCTGGACACCCGGGATCGAATCCCACGTCGGGCTCCCGGTGCATGGAGCCTGCTTCTCCCTCTGCCTGTGTCTCTGCCTCTCTCTCTCTCTCTCTGTATGACTATCATAAATAAATTAAAAATAAAAATAAACCATGGCTAATAGTTACTGAGGAAAAAGAATTCTTGGAGTCTGCAATTTTTCTTCCCATTAAAGAACATGCTTTAGTTTTTTGTTACATTCCTACTTTAAAAAATGAAGGGACTTTTTGAAAACGTAATAAAGGGACTGTTTTATTTGAATATTTAGGAGTTGCTGTGATGCAGCAAAAGAATATTGACTACGGTTCAGGACACCGAAATTCTAGTCCTTGGCTCTGCCATTGTCTTTATTATTTTTTTAATATTTCTTTTTTTTTTAAGATTTTACTTACTTATTCATGAGACACAGAAAGAGAGAGGCAGAGACACAGGCAGAGGGAGAAGCAGGCTCCACCCAGGGAGCCCGACATGGGACTCGATCCCAGGACTTGGGGTCACGGCCTGGGCCAAAGGCAGATGCCCAAACCTCTGAGCCCCCCTGGGTGTCCCTGCCATTGCCTTTATATGTGGCTCCCTGAGTCACATCTTTGCGATGCTGGAATTCCTCATCGTCTGTATAAAGAGGGTGGGCTTTCACGGGCTTCCCCAGCACGTGCCCTTTGATAATCTGAAGTGTATCGACCCCGTCCTAGTACACAGGCCTTTTGCACAAATTTCAGTGGACTCAGCCTCACCCAATGCATAAAGGACTCCAGGTTAAGAAGCCCTACCTCATTGATCTCTTCTAGCTTTAATCCTCCAGAAGGCTACAACGAAGCTGTCTGAAGCTATTTTGGACAAAGATGGCATTTCATTTCCGGTTATTTATTCATCAGAGTTCAACCTGAATCTTACATATGGCAGGAGATTTCTGGCACCAGGCCACCGCACAAACAGTGGAAATTTATAAGAAAATGATCTGATGGCCTCAGTATTATTAAAAATGAGAACTCCTGAATCTATCATCTCATATCTTAGGCATCGATCAATGACTTGGCTCGCACATCCAGGCCTATAACTAAAATAAAATGGCATCTGGTAAAACAAGGTCTTAATCTCTGTTCACATTGAAAAGCAAATTCAAGAAGCTGAAATACCTCTCGCTGCTTGAAAATGTACACGGGGGGACAGCTAGGTGGCCCAGGGGTTGGGCAGTCTCTGCACCAGGGCCCATTCAGGTCAGCATAAGCGCACGGGAGGGGGTTTTCTGGAAGGGTACAAGGATATTTCAGGGAATCACAGACAGGAAGGCAGTGCAGCTTCGGAAAGAACCGGAGCCTGGGAAGTTGGGAATCGGGCAAGAGTTCTCTTCTCTTGCTGTAGCACAGGAGCTAAGCGCTTCCCACTTGGCCCTTCCCTCCGTGTGTCTGTCGTGAAAATGATGGGAAAGGACCCCCCTCTCCTCCCCAAGGTGCCGCCCAGGCCCAGGCCCAGGCCCGCGCTACCAGGGGCCTCCTGCGGCCTTGGGGCCCGGGGCTCAGGGCCAGCCCTCATCCGGGGAAGGCAAGCCTGGCCAGCAACGCGGGGCCATGTGGAAGCTGGGTGTCCTCCTGTCCTCTCTGTCCCGACGGACGCCAACGCCGGAGGCTGCCCGCGGCCACCGCACCCCATGTCCTCGGCAGGAGGGTTGGCACAGTCGTAGCACATGGCACAGGTTTTCGTGCTAGAAGTTCTGGGCCATGGAACCACCTATTAATCTCTATAGAGCTTTTCCAGGACAGTTGGGAAAATGTTGATTAGCTTTGCAACCACAGAATTGTATTCGTCAGCGCCGTCCTGGCTGCGGGACAGGTGAGCGCCCTTGGGCCACCTGAAGGGCAAGCAGAAGCCAGGTCAGAAGCGCGCTGGTGTTTAAGGGCAGGAGGGCGACAGGCCTCTATTGGGCCTAAACCGGGAACCCCAACACCTGTCCCCCAGTCTTTTCAGCTCATCCCCACTATTGTCCCTGCCAACTGGCGTCACTTGCTCCCAGTTCACCGGGGAGCAAGGACTGCCAGCGACAGTGAGCGTACCCGCTTGGCCAGGTGGTTTCTTGAGCTACGAACTTGCACGTATGTCCCTGCTGTGCACTCCTGCGCCCCCGGAGCCATCCGCATGGACTAAAAGGGAATTAGGGAACTTCCAGCCAGTGGGCAAAGATAAACAGTCAAAGCTTGCTTGCTTTTTCTTTTTTTCTATTTAAAAAGGAGGCTCTTTTGTAAGAGTCTATCAGAAACAATAGTTCTGGAAGCCAAACTTTTTTTTTTTTTTTTTTTAAGAGCAGTTGAAGGTTCACAGCCAAATTAAGGGGAACTTACAGAGATTTCCCAGATATTGCCGGCCCCATACATGCATAGAAGCCAAGGCTTTTGATCTGAATTAGGTAGGTTTTTATGGAGGAGAGAAAAGGATTGTGAGAAGTGAAAGGAAAGGCCTTCAAGGATGTAGGGCATAAAATTTGTGTTGTAATAATAATAATACACTGGAACGAGGGTGAAAGAAAACCCTGATGGTAATTACCCCGTCCACAGGGAGGAGTGAGGTCTGGTGAGATCAGTAGAGCCAGGATGTTAGGGGAGTCACGTGGAGGGAGGCAGAGTTGGTCTAGGGAGGTACCAACACCGGGGTTGGGAGCCACGTGGGGAAGCCCATGGGGCCACTATGAGAGTAAGGCCCTACTTGCCATGGTCCTCTGTACCAGGGAGCCACGATGATCTGGGCTTAGTTGCCTTGCGACCTGTTGAAGCCCTTCCACTGACAGCAGCGAGCCCATCACATCCCCTGGCCCTTCCAGCAGAAGGGGCCCCCCGGACTCCGGAATTTGAGAACCTCCCTCTCAGCTTCCCATGTTGATAATTGGCCTTTCTGACAGAACAGGACATCTGTCCACCACGGAAGGTGGCTCCTGACCTCAGAGGTGGGTAGTGGTCTGGACAAAGGTTGCCACTGGCCCTGTTCCTGGCTGGTACTAGACAGTGGAGAACGTGACCTTGTCACGGAGGCACACAGATTGCGGCCCTCTACCTCCAAGTCCAATTCCCAGTTGCCAGGGAGGAGGTTCTAAGCGGCTTAGCCTGGGTCTTGTGTACACACCAGTTCAACCAACTGTGGAAAGAGGAGCGGAGATTCATGTGCCTTAGGTGGGGGGATGTTGCAGGGGGATGTCATGGACAGGGTATATATTTCAAAGCGCTTTCATAGGAAACTCTTTACACAGTTGTAATTCGTACAATCGGATCATTACACGTATGTAGCTCTCAAACTAACAACATTTAATGAACTATTATATTGTCTTGGATATGACATCTTTGTGCCCCAGTTTTTTCACTTAAACCACAAAGACACTGGTAAAAGTATCTCGAATGTTTCTTAAACTCTTGATTTAAGGTTGCGTGATTCTCTTTATCTCACCATATGTATAGAAGGCCACGGGCTGATCGTTCAGACAGCCAGGAGGAAAAAATCAAATCCTCTGCTAAAATAACCAACACCTTCTGTACATGCAAACACACGAGGTAGGTCCTCCCCCCGCCGGCACACTGTGTCACTACCAACCCAGCCACCTGCCCACTCTCCCCACGCGCATGTACACTCATCTACCACAGGTTGCTCGTTCCCACTCTTCAGGATTAAAATCCTTGTCCTGAAACTGTGAGGGGAGAGAGGACGTTTTGTAGGACAGATGGGCTGAGGTAGAGGGAGGAGAAGGCTGGAAAGGGCAGAGTCACGTCTCTCCTCTTGGCCTGATGTGAGGTCCTCTGTGCAGTGAGGAGTTGGAGGCTGGAGTGGAGTGAGTTAGTCAGGAAGACTCTGAAATTTTGAGTACAGGCAGAGCTGCTTCAGGATCCCAGGTGACGAGGGGCCGAGACACCCCAAAGACTGGCAGCAGGGGGAACAGACCCACAACCCTGGACCAAAACTCTGGAGCCCTTGCAGGCTGGTGGCCACAGTGAGCCTTCTCCCTACCGCCTTCTGAGGAGCAGATGCCACCAAGCTGGAGCTAAAGCAAAAGAAGAGGAAGAAAGGACGCCGTGGGTGCATGTCCAGCAGGGTGCTGGCATGGTTTGGGAGTGCCACTTACTTGGGACTCACTTTCCCGGAAAGTCAATGTGCTGCATTGACTCAAAACTTTGTTTCCAGACATTACAGGGTGAGTTATATCCCCCTAAGAGGTCATATGTTGAAGTTTTAACTCCCCAGTACTTCAGAATGTAACTGTATTTGGAGACAAGGTCTTGAAAGAGCTAATTAAATTAAAATGAGGTTGTATGGATGGGCCCTAATCTAATATGATCGGTGCCCTTACAGAAAGAGGAAATTTAGGCCGCGGCACATACAGAGGGCAGATGAAGTGAAGACACAGGAAGAAGATGGCCATGGACAGGACGATGAGAGAGGCTGGAACGGGTCCTTCCCTCACAGCTCTCAGAAGGAACCATCTAGATCTTGGACTTCTAGACTCTAGAATCGTAAGAAAATTAAGTTCTGTTTTTTAAGCCACTGGGTTCATGGTACTTTGTTACAGCAGTCCTAGAAAAATAATACCGGGACGTTATTTTCCAAAGGAAGTGTCTTGATTTCTGCATTTTATAAACTTCTTAATAAAACAGACTAAAAGATTCATTGAAATATAACTGGTTTTTTTGTTTTGTTTTGTTTTGTTTTTTAGGAACACGGAGAAGACATTAATATTATCCATGTAAATAAAACATGTCACTGCAGAACAACAAAAGCTATCCCTTCAGCCCAGCTAGTGACTAATGACGTCACTAATAGTGAAACAGTCAGTTTCAAATGATTCCATAACAATGTTCTCTGAAAAAGACCAATGAACTGCTTCCATCATGGAGTCCCATGGGATTTCCCACAAAAGGAATTCTTTTAAACTCAGAGCTGGTTTAGAAGGTGACTAGCCTGACGTTGCCTGTCCTGGTCCTCCAGGCCCTAGGAAGTCACATGGACACACTGGAGAGAACCGGGGGGACATGGTGATGGGGAGCCGCCTACCAGGCTGGAAGGCGGTGGTTCTGCTCCTCTGGTGTTTGAGTAGAAATATCAAACAATCTCCAGTGAGTATCGCGCAACACACGAATGCCCTATTGTGTACTGCAATTTAAGTTGAGTACCAAGCATGAGATCCGCGGCTGGTTTCCTGAAGTCTTGACCAGCTAAAATTACGACCCCGGGGGCACCTGGGTGGTTCCACCAATTAAGCATCCAGCTCTTGGTTTCGGCTCAGGTTGTGATCTCAGGCTGGTGGGATTGAGCCTCCGTGTAGGGCTCCGGCCTTAGCAGGGAGTCTGCTGAAGAATCTCTCCTTTGCCCCTCCCCCGGTACGCATTCTCTCTCAAATAAATAAATAAATCTTTAAAAAATAAATAGAATAAAATTATGACACCAGTTATGATGAGGCATGATGCTATTTACTGGAAACAAGTGATTTGTCTTATTACCTACATTTTGAGCATTTACAGGGTACCCATGAAGTTTCCTATTTCAAAAAACTGAAAAATAAAACCAAAAAAAGAGAAAGACAGAGGAACAGAGAGAGAATTATACATAGGTTGGATCTTTTGGCCAAATTGTTTTAGTTTTCACTTTGGGCTAGAGGAGTTAATCTCTAAATGAAGGTGACTTCCTCTTATTTCTGTAAAAGTTTCTTGCACAGAATACATTTCACTTTCCAAGTTTGATATAAAAAAAAATTAAATAGAACAGTTTTGGCTGTCTGCTGGGTCAGATAATTATGATTCTGTAGCTGAAAACTAATTGAAACTGAGGCAGTATTCTTTTCCAAATGAAGCAAATTCCAGTGGGTTCAGCAAAATAGAATTTGATTGATATTAGTGACAGCAGTGATAGAAAAACTGAAAAGTGAAAATACTGTGTTACATTCAGGTCATGTAATAAGTCAAATCTTTTGAACATAAAGAAGTATATGGCTTTCATTAATAAAATATCCGTTTATCCCCAACCGTATTAAACACATGTGGAACAATATTTAAAGAAGACTGGCTTGAATTTATGATATATTTGTTAGGTTCTGCTTGTATTATCTCTTCTATATCATTAGAAGAACTTTGTAATTAGGAAACAGTTGGATTCGTTCTTTCTCTTCTCAAATTACCTGATTCAAATATTTTTAGCCTATCAACTTTCGTAAGATGAGCTGTTTTCACCAAAATATGCTTAGGCAAAATTTGAAGGGGAGAACCAAGAAAGGGTAATTAGTCTGACTTCCGATTGGTGCCAATGATTTTCTTTTACTTAAATTTGAAACCTGAGTCATTTTTGAAACTTCTTTTTCTCTATCCTTTATATTCGGTCAGATACCAAGTCCTGTTAATTCTTCATTTGTATTTTCTCACACAGATATCCATTTCTTTCTAGCCTTATTGTTACTCTTTAGTTCAGTACATTTTCATCTCATGCAATTTCAACCTGTCTTTTCTATCCTCCAATCCATTCTGTATATTGTTTCCAGAATAATTCCCCCAAAACTATTTTCCTCATTCATTGCCTTGCTAAAGAAAACACAACAATTTCAATGACTCTCTAGTGCTAATAGAACAAAATCCAAATTCCTTAGGCAAGCATTTTTTAGGCTAAGTCAGTACCATTAAGAATTCTCTATCTTAATGCCAATGCCCCTGACTCACTAAAAAAACAAAAAAACAAAACAAAACAAACAAACAAAAAAAAAAACAAAGTATATGCTTTGGCTTACATGACCTTACCATCTGGTACTTCAAATTTTTTATCATGTGTCTCATCACCAGATTTCTCATTGCCTGGCCCCTTCAGATTAATAGTGAGTTTGGATTCCTGTTTGGCTTTGGGTTGAATTTCTTCCCGAAAGGGGCTTCTGAAAGCTAGTGCAGCCAGTGATAGCCTCTGACAAATCTGACTCAGCTGGGGAGCAACACCCTAGCCTTCACCAGCTGGGAAAAGGAGCTCAGATAACTTTAATGCTGTCTTCAATATGGCCTCCATATATGCCTCTTTCCCTATGTAAATGATTTATTTCAGCAAAGAGTCCATTTATGGAACCCTAAATCTCTACTCATCCACGTTGAGTCCCCAACTATGAAAGTCCAAAGGGAGAGTTCATATCAGAATCCCTATTACTCATCACCAGAGAATGATAAGGCCCCCTCCTGTTTGTTTTTTTAGGATATTTTCTACTAACATGGATACAGTCTGGGAATCCAGCATGACCATCTCTATGTTTCATCTTGTTCTTTGTTTCTGTCGACAGTAGGTCTCCTCCTCATTGCCATTAACCAGGTATGACCAGCTCTAGTAATCTGCTTGAGGGCAGAGTCCCCTCCAGCTCTGTCTCTGCGTGATCCCTTGGCTTGCCATTCCCTACTTGATGAAATAAATAGAGCCTCAGTGAAGTGGTTTTTTGGTGGTGGTGGTGGTGTTATTGTTTTTTCCCATGGGAGTGTCAGATCCCAGAATAGAGGGCAGTGTGAAAGAAACACTGACTGTGTTCCTATCTGAGGTATTCCCTTGTTCCATCTTAGAAAAAGCCCTTCCCAACTTGGGCTTTAAAGGAAAGATGTCTTCTGTAGATCCATCTTCCTATTCTTTCCTCCCTCTACTCCCCCAACTCCTCACTAAGGGGTTCATCCTCTGGGAAAATTCCTTCCATAGGAGGAAGAGAAGGCACTGTCCAAGGAAGCCATTTCCATTCCTGAAACTTGAGGTCCTCAGGCTTTGACAAGGTGTTCTTTGAGGGCACTGATGCTGGTTCGGTCAGCTCTCGAGGGAAGGGACAGACTCCAGGCCCCTGAATGAGGGTGAAATAGGATGTTTTATTACCAGTTTCATCTCCCCACCATGAGAACTGCAATCAGTTTCCCTTGCTGGTAACCTAGAAGTAATCATACTTCACCAATGCAAGCATTACGTTTTGTCTAAGAACACAATCTAAACTCACATTGAAGAAAGGATGTCTCTATTAACTGTGTTTTTTTCTTATTCTTTTCAGAAAAGTGGAACCTACTGTTTTTAAGGGCAAGAAACAATTGTTTCTTTACTGGGCCCAACTTGAAGATTTGAGTCGCCACACTAGCTATCCAAAAGGGGTGGCTCAGGCTTCACTCAGATTCTTTGGATTCCATGTTTCCCCTTAATAGGACTGTGACAATGAGGAGGATATTCTAGTTTATCCCATCTCTCTGTATTGTGCTCATATAGCAATGATTTAACTTCTCCTTTACAACTTATGCGGAGGAAATACATATGGACTTTGTGGGATATGCAAAGATAAATGAGCAATCTGAATTCCAGGAGTGTAGAAACTAACAAGTGATCTAAGTATGTTAGCAACTGGTCATGATATAAAAAAAATGAAATAACTTTTTTAATAGGTTGCAAATGAGTATGGAGGGGTGTGGATTTTAACTGGGGAGGGTTGATTTTGATCAAAAAAGCTTTCTTGGGAGTGGTGTCATTTAATATCCTTCAGTATGAGTGGGATCTTGGTAAGTGAATAATGGCATTGAGGTCAGATGAAATAACGTACAAAGGCCTAGAGTACTAGAGAATATGGCACTGTTGGGGAACAGTATGGATAAACAACAAAAATGCATTTCTAGCTTTGAGAAAAAAGAATATTCTTATCTAATTTTTGGTTGAGAAATATAATTCTCTGTTAATGGGAAGATTGGATTGGAAAGTCATGTATCAAATACTTGATAGGGCTGGTGAGCTTTGCTTGGACATATGACGCTTCCTTAAGGTCATCTGTAGCTAGCAGAAATCCAGGCATGTCATTTCTATGCCTTAGAGGATCTTTTCTGTTCCTTGAGGCCTTCCATCTCCCCATCAATGCTATTAACCAATTTTGAATTCTCCTGGTAACACATAGAGAGGGTCAGAGTCCCTCTTTGTATTGTATTACACTAGAAATACCCTTGGAAGTACATAGTAGAAATATAGGTGACTTTAGGGGATCCCTGGGTGGCGCAGCGGTTTGGTGCCTGCCTTTGGCCCAGGGCGCGATCCTGGAGACCCGGGATCGAATCCCACATCGGGCTCCCGGTGCATGGAGCCTGCTTCTCCCTCTGCCTATGTCTCTGCCTCTCTCTCTCTCTCTCTCTCTGTGACTAATAAATAAATAAAAAATTTTAAAAAATAGGTGACTTCATAGTTAGAAAAGAAAAACCATTAAAGTAAATAATGTGCTAATATCACTTTAATATTTACCTCATTATTCATAATGGTTATTATGTATGTTTGAAGATCCATAAAATTGATTTTCTACCCACTGGGGAATAAATGCGCTATTTAAAACTAGAGGCTCACAAACAAATCCCCTGAGGTGCATGAGAGCACATTTCCCTCCTGATAATCACCCACAATTAGAACTGATTCTTGCAGATACATAAATTAAAGCAATAAAATGAGATAACTATAAATAGCGCTGCTTATTCGCTCTGAAGGAATCGAGCTGTAAACTACAAATCTTTGCTCAAAATAACTTTGTTCTGTAGTTGCAAGCACTGATAAGAATAGGTTATGGAATCACCAGATGGGAAGAAATCCTAGTCTTTTCTTCCAAACTAGACTAGATCAAAGGCACAAGAATCTGCCCGGCTCTGATCAGCTGTATCGATGAGCATCCAGATTAGGCTGAAACAGCATTGAGAGTGTCAATGGGTGTTCTTACCTACTGCTCACACCTAACAGTATTCGTCTCTCAAGAGGTGAGACCTGGGCAGATGTCACATGCTGTGCCGGTGCTCAGGGACAGAGCATCCCTTCTTATCCAGGGGTGGGTTGGTTGAGAGCCCTGTCCTGAAGAGGCTTCTGAGTTACTGTGTCTGAAATCAGGATACCCACGTGAATGTGTCTGTGGGGACACCAGGGGCCAAGGTACGGAACTATAGCAGGACAAAGATTCAAAATCAGCGATTCTGAAGGGCTTGGAGTGGATGGGTTGGGTCCCTTTAAAAGATTTGAAATGCGGTGGGCCACACTTCCATTCCTGGATATTAAGTACAGACACTGTCTCCTCAGAGCAAGTTTCCTTAACATGAACTGCTTGAAAGACAATTGACTAATTAAAGAACATGTTTTGCATAACCCAAATTTCCTACAATTATAATCAAGAATTAGTACCAAAATAAGAAAAATGAAAATGCTATGGCTCACTCAGGCTAGGAATACATTGCTGCTTTGTGTGGCTGGCTGGTCATTTAACTCTTTCTTTTGTTACACTAGTTTTGTGTTTTGTTTGTAATAACAATGAAAGTGATAATAATTGTGTTTAAGAGACTCTAGATGCTAACCCCATCTTCCATGGCATAGTCACGTTTATAACAGATTTTTTGATAATGTGAGCTTTCCATAGTAGTATAATTTATGCTCTACGGCAGAATAGATATTTTCATTTACATTCCCTTGCTTTGAATTTAATATTATTCATTTCAAAAATACATCTCCAAGGACTTTATAATACAGATTAGATAAGATCTACCCATTTCTCCAGCTATTCAATCAGCCACACTCCCCCCAAAAAATTTTTTTAACTCTTTTAAATCATGTATTAGAACTATCAAATCTTAGAGGTGAAACAAAGTCGAAAATCATCTGGTTCCAACTATCCGTTCCCAAATGAAATATGAGAAATCATGAGTAAAGGAAGTGATGAGGCCATCGAGGGGCAGGGCAGGGAATGCCAATACCGGACAAGATCTGGGCAGGACCCTGCGGGGCACTTCAGTGGTGGAGCCAGGATAAGGAAGAGCTTCCTTGCTAGTTTTATCTGGTGCTACAGAGAAGCCAATCTTTACTACACTGAAGAGTTCATCATACTGAAGTTAGAATTCTCAGAAAAAATTTTTTTGCCAACTCCATGAGTAAATGCCATTTCTTTCAATGATGTGTTTTTGCAACCCGAATTATTATATGTTCCTTTGAGAAATGTGTTACTAAAATTCTGATGGCTTAAATATTTGATGAGGAAGCACAGGGTACAACTCTGCATGGTACATACTGAAAGGGTTTTATATCAGTAAACTGTGCTCGAAAATTAAAAGAACTTTAGATTTTCATCTCAGAATTTCAACTGTAATGACATTCAGACATTTTTTGTGTGAGGCGGTTTTGCTTTAATATATATTTCTTTTCAATGACTGCAACAGGCTTGCAAGATCGAGATCACTGTAGAGAAGAAGACAGGGAAGTCCAGAGTGGGTGTAACCTGCCTGTGGTAAAACACAGCAGGTATCAGCCATGCAAGGATCTAAACTGGGTCTGACCTAATGCAAAGTCGGGAAAAATTATGGGAGAAATAGTTGTTTCTTCAGCTTTTATACTCATTTTAAGATAAATTTTTTTATTTACTTATTTTTTATGCTCTTCAGCAGAGTCTTCAGGATCCTCACAATGAAACCCTGCTCAACTAACCTAATCATTTCTTATAAATTGAAACACAATATTCCTGTTGTCTCAATATCACCCAGAGAGTATCTTTTATGAAACCCTGCAAAAACAGAACATCTACAAAAAAAGAAATTTAATCTGTCTTCTTTTAAAAGATAACACTAAATATATTAATTTAATCTTCTGACATTTCAAAACACAAAACATTTTTATTACAAAACAATATATTCACATTATATTTTAAAAGTATAGAAACAGAGATGAAAGAAATAAATTCTAACTCCATTGGACTAAAAAGGCAACTGCTTGCATGTTGTCATGACTTTTAAATTTCATAGTTTTTTCATATGCATATTATTAATATATTATTATGCCTATTATTAATATATACTTTTTAAAGTTTTTATTCATTTTTATTTATTTATGAGAGACACAGAGACAGAGGCAGAAGGGGAAGCAAGCTCCCTGCAGGGAATCTGATGTGGGACTCAGTCCCAGGACTCCAGGATCACGACCTGAGCCAAAGGCAAATGCTCAACCACTGAGCCACCCGGGCATCCCTTATTAATATATTATGAATTCAGAATATCCCCTTTTCACTTGTTAACCTTAATATCTAAGCATTGGTTGTTTAACCTTGACTCTTTTGTTAAAGCAAATAAGACTAGAAAGAGTGAGTAGAAAGAAAAAGAACAGAAAGAATGAATAAAAGCTTCCTTCAGCCCTTACTGTGTTGAATTCTAATTTTTTCTGAAGGCCTCATCCCATCCTCAAGTAGTAAGTGGGCATAAATATCTTAGTTATACGCTCAGGTGGCTATAACAAAATGCCATAGACTGAATGGCTTCAACAGTATTTATTTCTCAGAGTTCTGGAGATGGGAAGTCCAAGGTCCAGAGGCTGGCCGGTTATTCTGTGCCTGGTGAGGACCTGCTTCCTGGGTTGCAGACCACCACCTGCATGGCCTTGATGCATGCACATGGAGAGAGGGAGCTCTCTGTCTTCCTCGTCTTATAAGGGCACTAATCTCATCATGGGGCCATTCCTTCATGGCTTCACCTAAACCTAATTACCTATTAAAGGCCTCATCTCCAAATATCATCACTTGGGAAATAGGCTTCAATATATGAATTTTGGGAGGACACAAATATTCAGCCCAAAATAATAAGAAAACTATAGTTTAACACAGTAAAAGCCCATCCTAGTGCTGGAAGCAGAGTCCAAAAAGTTCAACCAAGGAAAATGGGGCCAGTGTTACTGTGAGGTTAGTGAATGACCTGGGTGATGGGAAACTGTCACTAGTTACGTCACATCTGAACTTGAGCTATCACAGGGCATGCTATCTTTCGGTTTTGAAGGACCCTTATAAGGATGGGTATAAAGAAAGGAAATGAGCTCGTGAAGATGATGCCCCTCGTCTTCCCTTGTTGGATATTATGAGAGCCGTTTTAAACTGTGTGTTTAAGGCTGAGAAGTTCCATTTTCAACCTGCCAGCTCTAATGAGTTAGTGATGCCCACTTGAGCACTGCATTGAAGGGAAAGAAGAGGCCGTACCTTGGCTGAGAGGAATCGAAAGCCTGATTGATTAGTATTGTCCAGAATGACTGTGGGAGGGAAGGATGTAGGTGTGCATACTGTAAATTGGGCTTCCTGGGTTTCAGGCATGTCAGTTTTACTACTAATGAGGACATTCAGGGAGATCCTTCCAGAGAGGGTGAAGAAGAGAGGGAAAGTTGCCTGAAAGGATTGCCAGAGAATCTGAGAGAGTAAACGAAGCTGGTGACCTGAGTCAGGAAGAGCATGATTATTCCATGGGCTCAGAATAAGCCAATCACGAATGCCCTATAAATATGAAGAACATTGCTCTCTCTCCAACTGGAAATTAGCGGGCAGTTTAAGAAGGGGCTGGAACAGGAAGTGTCTCAGGTCCACTGTGGTGATCTTTAAGAGCAGACAAGCCTGTGGAGTAGATACCCACCATCAGTGCCACACAGCTGGGAGTGGGATGAAGCTGAGTGGTTGAACTTCACCTACAGCAGTAGCTCTCAGTGCTGACTGCATCTCAGATTTACCTGGGGAGCTTTACAACAATACGTCTGCCTGAGATTCACCCTAGAGAAGTGAAGTAATTATCTTCTGGGGGTATTTTAGCCCAGGTATTTTAGCTTAAGAGCTTCCTAGAATACGTGGACCACTGGCCTAAAGGAAGAAGAACCAGTATACTGGAATTCCCAGTTACTGAGAAGGATCTGAAAGCTATTGTGGAAGAGAAGGATCAAGAATGGAGCATGGTGAAAGAATTTGAGAAGCCCTCCATCCTTCCTACCAACTTGTAGCCCACTGCACTCCATCTTGAGCTATACTGAGAGCTCTGGGGCCTAAGGGGAGGACTTCATTCAGTAGCTTCTCTACCAAGTCTGGAACTGAACAGAGAGAGTGAGCAGAATGTAGGAGCTGGAAGAAGAATAGGAAAAAGGGAAAGAGAAACATGGAGAAATAGCAAGGAAGCCAAGAGTTCTCCCAGTCTTTAATATGTTTGTAAAATTCTACTCAGGGCGTGGATGTCTGAGAGAATCAGGCGCTTAGCTCAGAGGAAAGCAGCCACAGGGACCAAGCTAACTGTGTTTAAATGTTTGAATGAAAAGTCCTAAGTGCCCGATTTTCTACCAAAGCCAGCCATGTGCCAAATTCGAGAGTAAGCAACATCCAAAATTCTTGGCATGTAGAGAGGGTTAGACTTCCTTATTGTGGCTCTAAAAGCAAAATTAGGGTTGAGGGATTTAAAGTTCCAAGATGCAGAATTCAGCTTGACCACAGGAAGAACTTTCTATATGAGGGACATTTTATAAAGGTAAAAAGGACTTTAAAAGGGCTTTAATCTGATGCACAGAGTCTAAGTCCTGGGTCCACCGCTATCAGCTGTGTGATCGTGAGAAATGTACTTAAGCTCTCTGAGTATTTCCTCGGCAACAAAATATAGGCGATAATATAGTTTTGAGGCTCATATGTGATTACATATATAAAGGCCAAAATATAACATACAGCATTGAGCAGGTAAACAGAAGATTCATGGGAAGCTTTCTTGTTGCCCTAACCCTAACTGGATCCAAAGATGAGGGCAAATATGTCAAAGACAAACAATAAATAATAAGTGAATAGGAATCAGACATTCCTTCCAAGATTTATCAAGAAGTGCGTGAACTGGGCTTGCTTCTCTAAACCTGCTCCCAGTCCCTGTAAGCAGGCAGGAGCCAGGGGGAGAGAATTCTGGAAAGTCCTTTATCCGGGGGAGGAGGGGCCTACATTGTGATGGGAGTTTTTCCTGCTCCCTCCTCATTTACCAGCCAGGCCTGCGCCGCAGATGGGTTGGCCTCCCTCTGCCTAATGTGGTGAGTGGAAAAGAGCATGGGAAGGAGGGCGGGAGCTTCCGTGACCAGGATCTAGCCCTTGGTGATGGATTGGTGATTTCAGCTGGGGTCAAAGCCTTGCTGCGGGGCGGGGGGGGGGGGGGCGCGGCAGGCCTGAGCTGGTCTCCCCAACATCACACCCAGGAAGGGACCCTGGCCACAAGGAAGTGGGGGAAGCACCAGGAGCAGGAGCACATGGTAGAAATGGTGAAGTGGGGGGCCTCCTCTGGGGCCCTGGGGGTTCCCGGAGTCGTGGACGTGGCCGCAGAGGGGGGCCACCACCAGGCCTTGCAGAGAGAAGCTCTCTGAGCTTCCTGCCCGGGCTCACACGGGACGAGGCGTGTGCAGGAGCGGACGGCGGCCCAGGCGGCTTGCAGCAGCGGGTGGGCCTGGGCTGCCTTGGGAGGCCTGGGCACCCCGAGGTCGGCCCTGGGGCTGCAGCCGGGGCTCTGGGACCTGGACATGTGGGGACCCAACTCCCGGGGGAGCACCTCCAAGGCCTGGGGTGCCCCGAGGTCAGGCTGCCGGCGGGACCCACTTCCCTGGAGGGGGGGGAGCTCCGGCTCCTTCCCTGGGCCCCCTTCCCTGTCATGGGCCCTGACATTCAGGAAGCTCCCATCAGCCTCTTGCCTGTTTTGCTTCTGGTGTCCTGAGGGTTAAGGGACCAGGTCTGCGGCCTCACCTGGGGCAAAGCAGCAGAGGGGAGGGCGGTGACCCCCGCTCCCTGGAGACTTGGCAGGGGCTCGGCGCCCCACAGGCCCTCCTAGGAGCCAGGTTCACAAATGAGGGACCGAGGCCTCGAAGTTACGGAAGCGGCCTGAGATCCTCAGGGCCAAGGAGCGCCAGAGGCGGCCTGTGACCATCTCCGGCCCCCAGGCCACAGGTGAGCAAGATCCTAGGGGCCTACGAGCCTGCGACCATCCCCGGCCCCAGGCCACCGGTGAGCAGGCCCAGTACACGGCCCGCTGGGGAGGCCGTGACCCGCCGATTGGCGATGCACATACGGCCCCTAACATGACGGAAGTGGAGGAGGGAAGGCGGAGGAGGTCAGGAGCGGCTTCCTACAGGATGTGTGGTCTCCACCGAGTCTTGGATGCTGTGTGGGAGTTGGGAGAGGGCGGGAGCGCAGGGGTGGGGAGAGGAGGCTGACATTCCAGACCCGGGGGCCAGGGAAGTGATTCTCTCCCAAGGCTGGTTCAATAAATACCGGTTGAGAAGCTGAAGGACAGCGTGGACAAGCCAAGACAGAACACAGCTGTTAGGGGACGGGAGTGGGGACACTCTAAGCACATCAACAGGTCATGCACAGGGCCAGCCGGGCATGTCAGTGAGTCTACGGCCGTCCTGGAAGGCCATGAGCCTGATGGGGTGGAGGGGAGCAGCTGGGGCAGCGGAAATGTTAGGAAGTGGTTTTCCAAGAGTAGATTCTGGAATCTCCGGTTTCCGAGGCAGAAGACCTCGGGTGATGGGAAGGTGCAGGGGGCATGGGGTCACCGCAGCGGGGGCGGCTGCAATAACCCGGCGCTAAAGACCATTGGACTTTGAAGAGCATCCCAGCATTCCGCAGCTCAGGGCATGCCTTGCGACATCAGGAATCTCTTGCCATTAGTCACCTGGCTTTTCCTGGGCTGAGGGTGTCCGCAAAGTGCTTTAGTATCATTGTGCAAAGGCCGCTGCCTAATTAAAAGTTGCTGTTTCCTCGGCTTTCTCAAGGACACCGCCAGGGCGTTAGGTCAAAGCCTGTGCTTTTTGTGATAATTCCCAATTAAGCGTCTCAGGTTTGTGACGTGTGGACAGAGCGTTGATTTTGTGACCCTGACACCCTATAACCTGGCGCAATGAAAACACGGAGGTCCAGTGCACTGGTTTGCGTGCAGCTCAGCCGGTCCACATATGCACGACCTTACGACACAAGCCGTCCACAGAGGCTTAAGGGGAGAGAAGCAGCCGAGCAGAGGGCGGCAAAAGCCTGAGCCGCCGAAGGCATCTCTGGTGTTTGTAGGAATCTTGAGCAGCTTCCACCCATCCTGTACCTCCTCTCCTCCAACCCCTGGCCGGTGTGCGAGGCTCAGGTGCTAACTCTCCACCTGACAAGTCGCATCTGCACGTGGTTACAGAAACAGAGCGCCTCCCAGCACGCGGGAGCTTTCAGCTCTGAGCTTGCGGAGGTTGGGACTTCTTGCCATGTGAGCCCCTACCACACCTGCTGCTCTTCTGGTCACAAAAGCGACAAAGGTCCCAACAGCGTCTGAGAAGCTGGTTTTAAAGGGTTCGCTGCCAGCAGTAGACATCGACGCTTGCCTTTCCACTTCTCCCCAGTGAGAAGACAGCATAGACGCACACACACATCATTTGAGTCAAACTGAGAAGACTAATTTTGATCATCAGAAGAGGCAACGTGGCAGAAATGGGAGACGGTCTTTGACAACCAGAGTGAAGACTGACTTTATCAACTGCTACCTGCTGCTTAATGGCTACAAGGCTTCTGGGGAAAAGATGGTTCTGGGCCTACAGAGTCCTCATAAGTCTATATTCTGGGTGAAACTCAAAGGGGTGGTCCCTACGGGACACGATCCCTACTTGATCTCAGTCTTGGAGGTGGGACCCTGCACTGTGTGTGCGTCTCACGGCCACACTCCTTCCCTGCCGCTCACTGCGAAAGATCACGTCGATCTCAACTCTGTCATTTGAGAAAAAAATTCCCAACCTTAAAAAAAAAAGAAAGAAAGAAAGAAGAAAGAAAGAAAGAAAGAAAGAAAGAAAGAAAGAAAGAAAGAAAAAAAGGCCTCACATTTCAGCTTATGAATTTTTATGGTTGACGTAGAAAGGGCTAAGGACGGAGGGGGGAGCATGGGAGGGTTGGAATGGAAATACTGACTGGTTCTGACTTTACTGATGCTGACAAGCATCTACAGCACTTAAATCTCACAGACACAAACACGAGTCTTGCACTTTGAGTCTCTTGCGGGGTTGTTGGGGAGACCGCACGCGTGCTGACTTCACTGGAAATTCCCTGCTGAAGGACCCTTGCTAATATTCTGAACAGTGGGCCTCGGGGCTCTGATCCTCTCACCACCAGGCAGAGTAACCAGCCCTGCCCAGAGCAGCAGAGACCAGAGAGAACAAACCCCCCTGAACCGCAGGACCCGCCGAGGAGGAGGAGGACGGCCCTGCGGGCGCGAGCTCTCCCCGTGGGCGCCCAGGGGATACGCGGAAACGTCCAGGCCCACCCGGGGCACAGCGAGGCCTCTACACTCGGCCTGCGCTCCCGAGCGTCTTCCGCCTTTACACAACACTTCTTGGAAACTTGGATTGAAAGGCCTCCATTATTTTGTTCCTTCAGGAAATGATTCACAGTATTTCCAAAACCAACAGAATCCCTCTCATACAGCGGAATGTGTGAATTCCCAGAGCAGGAATTGCTCTCTGCAGGCCTCCACTGTCTCCTTGCTCATTACGTGCGGGCCTGCTGGTCTTCCACGCTGATGACTCTGGCCCCTGAGCCCCAAACAAGATGAAGAATGTATCTTCTAAAGGTTAATTTTTTAATTAAAAAAAAAAAAATCTCCAGTCTCCCTGAAGCACATCCAGGCTCTGGTTCTGTTTTCTAGGAGAGGGATTTTATGATGCAGAGGAGACGTGTGTGGGGTAGTGGAAAGAACACCGGAGATCAGACTCATCAGATCTCGGGCCTGCATCTGTTACTTACTGGCAGTGGAGCTCTGGGCTCATCCTGTAACCCCTAAGCCTCAATTTCCTCAATTAGAAGAATTGTCACGCTGCCCGCTGGGGCTCGCGTGAGATCAGAAGGCTTAGTGTTTGTAAAAAGAGATGTGAAGGACGAGATATCAGGCAAAATGATGTCTGAATATTGTGGCTCTTATTGTCTGAATGTTATTCTGAATATTATAATGACTTGGAGGCTGGACCCCTCCTCACTGAAGGGATCCGCTCTGTGTCTGCCCGTGGGGCACATCCCAGAGCCCGGGGGAAGGCACTGCCGCGCGCGGTCCCTCCAAGGAGCTGGCGGCGCTGGCAATAGGACCCATGTCAGCGCCTGGTCAGTAGAGCTCCCCGTCTGGTTTTCTGGAGAAAAGTCAGGGCTGCACTGAGGGCCCCGAGGTGCCAAGATGCTTTAGAAATATTCCATCCTGGGGATCCCTGGGGGGGCTCAACGGTTTGGCACCTGCCTTTGGCCCAGGGCATGATCCTGGAGTCCCGGGATCGAGTCCCACGTCGGGCTCCCCGCATGGAGCCTGCTTCTCCCTCTGCCTGTGTCTCTGCCTCTCTCTCTCTCTCTGTGTCTATCATGAATAAATAAATAATAAATCTTAACAAAAAGGAAATATTCCGTCCTCTGTGCCCTATGAACTCTTACAGCCCGCCATATATACCTATGCATCCTTGTTGCTTGAATTTAGACACCCTGGAACGTGAATTCCTGCCACTAGAATTCCAGCATCTTCAATGTGACTGGATCAAATTAGCCAGGAAGCAGCGGGGCCACTTATACCACAACTGCATGCATCACGCCCTCCGAGGTGGGTGCTGAAGCGCTCGCTGACCCAGCCCTCCTTCCCCACCATGAACTGCTCTCCCCCGAAAGGAGCTGGATGCCTCGACCACGAGGGCAGAGGGAGGTGTGGCCTCCTGGGCTCCATTTAGGGCATGTCTGAAGGACCACCCGGCTCCAGAGCTCTCCGGGGAATTGCGCGAGGCCTTTGCTGCAACTGCTTCACAGGGCGGCGAGACTTCTCTCCCGGCCCAGTCCTGCTTCCCTTCCCTCCTTACAGGTCATGTCCCTCCCATGCAGAGGGAGCGAGCCTGGCAGCCCAAGGCTGTTCTCTTTTGAAACACCTGCTGGTAAGTGTGGCCCTTGGCTGGCCTGGGAACTTGGGTTTCGGTGGGCTTTACACCTTTCCCGGACTGAGAAGAGCAGCTCACTGTCCCCAAATTGTTATAAAAAGAATGTGATCTGTGGTAGACGCCTCCTTTCCTCCTGGGAGTCCGGGGTCTGGTCTGTGGGAGGCCCGGGATACCTGTGACCGGTCTCCGGGAAAAGCCTGGCACCGAATCTCTAACACGCTTCCCTAGTGGATCCACCCTGCATGTGTGGCTCCTGGGGCAGCGGAGGCCCCGACGCTCGTGCGTGGTTTCTTCGGGCCTTCACCCCCCTGCCTTTCCCCCTCGCTGGCTTTTCTTTAAATCCCTTCGTTGTAATAACATCTGTGAGTACAGCTATGTGCCAAGCCTGTCGGTCCTCCAGCGAAGCACCCAATGCCCCGAAAGACTTTCTGCGTGCAGATCCCCGTTATCCCAGAAAACCTGGCCTAAGCGAGCCCCTTCCTCGCGGCTGCCCAGGACCCACCTTTCCCAGCAGTTTTATCTGTTTCAGTTGACTGTACCACCGTTCTTCCCGGCTGCTGACCTCATGATCTCAGAATCAAAACTCTCCCATCCAACTGCCTGATTGTCCTTCCAGATACATCTCTGTTATCAAACATAATCTGCATATTCACATCCCCCGAGTGTGTCCTCTGCATTGTCACCACCATCACTGCCATCGTTTGGGCCATGGTATTTTCCATCTAGATAATCACATCAGTTCCCTAATTGTTCTCTTCCCAATCGCACTGGTACACATGGCTGCCCAGTTCATCTTTCTAATGTTAATCTTGGAATAAGTGAGCTTTTCACTCCTTTTTTTTTTTTTTTTAAGATTTCATTTATCTATTTGAGAGAGAGAGAGCATGAGCTGGGGAGGGGCAGAGGGAGAGGGAGAAGCAGACTCCCGACTGAGCAGGGAGCTGGATGCAGGGCTCCATTCCAGGACCCCAGGATCATGACCTGAGCCGAAGGCAAATGCTTAACTGACTGAGCCACCCAGGCGTCCCCTCCACGTGAGTTTTTCACTTTGAAGCCAAACTAAAACAGAACTTTGGTTTTTTCTCACTGACTTCAGAATACCGTTCCACTTCTTAGCAAGACGTTCAAGGCCCCAAGAAGCTGGCCTCAGCCACCCAGCAGGCCTCCTCCTTCCCCTTTCGTCGGGCTACACCTTTTGGCCTTGCAGAACCTCATGCTGCCTTACTGAGCAAGCGTTGCCTTTTTGCCTCTTTCCCTTGTTTATGCTCCTAACTCCGTCTCACAAGGTCCCTCACCTGTGTTCTCTCATCAAGGTCCTTGCACCATTTTAAATGCTGAACTTTTGAGACCTCTGCCGTGCAGCCTTCCAGGCTGCCTCCTTAAGGCGAGTTCAAGTCTCCTCCTGGGCTCTTCTACAGCAAAACAGCTTCCTGTGCTTCCGACCCCTCTGATGCGCGTCTCTGGCAGGAACACCAAGGCTTCTCCTCCCTCCTCCCTGAGCTGCATTGGGAGATCTGGCTCAACGAGGCCGAGAGCAGCGCTGAGCAAGAGCTGCCGTTCCTCACGGGGGACGGTACGCAGCCTAGAGACTCTGTGCCCTGGGCCAGTGGCCGGCCAAGGTTCTGCTTTATATGCCCCATGCATTTGGGCAAGTTTTTTTTTTTTAATTTTTATTTATTTATGATAGTCACATAGAGAGAGAGAGAGAGAGAGAGAGAGAGGCAGAGACATAGGCAGAGGGAGAAGCAGGCTCCATGCACCGGGAGCCCGACGTGGGATTCGATCCCGGGTCTCCAGGATCGCGCCCTGGGCCAAAGGCAGGCGCTAAACCGCTGTGCCACCCAGGGATCCCTGGGCAAGTATTTTCGACCTCAGACGCACCTGTGTGTGTTGTGTACGTGTACATTGTGCCAGCATCTTCTGGACCTCACAGAACAGGCATAAATAGTGACGCGCAAAGGATGAGATAAAAAGTAGGTGTAGAAGGTTCTGATGTTTCCACGCCACACCCGGGGACTCCCGATGCATGAGGTGTGTACACTCCTTGGAGGACCCTGCTTTCTGCTCCTGGGACTCTGTGCTTAGTTTCGCCTTTGAGACCTCTGCCTTGAATTAAAAGATCTTTTTTTTTTTTTCAGTTGTGTTATAAGCAAAGCTAGGAAATATGATTTTTCTGTGGCTGTGGTGCAAAAGATTTATTTTGCAAGCTAAAGATGGATTTCACCCGCAGTGAAGATCTTGGTGGTTGAGCTGCCCTTCGTAGCCAGAGATTATTCAAAGGACATCTGAGTCTTATTTTTATTAAAGGAGGTAGCTATTCACACAGTCCCTGAAGGCTTTTGGCTTTGTCATTGTTGGGTGGTTGTGTGTTCAAACCACACCTCTGATATGTTGTATGATTACAAAGTCTCGTTGGGCTTGCAGGCAGGTTGAGGCAATGTTTTTCCCTTTAGTAATGACAGATCCAGCTTGATAATGCACATCTTTAAGTGGCAGTGACCTTAAAAATGTGAAGCTCTCAGCTCACTTTGCTGTCACAACAGACTTTTGAGCAATCCAAGCAGAAAAAAAAAAAAAAACAAAAACAAAAATGCAAGTGCAAGAAATATGTAAAGGGGGTGTGTGGCATAAAAATAACCATAGAAAGTTTTTGGAAAATAGAGTCAAATGCATATTAGCATCAAGCATAAACTTGAGAATATGACACAGAGTGAGGTTCAAAAAACAAGCGTAGAATAGAAGAACATTTCCGTAACCTTGAACTAGATAAGATCTTTGAACTTGAATTATTATGGAAAGAGAGCCCCAGAAGACAGAAAATTGCTGTTGTATGATAAATCTTTGGGCTGTTATTCTGGAAACTTTCTCCACATAACTCTAAAGTGATTGCATTAATATTGACATCACTTGAGAATTTTATAGTTACAAATGGACTCTCTCTCTGCTGCTACAAACAAGGCTTATTGGAAACCCCGTCAGCGAAAGTCACTGAGACATAGTCCCCTGCCACCATGACTCCAAATGGCAAACTGAGCATCATTCATTGCCGCTTCACACACATCCCACGCACCCCGCGCAACAGGGGTCAGGATGGGCCGCTGTCCACACTCCAGCTCTGAGTCTGATGTTTCAAATCCAATCACCAGTCCACCGCGAGGAATGGACAGTTTGGGGTTTAAAGCAAAATGCACATTTCCCTGGGGAAGACTCATTTCATCGAAGGTCAAAATAAATGAGGCAGAAAGAGAATATAATTAATTACTTTCTTCTCCTCAGTTGGGCTGGTATATTCTCCATCCACCCGGTTCCCCGGGCACTAGACTTTGCTTCATACACTGCTCGGCCCTCACACTCTCCAGGGGAGGCAGGAGCACAATCACCCCAGTGCACCGTGATGTAGACTCCGACTCCGGGCCCCAGTGGAGGCTTCTAGGCCGTGGCCTTCTCCCACAGCAAAGCTGGGGTACACACCAACAAATGTACAGCAAGTTGTGCAGGTAGTTAATAGGGATGTACCTGCCTTTTCTGCAAGGACTTGAGGAATTTAAGAGTGAAAGACAACTCATGCAACAGTTTATACAATAGTTGACGATTCTGAAAAAGCCACAGATATCTCGGAATGCAACTAGTCAGTTAATACAGAAAAAATCTAAAAAAGAAATGATTTTTATGTGTCTCTAGAGTGGAGGTATAGTGTGTATTTTAAGATCTTCTGTTCTGTTGATCTTAGATCAAATCCGGAATGAAGAAAGCACCTCACCTACTCAGTGGTGTGTGAACCAGGAGAAGGGACACACTGAGATTTATAAGTTTTTCCCTAATTCTAGGAAAATAGTAATATTTGATATTTGTAATTCAGGCTGTCTGGATAAATGGTTTGACATTCAATTTCCTAATAGGACACAAAGCCGCTAATAATACCAAATAAGGAAACACCCAACAGAAGTATAAATTGTAACTGAGAGGTGAGATCGCAACTAAGAGAGACCAGCAATATGGAAATATTTTTTTCTGACACTAACATAAATTTCGGCACAGAAGTCCCCACCCAGCCGGTCAGAATTTGCTGGTGGCCCTTTAGGTCCAGTCAGTGGACTTTGCAAGCCATGCGTTGTCACTGCGCTGCCTTCGTTATTCGCTGCCCATCCCCGATACCCTGTCTCAGCGCCTTAGGGAAGAGGAGACGACTTAGAGGGCCATCTCTTCAAATACTCTTCAGGGACATACACTGGCCCAACTCAAGCTCCACATCTCCTTCTCCAGGGGCTGTTAGAGCCTTTGAGGAAAGAAAAGTAATTCCTCTTCACACAAAACTCCATTTACTATTCTGGTTTCAGTTGGAAAACAGAAACCGGCGTCAGTATGTCAAACACGAAGGATTTAATACAGGGAATTGCTTGTAAAGTGTCGGGAGGACGGGAGAAGAGGAGATTCGCAGAGTTCAGAAACTGAACAATCCAAGTAGAATTCTAAGGCTTCTAAGCTAACACCCTCCAGGACTGGACCCGTCCGAAGCCTCCCTCCCTGACTAGGGCTGTACACAAAAGGGCTTCTGGTGAGGCCTGCAGCTGCGGCCCCTCCTGCTGGTGCTGGGTTTGGGCCTAGAACACTTCTCCCTTCCTCCAGCCGCTGCTTGTCCCAGTGTCTGCCATTGGCAGATGCTAACAGGAAGGCCCGGCAGGGAGTCTGAGAAATGTAATTTGCTGACCCCAGGCCCCAAGGAATTCAGAGCAGATTACAAAAGGTTAAGTATCAAGCTGAAAAACATGAGAGAAATAATCCCCACAGTCACACAATTTACTCTAAACCAAAGCTTCCTAAACTTCCTTTCAGTTCATAGCATATGCAGAAATTGGGATAAACTGGAGGAGATTTGAGGGCCTCTGCATGGGGCTTGGTAAAACCATCCATTACATTTTATTTATTTTGTAATTATGATGAATAAGTACGATGCAAAGTATAAGGGAAGATATTAGATATTGAATTTGTCTGAAATTTAAATAAAATATGTTTAATTTGATAAAACAGGAGTTTGCCCCCTTAAAAATTTGTGATTTATGCTTGAAATGGCTACAGGTAATTCTTATCAATGCTCTTCATTTTTTTTTTTTTTAGATTTTTAAAAATTTTATTTATTCATTCATGATAGACAGAGAGAGAGAGGCAGAGACACAGGCAGAGGGAGAAGCAGGCTCCATGCAGGGAGCCCGATGTGGGACTGGATTCCGGGTCTCCAGGGTCATGCCCTGGGCCAAAGGCAGGTGCCAAACCACTGAGCCACCCGGGGATCCCCCTATCAATGCTCTTCAATAAAGAGCTCTTCAAATTGTTGATAGTCACTATTAATAAATTGTTCGCAAATGGACAGAAAAATTTTTTTTAATTTAGAGTAACAATTTCAGAAATTCACTACTATTGAAAACTTAAAAATGAACAGCTCTTCCTTTTCTTCACTGACAAACACAATGTTAACATTTCTTCTGATGACATGGTTTTTGAATTCTATAAAAAATTTTCAAATTCCCCTCATGTGTTTCTAATCACACACGCATTTTCAGCATAGTTACTCTGCAGCTAGCTTGGATGTCCCTAGAATGACACGTCAGTCGCAAATAGACAGGAGCATTAAATAAATATGAAAATAGAAGTATAGGGCAAATGCCGGGTTGGGAGCTACACTGGTGAGAAGCCCCTGCCCTAGCTGCTCCATTCCACCTTCTCTGTCTCTTGGGCACCCACAGCACAAACTTCCCCAGCAGGATCAGAGCCTCTTCGTTCACGTTAGTCCATTTCGGTGTGCTCTATGTGGCCGACGGATGGAGGTGCCAGATGGTAAAGCACCACCCTGACTGCAATCCCTGCATCTTGGCAGAGTGGAGGTAAAAGATATTATTCTGCTTGCCATCTGCAGGAGTCTTGGGCACACTGTCACACCCCCCTCCACTAAGGAACCAGTGTCTGGAATATAATTAGATCCATTTGCAGGGCACAAATTAGGCGGCTCTATCCTCAAGACCAGGAAGAAACACACGGTTTTACCTACTGCAGGTTTCAAAAATTTATTTGAGTCTAGCTCTGCTTGGAACTCCTTTCACTGATTCCTAAAAACCTACATTTATTCTCAATATACAGAGACATACGTTGACAAGAATTCTGGACAGATTTCTAGCAGAATTTTGCATTGCAGCTTTGAAATAAGAATTCTGGGAGACCATCGGTTGGTTTGTGTCGTTGGCAGCTCTAACTTGGCTCCCAGTGGTCCCTCCTCCTATATTCATGCCTGTGGTTTGCTTCTAATAAATAGAATCAGCAAAGAGTGATGGGATGTCACCACCAGGATTAGGCAACAACAGGACACTTGCTTGCATTTTGTTTTCTTTCTTTTGGTCTCTCACTTGCTCAGTCTGATTGAAACCAGTTGCTGTGTTATCAACTGCCCTAGGGGAGGCCCTTATGGCAAGAAACCAAGAGAGATCCTCAGTCAACAGCCTGAGAAGATCTGAGATGCTTGGTCCAAGAGCCTGGAGGAACTGAATCCAGTCAACAATCATGTGAGTGAATTTGGAAGTAGATCTTCCCCATTTGAACCTGCAAATGACTCTAGTCCTAGTTGATGACTTGAAGATTTGTAAGAAACCCTGAGCCAGGAGATCTGAGCTAAGCTGTACCCAGATTCCTGACCATAGAAATTGTGAGATATTATTTGTTGCTTTAAATTGCTAAGTTTGGGAGGAGGGGCAAGATGGCAGAGGAGTAGGGTCCCCAAGTCACCTGTCCCCACCACATTACCTAGATAACCTTCAAATCACCCTGAAAATCTATGAATTCAGCCTGAGATTTAAAGAGAGACCAGCTGGAAGGCTACAGTGAGAAGAGTTCACGCTTCTATCAGGTAGGAAGACGGGGAAAAAGAAATAAAGACACAAAAGGCCTCCGAGGGGGAGGGGCCCACGAGGAGCCGGGCTGAGGCCAGGGCGAGTGTCCCCAGGACAGGAGAGCCCCGTCCCGGAGAAGCAGGAGCTGCACCAACCTTCCCGGGCGGAAAGGGGCTCGCAGGGAGCTGGAGCAGGACCCAGGAGGGCGGGGATGCCCTCGGGCTTCCGGGGACACTAACAGACACCTGCGCCCCGGGAGAGTGCGCCGAGCTCCCTAAGGGCTGCAGCGCGCACAGCGGACCCGGAGCAGCTCGGAGGGGCTCGGGGGCGGCTCCGCGGAGGGGGCTGCGGGGCTGGAGCAGCTGGGGGGGCTCGGGGGAGGCTCCGCCGAGGGGGCTGCGGGGCGGGAGCAGCTCGGGGGGCTCGGGGGCGGCTCCGCGGAGGGGGTTGCGCGGCCCGGGAGCGCGAATCCAACAGCGCAGGCCCCGGAGCACAGGGCGCCGGGACACAGCTCAGGATCCGGCCTCCCCCGGGACAGGCAGAGGCCGGGAGGGCCCAGGACAGCAAGGACGGTCCTGCCCCGAGCTGAGCAGATCAGCGGCCCCGCCCGGAGCCTCCAGGCCCAGCAGACGGAGAGCTCCGGAACTACTGCGGGAGCTGACTCCAGGGCTGCAGAGCTGCCGCCGCCACTGGGGCTGTTGCTCCTGGGGCCTCACGGGGTGAACAATCCCCACTGAGCCCTGCACCAGGCAGGGGCAGAGCAGCTCCCCCACGTGCTCACACCTGAGAATCAGCACAACAGGCCCCTCCCCCAGAACACCAGCTAGACGGACAAGTTCCAGGGGAAGTCAAGGGACTTAAAGTATACAGAGTCAGAAGATACTCCCCCGTGTTTTTTTTTTTTTTTCTTCTTCTTCTTTTTTTCTTTCTTTTTGATTTCTGATTGCTTCCCCCACCCTTTTTTTACCTTTCTTTCTTTTTCTTTCTCTTTTTCTTCTCTTTTTTCATTTTTTTCTTCCTTTTTTCTTTTTCTTTTTCTCTTTTCTTTCCTTCTCTCTCTCCTCTCTTTTTCTCCTTTTCCCAATACAACTTGTTTTTGGCCACTCTGCACTGAGCAAAATGACTAGAAGGAAAACCTCACCTCAAAAGAAAGAATCAGAAACAGTCCTCTCTCCCACAGAGTTACAAAATCTGGATTACAATTCAATGTCAGAAAGCCAATTCAGAAGCACTATTATACAGCTACTGGAGGCTCTAGAAAAAAGCATAAAAGACTCAAGAGACTTCATGACTGCAGAATTTAGATCAAATCAGGCAGAAATTAAAAATCAATTGAATGAGATGCAATCCAAACTAGAAGTCCTAACGACGAGGGTTAACGGGGTGGAAGAACGAGTGAGTGACATAGAAGACAAGTTGATGGCAAAGAGGGAAACTGAGGAAAAAAGAGACAGACAATGAAAAGACCATGAAGATAGATTAAGGGAAATAAACGACAGCCTGAGGAAGAAAAACCTACATTTAATTGGGGTTCCCGAGAGCGCCGAAAGGGACAGAGGGCCAGAATATGTATTTGAACAAATCATAGCTGAAAACTTTCCTAATCTGGGAAGGGAAACAGGCATTCAGATCCAGGAAATAGAGAGATCCCCCCCTAAAATCAAGAAAAACCGTTCAACACCTCGACATTTAATAGTGAAGCTTGCAAATTCCAAAGATAAAGAGAAGATCCTTAAAGCAGCAAGAGACAAGAAATCTGTAACTTTTATGGGGAGGAGTATTAGGGTAACAGCAGACCTCTCCACAGAGATCTGGCAGGCCAGAAAGGGCTGGCAGGATATATTCAGTGTCCTAAATGAGAAGAACATGCAACCAAGAATACTTTATCCAGCAAGGCTCTCATTCAGAATGGAAGGAGAGATAAAGAGCTTCCAAGACAGGCAGGGACTGAAAGAATATGTGACCTCCAAACCAGCTCTGCAAGAAATTTTAAGGGGGACTCTTAAAATTCCCCTTTAAGAAGAAGTCCAGTGGAACAATCCACTAAAACAAGGACTGAATAGATATCATGATGACACTAAACTCATACCTTTCAATAGTAACTCTGAACGTGAACAGGCTTAATGACCCCATCAAAAGGCGCAGGGTTTTAGACTGGATAAAAAAGCAGGACCCATCTATTTGCTGTCTACAAGAGACTCATTTTAGACAGAAGGACACCTACAGCCTGAAAATAAAAGGTTGGAGAACCATTTACCATTCAAATGGTCCTCAAAGAAAGCGGAGGTAGCCATCCTTATATCAGATAAACTAAAATTTACCCCGAAGACTGTAGTGAGAGACAAAGACGGACACTATATCATACTTAAAGGATCTATCCAACAAGAGGACTTAACAATCCTCAATATATATGCCCCGAATGTGGGAGCTGCCAAATATTTAAACCAATTAATAACCAAAGTGAAGAAATACTTAGATAATAATACACTTCTACTTGGTGACTTCAATCTAGCTCTTTCTACCCTCGATAGGTCTTCGAAGCACAACATCTCCAAAGAAACGAGAGCTTTAAATGATACACTGGACCAGATGGATTTCACAGATATCGACAGAACTTTACATCCAAACTCAGCTGAATACATATTCTTCTCAAGTGCACATGGAACTTTCTCCAGAATAGACCACATACTGGGTCACAAATCAGGTCTGAACCATTACCAAAAGATTGGGATCGTCCCCTGCATATTCTCAGACCATAATGCCTTGAAATTAGAACTAAATCACAACAAGAAGTTTGGAAGGACCTCAAACACGTGGAGGTTAAGGACCATCCTGCTAAAAGATGAAAGGGTCAACCAGGAAATTAAGGAAGAATTAAAAAGATTCATGGAAACTAATGAGAATGAAGATACAACCATTCAAAATCTTTGGGATGCAGCAAAAGCAGTCCTGAGGGGGAAATACATCGCAATACAAGCATCCATTCAAAAACTGGAAAGAACTCAAATACAAAAGCTAACCTTACACATAAAGGAGCTAGAGAAAAAACAGCAGATTGACCCCACGCCCAGCAGAAGAAGAGAGTTAATTAAGATTCGAGCAGAACTCAACGAAATCGAGACCAGAAGAACCGTGGAACAGATCAACAAAACCAGGAGTTGGTTCTTTGAAAGAATTAATAAGATAGATAAACCACTAGCCAACCTTATTAAAAAGAAGAGAGAGGAGACTCAAATTAATAAAATCATGAATGAGAAAGGAGAGATCACTACCAACACCAAGGAAATACAAACAATTTTAAAAACATATTATGAACAGCTCTACGCCAATAAATTAGGCAATCTAGAAGAAATGGACGCATTCCTGGAAAGCCACAAACTACCAAAACTGGAACAGGAAGAAATAGAAAACCTGAACAGGCCAATAACCAGGGAGGAAATTGAAGCAGTCATCAAAAACCTCCCAAGACACAGAGTCCAGGGCCAGATGGCTTCCCAGGGGAATTCTATCAAACGTTTAAAGAAGAAACCATACCTATTCTACTAAAGCTGTTTGGAAAGATAGAAAGAGATGGAGTACTTCCAAATTCATTCTATGAGGCCAGCGTCACCTTAATTCCAAAACCAGACAAAGACCCCACCAAAAAGGAGAATTACAGACCAATATCCCTGATGAACATGGATGCAAAAATGCTCAACAAGATACTAGCCAATAGGATCCAACAGCACATTAAGAAAATTATTCACCGTGACCAAGTAGGATTTATCCCCGGGATGCAAGGCTGGTTCAACACTCGTAAAACAATCAATGTGATTCATCATATCAGCAAGAGAAAAACCAAGAACCATATGATCCTCTCAATAGATACAGAGAAAGCATTTGACAAAATACAGCATCCATTCCTGATCAAAACTCTTCAGACTGTAGGGATAGAGGGAACATTCCTCAACATTTTAAAAGCCATCTACGAAAAGCCCACAGCAAATATAATTCTCAATGGGGAAGCACTGGGAGCCGTTTGCCTAAGATCAGGAACAAGACAGGGATGTCCACTCTCACCACTGCTATTCAACATAGTACTGGAAGTCCTAGCCTCAGCAATCAGACAACAAAAAGACATTAAAGGCATTCAAATTGGCAAAGAAGAAGTCAAACCCTCCCTCTTCGCCGATGACATGATACTCTACATAGAAAACCCAAAAGCCTCCACCCCAAGATTGCTAGAACTCATACAGCAATTTGGCAGTGTGGCAGGATACAAAATCAATGCCCAGAAATCAGTGGCATTTCTATACGCTAACAATGAGACTGAAGAAAGAGAAATTAAGGAGTCAATCCCATTTACAATTGCAACCAAAAGCATAAGATACCTAGGAATAAACCTAACCAAAGAGGTAAAGGATCTATACCCTAAAAACTATAGAACACTTCTGAAAGAAATTGAGGAAGACACAAAGCGATGGAAAAATATTCCATGCTCATGGATTGGCAGAATTAATATTATGAAAATGTCAATGTTACCCAGGGCAATATACACGTTTAATGCAATCCCTATCAAAACACCATGGACTTTCTTCAGAGAGTTAGAACAAATTATTTTAAGATTTGTGTGGAATCAGAAAAGACTCCGAATAGCCAGGGGAATTTTAAAAAAGAAAACCATAGCTGGGGGCATCACAATGCCAGATTTCAGGTTGTACTACAAAGCTGTGGTCATCAAGACAGTGTGGTACTGGCACAAAAACAGACACATAGATCAATGGAACAGAAGAGAGAACCCAGAAGTGGACCCTGAACTTTATGGCCAACTAATATTTGATAAAGGAGGAAAGACTATCCACTGGAAGAAAGACAGTCTCTTCAATAAATGGTGCTGGGAAAATTGGACATCCACATGCAGAAGAATGAAACTAGACCACTCTTGTTCACCATACACAAAGATAAACTCAAAATGGATGAAAGATCTAAATGTGAGACAAGATTCCATCAAAATCCTAGAGGAGAACACAGGCAACACCCTTTTTGAACTCAGCCACAGTAACTTCTTGCAAGATACATCCACGAAGGCAAAAGAAACAAAAGCAAAAATGAACTATTGGGACTTCATCAAGATAAGAAGCTTTTGCACAGCAAAGGATACAGTCAACAAAACTCAAAGACAACCTACAGAATGGGAGAAGATATTTGCAAATGACGGATCAGATAAAGGGCTAGTTTCCAAGATCTATAAAGAACTTATTAAACTCAACACCAAAGAAACAAACAATCCAATCATGAAATGGGCAAAAGACATGAAGAGAAATCTCACAGAGGAAGACATGGACATGGCCAACATGCACATGAGAAAATGCTCCGCATCACTTGCCATCAGGGAAATACAAATCCAAACCACAATGAGATCCCACCTCACACCAGTGAGAATGGGGAATATTAACAAGGCAGGAAACCACAAATGTTGGAGAGGATGCGGAGAAAAGGGAACCCTCTTACACTGTTGGTGGGAATGTGACCTGGTGCAGCCACTCTGGAAAACTGTGTGGAGGTTCCTCAAAGAGTTAAAAATAGACCTGCCCTACGACCCAGCCATTGCACTGTTGGGGATTTACCCCAAAGATTCAGATGCAATGAAACGCCGGGACACCTGCCCCCCCGATGTTTCTAGCAGCAATGTCCACAATAGCCAAACTGTGGAAGGAGCCTCGGTGTCCATCGAAAGATGATGGATAGAGAAGCTGTGGTCTATGTATACAATGGAATATTACTCAGCCATTAGAAACGACAAATACCCACCATTTGCTTCAAGGTGGATGGAACTGGAGTTTATTATGCTGAGTGAAGTAAGTCAATCGGAGAAGGACAAACAGTGTATGTTCTCATTCATTTGGGGAATATAAATAATAGTGAAAGGGAATATAAGGGAAGGGAGAAGAAATGTGTGGGAAATACCAGAAAGGGAGACAGAACATAAAGACTCCTAACTCTGGGAAACGAACTAGGGGTGGTGGCAGGGGAGGAGGGTGGAGGGTGGTGGTGAATGGGTGACAGGCACTGAGGGGGGCACTTGACGGGATGAGCACTGGGTGTTTTTCTATATGTTGGTAGATTGAACACCAATGAAAAATAAATTTATTAAAAAAAATAAATTGCTAAGTTTGGGGCTCATTTGTTCCTCCGCAGAGTAGTTGGGAAAGACATCTAGAAGAGCACCTATTTGCAGGGAAGGGCATAATCAGTTTGTGAGTCTACTTTCTCTTTGTCATTTCTCTTGCTCTTGGGTGAAAAATATGCATACCTGATGGTTAGAGTTCTGGCAACCATCTCGGAGCATACAGATGAGTGTCTCATTGTAAGAATGGCATGAACATCATTTCTCAATATCATAATCACTCTAGTGCTTAAACACATGGAGTAGAATGGAAAACAGAATTACTCTCACTAAGTAAACCTTTCTTTCTTTGCCCCTTGCCCGCTCTCTTATAGCTCAATTTGCATAAGCTAAAGGTACATTAAGATATAGCCCTCTGCATTGAACCTGTCTTCGTCTAACACCACTTTAGAAAGCTGTCAATTTCTATTCTATTCCTACATGACCAGAGGTTTCTTTAAAACAGTTAAAAATTCCCAACGCCAATGGTAATTTGCATGGTAGTCCTATGAATTAAGAGTATTTTTTTTTTTTGCACTTTATGTAGGATGTTTTCTTATGTGTGCTAGGCAGTGAAAGATAGAAGTAGGGAGGGGTTGCCTTACTACCAGTGGCTCTATCCATCCTTGAACTCCATAACTATTGGCTTCGATTGATGGAGTTTGCCAGGTTAATTCAACTGTGATAACCTGATCCAGCCATAGGTGAGCCATTGTCCAGGTACATCCTGACACTATGGATACATTTAAGAGGCATAGCAAGTTATTTAAGCATCAGGTGACTGTTTAGGTGAAGCAAGAATGGCTCCGGAAGCATGAGACTGTGAGGAAAGGTGTCCCAGTCTCAAGCCAAAGTTGGGACTACCCACACAATGTTAGAACTCAGAGGCATCATTGAGAGAACATCTCAGAAGTGAGCAATATTTACTTGGGAATTCAAGGAATATAAAATAGTTTATAGGTTTCAGTTTCCCCCTTTCAAAATGAAAAGGTTTTTTTAGGTCTCATGGAAAAATGTAAAATCTTAGAACTTACGTCACCCAGTTCACTGAATTGAAAAACATCAGAGAGTGATATTGCTTTTTAGCCGCTAAAATGTTAATACATAGGCATATTTAGGAAGCCACTCACTAAAGGCAGCTTTATAACTTTTCATCTTGAAATTATGCTTCAAGCTGTAGTGCAAAGATGGTAAGGACTCCTGGATTGGACCTAATTATCACTGAAGATGGTCATTTTGCGAGGGGGAAAACTGAGGATGAGAAAGACCCAGAGGTCTTGGTGCCTGTTGATATTTCTAGGCCTGTAACCAACTCTCTTGACTCCCAAAGTCAAGGCTTCCTAGCACTGTTTTAGGAAATTTAGGAGGGGGTCAGCGTTGACTGGTTTAGAACTTAAGCGACTATTATTTGCCCATAAACTGTGTTGTACTGGACAATTGTTTTCACTTAATTGTGACAGCAACTACTGTTAATTCCCTTTTTAAAAATTAAGTTAAAACTGGTAAACTTTCTTTCATACCAGTCAAAACTGGTAAACATTCTTTCAAACTGGCTTTCATATGGTCTTCATTCCAACAGTCATGGGCTCAGAAGTTCCCAAGGAAGGAAGAAGAATGGACCTTGAAGATAACTCACTGTTTTTGCCACAACACACTTGGCTATCTGGAATGTTTTTATTTCCTTCTCCGCTGAGCAAACTCTAGTTCATCCCTATAGGTTTAGCTCAATTATTATCTTTCCTGCAAAGCCTTCTCTCTGTTTTCTCACTGGGTTTTATAAATCCTTCCATCTTGACACTTCCTTGTTATTCATTTAGCAAGTTTTAAGTCCCTCCATATGTTAGGCATTATTCTGGGAACTGGGGATTTAGCAGTGACCAAAACGAAGTCCTTTCCTTTGCAAAGCTTATTGCATCATAGCTATTTAGTATCTTTCGTACTCTAAGGCTGTCTCAAATCGAGATAAGAAGGACAATGTTCAAACTTCAAGCGTTTTTATTCCCAACTAAATGTATAAATCTATTATCCAGGATTAAGATAAAACAATTAGATAAGGCTTCAAAAGTACTTCAGATTCTTTCCTATTAACCACAAAGGTAGTATTTGTGATTTATAAATCATGTCTCTTTTAGGGAGTCATGGGCCTTGAAAGGACTTTGGAGATTATTTAATTAACTACTTCAGTTCAGATGAGAAATCTGAGTATTGAGTCACAAGATTTTATTAGCTCAGGATTATGTGCCCAAGTCAACATTAGGGCTAGAAGTAGAATCTAAGAATATTGATTCTTATACAGGTTCCTTTGATGTGCTGCATTTTGTGAAAAAGTGTCACACTGAAAAATATGATTTAATTATGTTTATAAAATTATCCTTTCCAAAAATTATAGCATTAAAATTCAGGTTAAAAAAAAAAGGCACTACAACAATCGGGATATGGTGGTGTGTGTGTGTGTGATAGTCTTAAGGACATTTTCTAGTTCCAATACATGGGGGAAAAAAGAGATATAAATAATCTGAATAAAAACATATTGGAGAATGGTAATACAGAGTTGAAAAATCTCAAGTTGCATTGTAAGTGTGACAAATGACATATCACATCAAGTTCTACACAGCCCTTTTCTAAAATTTTAAGGATTCCATTATAAATCTTCTTTATGTTAATTTGGGATCTGTGATAGTGCACACACACACTCAGAAACCTGAAAATCAGAGTTTTAATGGAAAACTGATAGAAAAATAAAGCCATTATGCACAGTTTTTAGCAACCACTGAATTCTAGCACACATTCTTGCTCTTTGAACCTTTGCTCTCACACACTAGCAGTCTAAGTCTAACCCCCCCACCCCGCTTTCACACCTACACATTCAGCCACTCACCTGCCCCTCACACACAGTCCTGACACATTATTCCATCTCCTTTATCTTTGGGAGATAGTGTGAGGGAGAAACAAAAGTCAGGAGCACAGATGCATGATGTACAAATGTGCGCATTACACAAAGCCTGTGGAAAAAAGCTTTGAATGAAACAGTAATAATTTATTTCAGAATAATTAACTTTAGTAAAATCAGTGAAAATATAGCCAGCTCCTCCAGCTTAATTTCATAAGGTTAGAAAGAAAGATTGTGATTCAGAGTTTAATCCTCCATTTTTTATAACAATATATCTAAACAAATACATTGATAATTTCCTGAGGAAAAGTACTATTAAAACAGTACTATTAAATTAGTTTTAATCATCCTAAAAAGAAGAAAATAATAGCTTTATTTCTTCTTCTGAAGTTTTTTTGGGTTTTCTTATATCTTTTATTTTTTTTCATTGTAAGTGTACTCAATCCTCATTTCCTGTTTCCCACATGCCCCACCCAACTCCCCTTTGGTAACCATCAATTTGTTCTTTATAGTCTTAAGAGTGTTTCTTGGTTTGCTTGTTTCTCTCTCTTTTTTTCCCTTTCCTCATTTGTTTCACTTCTTAAATTCCGCATATAAGTGAAGTCAGATTATATTTGTCCTTCTCTGACTGACTTATTTCATTTAACATAATACTCTAGCTCCATCTCTGTTGTTGCAAATGGCAAGATCGTATTCTTTTATATGGCCAAATAATATTTCATTATATATATATATAATAATGCACTACCTCTACTTTATCCATTCATCAGTTGATGGACATTTGGACTGCTTCTATAATTTGGCTATTATAAATAATGCTGCTGTAGACATAGGGTGCGTGTGTCCCTTTGAATTAATAATGTTTTTGTACTTTGGGGATAAATACCACTAGTGTGATTACTGGATAATAGAGTAGTTCTATTTTTAACTTTTTAAGGTACTTCCAACTGTTTTCCATAGTGGCTGCCATGGTTTGTAGTCCCACCAATAGTGCGCGAGGGTTCCTTTTTCTCCAAACACTTGCTGTTTGGGTTTTTGATTTTAGTCATTCTGACAGGTATGAGGTGATATCTTATTATAGTTTTGATTTGCATTTCCCTGATGATGAGTGATGTTGAGCATCTTTTCATGTGTCTGTTGGCCATCTATCTGTAGGTGTTCTTTGGAAAAATGTCTGTTCATGTCTTCTGCTCATTTTTAAATTGGATTATTGATTTTTGAGTATTGAGTTGTGTCAGTTATTTATATATTTCGGATACAAACCCTTTCTCGGATATGTCATTTGCAAATATCTTCTCCCATTCAGTAAATCTTTTAGTTTTGTTGGCTGTTTTCTTTGCTGTGCAGAGGCTTATTTTGATATAGTCCCAATAGTTTATTTTTCCTTTTATTTCCTTTGACTCAAGACATATATCTAGAAAAATGTTGCTATGGCCCTGTCAGAGATTACTGCTTGTGCTATCTTCAAGGATTTCTATAGTTTCAGGTCTCACTTTTAAGTATTTAATCCATTTTGAGTTTATGTTTGTTTATGGTGAAAGAAAGTGGTCCAGTATCATTTTTTTGCATGTAGCTATTCAGTTTTCCCAACACCACTTATTCGAAGACTGTCTTTTTCCAGTTGTATATTCATTCCTCCTTTGTTGAAGATTACTTGACCATACAGTTGTGGAATTATTTCTGGGTTTTCTGTTCTATTCTGTTGATCTATGTGTCTGTTTTTATGCCAGTACCATACTGGTTTAATCACTACTTCTGTGTAATATAACTTGAAATCTGGAATTGTAATACATCCAGTTTTTTTCTTTTTCAAGGTTGCTTTGGCTAATTGAGGTCCTTTGTGGTTCCACACAAATTTTACAATTGTTTAGTTCTAGTTCTGTGAAAGATGCTATTGGTAGTTTGATAGAGATTGCATTAAATCTGTAGATTGCTTTAGGTAGTATAGGCACTTCAACAATATTTGTTCTTCCAACCCATGAGCATAGAATGTCTTTCCATTGTCTTGATTTTTTTTCCATCAGTGTTTTATAGTTTTCAGAGTACAAGTCTTTCACCTTTTTTTTTTAAAGATTATTTATTTATTTATTCATGGGAGACACACAGAGAGAGGTAGAGACACAGGCAGAGAGAGAAGCAGACTCCATGCAGGGAGCCTGACGTAAGACTTGATCCCGGGACTCCAGGACCACACCCCGGGCCGAAGGCAGATGCTTAACCACTGAGGCATCCAAGGATCCCCCCCTCTTTCACCTTTTAGATTAAGTTTATTCCTAGATATTTTATTGTATTTGGTGTAATTGTAAATGGAATTGTTTTCTTAATTTCACTTTCTGCTACTTTGTTATTAGTGTATAGGAATGCAACAGATTTCTGCACAATCATCTTGTATCCTGCAACTTTACTGAATTCATTTATTGGTTTTAATAGTTTTTTGGTGTGGTCTTTAGGATTTTTTATACTGTATCCTGTCATCTGCAAGTAGTGAGAGTTTTACTTCTTCCTTAGCAATTTGGATGCCTTTTATTTCTTTAGGTTGTCTAATTGCTGTGGCTAGGACTTCCAGCAACATGTTGAATAAAAAGTGGTGAGAATGGATATCCTTGTCTTGTTCCTGTCTTTAGGGGAAAAGCTCTCAGTTTTTCACCATTGAGTATGATGTTGGCTGTGGGTTTTTCATATAAGGCCTTTATTATGTTGAGGTAAACCTACTTTGCTAAGTGTTTTTTATCATGAATGGATGTTGTACTGTGTCAAATGTTTTGTCTGCATCTATTGAAATGATCATATTGTTTGTATCCTTTCTCTTATTGATGTGACTTATGTTGATTGTTTTGTGAATATTGAACCTCTGTTGCATCCTGGGAATACATCTCATTTGATCGTGGTATATGATTTTTTTTAATGTATTGTTGGATTCAGTTTGCTAATATTGATGACTTCTTCTTCTATAACCGTGATATTGGCAAATATTTCTCTTTTTTTGTGGTGTCTTTATCTGGCATTGGTATCAGGATGATATTGGCCTCCTACAATGAATTTGGAAGTTTTCCTGATTCTTGTATTTTTTGGAATAGTTTGAGAAGAGTAAGTATTAACTCTTCTTTCAATGTTTCGTAGAATTAACCTATGAACCTATCTGGTCCTGACTTTTGTTTTTTGGGTTTTTATTCTTGATTACTGATTCAGTTGCATTGTTGGTAATTGGTCTGTTCAAATTCTCTTTCTCTTCCTGCTTTAGGTTTGGTAGTTTATATGTTTCTAGGAGTTTATACACTTCTTCTAAGTTGTCCAATATGTTGGCATATTGGTTTTCATAAGATGAAATGGTTGTTTCATCCATTGGTTGTTATTTTTCCTGTTTTATTTGTGATTTTGTTTATTTAGGTCCTCTCTCTCTCTCTCTCTCTTTTTTTTTTTTTTTTTTTTTGATGGGTCTGGCTAGAGGTTTATCAATTTTGTTGATCTTTTGCAAGGACCAGCTCCTAATTTCATTGATTTTTTTCTATTGTTTTTTAGTTTCTATATCATTTATTTCTGCTCTAATATTTATTATTTCCTTCCTTCTATTGGTCTTTGGGTTTTGTTTATTGTTCTTTTTCTAGCAGTAAAGTATAAAGTTAGGTTGTTTATTTGAGATTTTTTTTTTGCTTCTTGAGGTAGGCCTGTATTTTTTTTTAATTTTAAAGATTTTATTTATTCACTCATGAGAGAGACAGAGAGAGAGGCAGAGACACAAGCAGAGGGAGAAGCAGGCTCCATGCACCGGGAGCCCGACGTGGGATTCGATCCCAGGTCTCCAGGATCGCGCCCTGGGCCAAAGGCAGGCGCCAACCCGCTGCGCCACCCAGGGATCCCTTCCCTCACTTTCAATCTGCAAATTACTTTAGGTCTGAAATGAGTCTCCTGTTGGCAGTATAGAGATGGGACTTGTTTTTTTAAATCCATTCTGTCACCTTATGTCATTTTCTTTTTCTTTTCTTTTTTTAGAGAGAGAGAGAGAGAGAGAGAGAGAGAGCATGAGCAGGGGTGAGAGGCAGAGGGAAAAGAAGAGAAAGAATCTTAGGTAGGCTCCACACTCAGTGAAGGGTTCAGTGAGGGGCTCATTCCCACATCCCTGAGATCATGACCTGAGGTGAAATCAGGAACCTGATGCTTAACTGACTGAGCCACCCATGCCCCTGTTACCGCATATCTTTTGATTGGAGCATTTAGTCCATTTACATTCACAGTAATTACTGAAAGTATATACTTCTTGCCATTTTGTTATTTGTTTTGTGGCTATAGTTTTTCTCTTTTGCTTTTTCTCTTCTCTCACAGTTAGTTGGCTTTTGGTAGTGATAAACTTGGATTCCTTTCTCTTTACTTTTTGCAGTTTGGTTTTTACTTTTTGCAGACTGGTTTTTAATTTGTGGTTACCAGTAGGTTGTATATAACATCTTCTACAGATAGTCTATATTAAGTTGATGGTTGCTTAAGTTTAAACCCATTCTTTACTCCTTTCCCCCACCATGTTTTAGATGTGTGGTATCACATATTTTACATCCTTTTATGAATCTTTTGACTGATTTTTATAGAAATACTTATTTTTACTGCTTTTGTGTTTTTTTTTTCTTTTCATACTTTCACATTTGGTCTTTCCTTTCCACTCAAAGGGTCCCCTTTAATATTTCTTGTAGGGCTGGTTTAGTGGTCATGAAATCCTTTAGTTTTTGTTTGAGAAACTCTTTCTCTCTCCTTCTATTCTGAATGATAGCCTTGCAAGGTAGAGTACTCTTGGCTGCAGATTTTTCTCTTTCAGTACTTTTAATATATCATGCCACTCTCTTCTGGCCTGCAAAGTTTCTGCTAAATAATTTGCTGATAGCCTAATGGAGTTTCCCTCATACGTAACTATCTTTTCTCTTGCTTCTTTTAATTTTTTTCTTTATCACTACTTTTTGCCATTTTGATTACTTTGTATCTTGGTGTGGACCTCTTTGTGCTGTTTTTGGTGGGATTTCTGTGCCTCCTCGGTCTGAATATCTATTTCCTTCCTCAAATTAGGGACATTTTCAGCTACTACCTCTTAAAATAAATTTTCTGTCCCCTTTTCTCTTTCTTCTTCTGAGATCCGTGTAACAGGAATATTATTATGCTTGATGGAGTCACTGAGTTCCCTAAAACTATGCTCAATTTGCATAATTTTCTTTCCTCTCATTTGTTCAGCTTGATTACTTTCCATTACTCTGTCTTCCAGGTTGTTAATTCATTCTTCTGCTTCATCTAGGCTGGTATTTATTCCATCAAATGTATTTTTAATTTCATTTATTGTGTTTTTAATCCCTTATTGGTTCTCTTAAGAGTGTTAAGGGTTTCACTGCTGTCTTCCATTCTTTTCTCAAGTCCAGTGAGTATCCTTATGAACATTACTTTAAATTTTCTACCAAGCATGTTACTTATATCCATTTTGCTTTAGTCTCTTGCTGTGATTTTGTTCTGTTGTTTCATTTGGGAAATATTTCCCTGTCTCTCATTTTGTCTGGCTTTCCACATCTGTCCCTGTGTGTTAGGAAAGTCAGCTGCTTCTCTTGCTCTTAATGATAATAGCCTCATGAAGAAGTAGTCCTGGTGGTGCAGGAAAACTCTAAATTTAACTTTCTACTGGCTTTGCCCTGCAGGCTGAACTCTTTCTGATTGTGTACTATATTTAGATTTAGGAAGCTATAATTAGGTCAAATATTAGATTTTTAAAACACACAAATATGGTAAACCATCAATGCCAAAATTACCCAAGCCAGACACCATGGCAAACCCAAAACTACCAAGTAAAATAGATGTTATAAAATCTCTCTGAAAGTGGTGGCCTTTGACTCTGCATTACTGTCCCTGACAAAGCATTTGTATTTTACATAATAAATTTTTGTTTATCAAAAATCTTGGATGTTCTAGCAAGTAATACAATTATGAACAACAGTATAGAAAGATGTATGCTTTCTCCAGAAATAGCTCACCTTCAGCACAGGTTGCAACTCTAAAAAATGAGTGGGATTCTTTTCGTTACTAGTGGCAGGAAAACTGACCCAATCTGGCCTAAAAGGAAACTTAATTGTTTTGTCTAACTAGAAAGCCCAAGTATAGGTCCCAAGGCTTCAAGAAGTAAAGCTGGATTCAAGCAAAACAATTCACTAGTGCTCCCGCCATTAATTCTCCTTCCACATGGCTTCATAATCAGGTTCCATACAGTAGTGCTCTAGTCCTTCCATCCTCTTAGGTTCATGATGAAAAAGCAAGAGCAAGTTGGCTTCCCCAAGAACTCAAATTTACTGACTTGAGTCTCGTTTTCATCCCTGAGTCAATCACTGTGGCTAAGGGAAATGATGCACTGACTGGCTTAAGCCTAAGGAGTATGTTTCACTTTTAGGTAAGAACAGAGGTATAGCCTGCTCAAGCACATGGACTGAAGGGAGAGTAAGGAAAGACTAAAACTTAGTATGAAAATTGGGAGCTGTCGCTGGAAGATGGAATGGATGGGATTCTAGAATACAAGCCACATATGCCTATTTTATGAGGAATCTCAATTGTGGCCATGGAGATATAGTTTTACTGGCTTTATCAGTACCAATTAAAAAATGGTCTTACATCAAAGGTGATGATAAAAAATGCATAGTGGGTCCACCATTTATAAGGCAGATGTGCCACTGGATTGTCAGTTTACATGGCTGTACAAAGACAGTTATACCACTTACAACTCATTTTTTGGGTGAGGATTGATAAACCAATGCATGTGAAAACATAGGTGGTTAACAAAGGTCAATTGTCTTCCCATTTTTCCTTGGACTCAAAATTTCTTTTCTTAGGTTTGGAATTATTCAAAATAGGAAGTATGCCTGATTCATTTTAAAAAAAATCTTTAGAACCTAAGACAATAGCTTAGTATAGTAAAAACTTAACATGTGCTGAAAAACTAAATAGGTGTATTGGTTAGGTTATAGGATAGGCTGCTGTAACAGAGAACACAATATATAATGGAGCAAACAAGATAAATGTTTATTTCTCTCTCACAGAGCAGTCTGGAGCTTTTGGGCAGTTTTTGGTAGGAAGGCAGCTCTGCTCCTATAGATCATATGGCCTTCAGTCTCATTTCATCTCTCCCTTGTTTTCTTTGTGAGCAAGGTTGAGACTTGCTGACCGTCATCACCACTGTGTTCCAGCCCATGGGAAGTGGGAAGAAGATACAATGGGCAAAGAGCTTCCTTTTAAGAAAGTGATACAAATATTGTGCACATCTTTCTAGTCACATTCTCTCAGACATTAGTCATATGGCTACAGTGAGCTACAAAGAATGTTGAGAAGGATAGCTTCTAACAAGGCAATCATAAGCCAGCTAAGGGGTATCCATTACAAAAAAAAAAACAAAAAGATGAGGAGATAGAAGATCAATGAGTGGCTTCTGTCACATGCAGCCATGTGAAGATCAGAGACACTGCAGCAGTGGGTACCAGTTTTCTTGCAATGTCACTGACAATGAAAAAGCAAAGGAAAGGCCACTTGGAGAGAACTGGGTGTCACAGTTTCAGAGTGTCATATGTAAATGTGCCTCTGTGTGTTAGAGCTAAAGATGGAGGTTAAATTAATGGAATTTTAGCAAATTGACTAAGTATAATCTTAAATGAATTTTAGAAAGCACTCACTGTTTTTCATTCAGTTCACTTAATTTTATTAGGTTCAAAGTATAAACACAGAATTTATTTATTGGATTTTACTGCTAAAGGGTTACTTTTCTAAGAATGATTTGCCCTCATTTGATCACTTCTCCATATGAAAGTTCTAAGGAATGTAGGAAGCATTATTTGAGCTAAGAATTATGCTTTTAACTAAAGATATATAAAAGAATCTTAATTGATGAATTACAGTCTGTTCCATGTTGAAGAGAGCTGTCCTAAATCAAATATGACATATTTAGGCAATTAGATGTCCCAGAAAATCTGGGGCAGTCTAATTTTAGATATCTGGTGTTGTCACCAATTGTATAAAACATTTTTGAGCATATATCACCAATATATGTATATTTATATATCCGGGTGCTTATATATGAACTGACATGTGCATATTATAAAACATATCCCAAAAAAGAAAAAAAATTTAGAAGATCTTATTTATTTAAGACAGAGAGAGTGCACTTGAGTGAGGGGAGGGGTAGAAGGAGAGAATCTTAAGGAGACACCACACTGAACATGGAGCCTGACGTGGGGCCTAATCTCAAGACCTTGAGATCATAACTGGAGCCAAAACCAAGAATTGGATGCTTAACTGAGTGCCCCCCAAAAAGAAATTTTTAAAAGATGAGCTAAACTAATTGCAAATAGAAGTTTTAATACTCACTTCTTATATCCTCCTAGGGCTCATGCATATACAACATGAAAATCATTGCCTAGTCAGTACTAGAGTCTAGACCAGAACCCAGGTCTAACTTATATAGTTCAGTGGTCTTTCCTCTTCACTGCATTACCTTTCATCTTTCTAATGTCCCATGTAACTAAAGTTCTGTTCCAGACAAGATGGAGTAAGTGTATCCCATTTTACACCTCCTGTTAATAACAACAGCAATACCAAAAAAACCCGAACAAAATATACAAGTCATTTACCAGAAGATCTGAAAAGTGGGGGAAAAGTGAATTAGCTAGACATCTTGAGACTTGAGTTATGACCTGGTAGTGAACTTCCTGTGTTTTTTTTTTTTTTCTTGCCCTCTATATATCCAGGTCTATATGCTAAAAATATCTGTAACCTTGAAACAACAGTGGGCAGAGACAAAAAAACAAATAAACGAAACAACAACAAAATAAGAAAACCTTATTTCTCTAGCCAAAGGACTGGGACAGGGGAAGCCCAGTGGAACAGAAACTTCTTAACTATATGTGGTAGGCAGAATTTAAATTGTACCCCCTGCCCCTCCCCACCTCCCCCCAAGGTTCCTACCATTGAGTACATGCCCTGACCTAGAACTGTGAATTTGAAGGACATGACGTCTGTGGTTAGACTATGTTATACGGCATGGTAGAAAATCAGATATGGAGATTATCCAGGTGCTCCTGGTATAATCACATGAGCCCTTTAGAAGTCAAGAGTTTTCTTTGCCTGGTAGTGGAAGGGGGAGAAGTCAGAGAGACTGAAGCGTGAGAAGCATTTGACATGAGGGTGGTCTTCTGTCGCTAAGATGGAGAAGTCTACATGGCAAAGATCTGAGAGTTTGGGAGCTGAGTGTAGACCCCTGCTGACAGGTAGTAAGACTCAGTGACCTCAGTCTAATGACCGGGAGGAAATAAATTCTGCCAGCGATGTGAAAGAGGTAGACGTGGAGCTTTCCCTAGTTGAACCTCCAGGAGGGGATGGAGTGGGCCTATATCTTGATTTTAGCCTTATGAGACATTGAGCTATGGGACTCTTAACTAAGGAAACCTTGAGCTAATACATTTTTGTTGTTTTAAACCACTAAGTTATTGGTAATTTCCTTGTTCTCAAGACAAACCCTATGAAAAAGCCATGTACTCCCTCATCCCTACAGTGCTGCAGGAGTGGGGCTGGTTGTCAGAATTCTGACTTCCACCATCTATTAGTTTCCTGTTGCAATTATAAAAAATTCCCAAAAATTAGTGGCTTAAAACAACACAAATTTATTATCTTACAGTTCTGGAGATCAGAAGGCCAAAATGGCTCTTGCTGGCTAAAATCAAGGTATCCATAGAGCTGCCTTCTTTCTGGAAGCCTTTCTGAGGCTTTGGGGAGAATCCATTTCCTCTCCTTTTCCGTTTTTTAGAGGCTGCTTGTATGCCTTGGCTCACGGCCCCTTTCTCTATCTTTAAAGCATAACTCCAATCTCTACTTCTGTGATCACATCTCCCCTCTTTTTTTTTGATCCTTTTGCCTTCTTTTTATAAAGACACTTGTGATTACGTTGGGCTCACCTTGATAATCCAGGGTAATTTTCCCATATCAAGATCCTTAACTTAATCACATTTGCAAAGTCTCTTACCATGGAAGGTAACATATTCACAGGTTCGAAGGATTAGGTTGTAGACACTGGGGAGCGGGGTGTGTGTGTGGGGAGGTGGGGGTGTGTGGTCATTGTTCTGTCACAGCAACTCCCACTGAATAACACTGTAGAAGCTTTATAAACCAAATTGACATTTGAATCACAGCCACAAATGTGAGCTAGAATTGCTCAATTAGGATATCTTTTTTCAGAGAGAGAAAGAAAAAGCAAGTGGGGAGAGGGGGCAGAGTGCAAGGGAGAGAGAGAATCCCAAGCAAGCTCCACACCCAGTACAGAGCCCAACATGGAGCTATATCCTATAACCCTGAGATCATGACCCGAGACAAAATTCAGAGTCAGACACTAACTACCTGAGCCACCCAAGTGCCCCTCAATTAGAATATTTGAATAGGAATCAGAGTCTTATGATAGTCAACTGTCCAGGATATATAAATACAGAATTGCTCACCGTATTAGGCAAATTTCAACTCCAGTAAGAAAATATAATAAAAAAAAGAAAGAAAGAAAGAAAGAAAGAAAGAAAGAAAGAAAGAAAGAAAGAAAATATAATCAACAGATGCCAACACCAAGATGACAAAGATGTTGGAATTATCAGACAAGGATTTTAAAAAGCTATTATAAAAGCATTCCTTAAATAAACAATTACAAATACTCTTGAATGAAATAAAAATAAATAGAAAATCTTAGGAAAGATTTATAGAAGATATAAAGATAAACCCAATGGAAATTTTAGAATTTAAAAATATAAAACTGAAATAAAAAAATTCATTAGATGGGTGTTTTATTTTTTATTATTTATTTTTTTAAAAGATTTTATTCGTGAGAGACACAGAGAGAGAGAGGCAGAGACACAGGCAGAGGGACAAGTAGGCTCCATGCAGGGAGCACGACGTGGGACTTGATTCCAAGACCCCAGGATCACACCCTGGGCTGAAGGCAGCACTAAACCGCTGAGCCACCTAGGCTGCCCTAGATGGGTGTTTTAATTGAACCTATGATTTAATTTCTAAAAGTGACTAAATGATAACATGGCCAGGTCAGTGCCATTGAAAGAAGGGTTTATTAAGAGGCATGCCGTACCATGCACAGCTACATGAGGAAGTACCAGGGTCAGTCCCGAGGCAGGAGGAGCGAGAGGAAAGCACAGCCACAAGCCTTTATTTGGAAACCAAAAGAAAGAATGGGTGAGGCAGGATAGTCAAGTTTGAGCAAGTTTAGGAATGAATAGTTTGAATAATTTCAGCAGGCTCTGAGCTGTGGTGGTGATCTCTAGTTGTTCAGTACCTGACCCCACTGTGATTCGGAGCAGGGGAAATATTGGCTTGGTGTGTGAAAGTTAGTTAGAGTTGGTGGTTGAGGTAGAGCTCTGGATTGGTAGGTTTGTATGTAGTAGACAGTCATTTACTACCTCCGGGAATTAGTTAGCTCTGGGCGGGGCCCTCTTTCCCTAGCCAGCAAGACTCCCAATATGTGAAAGCATCATAAATATGGAAAATAAAAACATAATTAAGATAATGAGTTCAATAGCAAAATCAACAAGCCAGAAGAGTCCGTGAACTTGAAGGTAGAGCAGTAGAAATTACCAATATGAACAACAGATGGAAAAGAGATATTTTAAAAAAATGAATGGATCCCCAAGGACTTGTGGGATAGTAACAGAAGATTTAACATGCATGTTATCAAAGCTTCAGAAGAAGGAAAAGAACACTGAGCTGAAAAACACCAGAAGAAATAATGGCTCAAACTTCTCAACTTTGGTGAGAGACACAAACTTACAGATTCGAGAAACTGAATATACCCCCAAACAGAATAAGCTTAAAAGTTCACACGCAGACATGTTATAATCAAATCCCTGAAAAACAACACCAACCAACTTTCAAAAGCAGCCAGAGCCAGAGAGAAAGCAGGCATTACCAACTGGGAAACAACGAATCACATGCTAGCAGATTTCTCCTCAGAAACTCGTTGAGGACAGAAGAAAGAGGCAAACATTTTCCAAGTCCTGAAAGAAAAGCACTGTCAACCCAGAGTTCTATATTCAGCAAAAAATATCCCTCAAGAAAGAAGGTGAAGAAACACTCAGAGGATTTGTCACCCAGCAGACTTGCTCTGAAAGAATGACTTAAAAAAGCTATTCAGACAGAAAGGAAATGACAATGAAAGGACTCTTGGGACATCTTCATGATGGAAAAAAAAAAAAAAGCAGTGGAATTATATAGATTGCATACTATAGAACATTCTTGAAGTGACAAAATTGTACTGATGGAGACTAGGTTGGTGGTTGCATGGTTTGGGGCCAGGAAAAGGTGTGATTATTAAAGTGTAACACAAAGAAGTTTCTTTCTGGTGATACGGTGATAGAACTGCTTCGGATTCTCCTTGTGGTAACTGTTACAGGAATCCACACATGTGATAAGATTTCAAATTTCACCCTTAAAAAGAATATATGTAAAGAAAGACTGGTGAAACCCAAATAAAATCTGTATCTGAATGAACACCATTAAATTTCCTGGTTTTGACATTTTATTATGGTTATAGAAAATAGTATCCATGGGGCAAGTCTGAGTGCCCAGAAACTCTCTCTCTCTCTATATATATATATATATAGATATATATATATAATTTTTTTACAATTTCTTATCTTAACTAATTTCAAAATAAAATATTGTAATAAAAATAGGACCTATTTTAGTTTTTTAAAATTTAATAATTGAGAAGGTAGGATAAGAGCAGATAGATAAATGTGGGATTTGGGGAAAATTAGCTGAATTGGCAACTGGTGTAGGATAGATTTTGGTTGGTTCAGTGAGATCATTCTTTGCACACATGTCCACCGATCTATACACACATATGTGCATATGTACACTCACAGACACACACAAACGCAATTATACTCACCTAGGTTTCAGTGTTCCCCTATTATCCTTCTACCATTCTCTTTCCAGCCAGCTTAGATTTCTCTGTGCTTAGCATTAGGAAAGATCTCTCAGGAGATCATCCCTCCTCCTGTTGGTGGTCTGACCCATTTAACTCCTCTGTGCACCCACTTCTGCTTCATCTCCTAACCCTTTTGGAGACCCTTTTAGTCCTTGTTGTCATGAAATTCTAGCTTCTGTCTCTAACAATTATGTTGCCATCAGTCTGCTTACTATCGCGGTGTTTGCCAAACCTTATTAGATATGACGGAGTGAGAAGACCCAGACCTGACTCAGAGGCCTGGCTCAGCACTAAGTGAGGTCAAAGGAGTTGCCATAGAGGTGCCACAGTCTCACCATCACATTCCTGAGGCCCATATGCCCTTTGGGGGGTACAGGTTGAAGGAGAACCGCTTCATAAAAGTCTGAGGAAAGCACAGCAGGTGAGTAGGAAGTTGGAGGAGAGGAAGAAAGCGGTGAGAAGCTGGTTTATGCAGGAGAATGTTATCCAGCTCAATCTGATGATCATTCAGGGTAGGACTGAGAAAGGAGAAGAGAAGTCAAGAAAACAGAAGGGGCATAAACTTTCGGATAGCCAGACTCTATTCCCATCTCGTTCTGAGGGAAAGGAATGGTCAAGGATGGTAGACCCAGGTCTGAGGCCACTGGGAGAGGGAATGGAGAGAGCTCAGTTGCTGTGGATGACTTTGCGGATCCAGTCTGTATAGCGGGAAACCTTGGTGTAGTAGCCGACATCGCCTCTCAGAATGCACCCTGCTGACCAAGATAGGATGCCTTGGAGCTGATTTTGGCACAAGACTGGGGCAGCTGCCAATTCCTGTTAGAAGAAGAACAGATGGGGCAGACAGGATAGCCAAAGCAAAGTGACCTTTGCTCAGTGCCTCATGCCAAGTCCCATGTGAGGAGTCCAGGATGGAAAGACTTAGGTGGTGGAAGGGGCGATTGGGGCACATTGGATCTGCCTAGGGGGTTAAAGAAAACAAAAGAAAGAAAGACTTAGGTGGTAAGGGCTGGGAGAAACGTCTGGAGGACATCTTGGGTCCATCCCACCACTCATTCCAGGGCACATCAGAGTTAGCCGTAAAGAACTAAGAACACTCTGAGCTGCTTCCGCCCTAGCATCCATGTTCCTTCATTATTAGAAGGACACATTGTTTCCTGGATCCCATTGACCTTGATCTCATTTGCCTGGATCCCATTTACTATTGAATGTAGAGACAGGAAATTGGCTTGGTCGAGGAAGATATGTGGACCCCAAAACAGTGTCCTAGACTGAACTCAGAGGGGGCAGAGGGAAAAGAGTTACCTTACACATGTGTTTGTTCTCCAGAGATGATCCTGCACAGAACATGTTCTCCGTGATTTGAACAGGAATTTGTCTTACAGGGGACTCCTTGCAGTCATCATTAGAGAACCAAAAGACGGTCTGGTTTATCTGGACGTCAGGCTCTGAGCCTGAGCACACGAGTGTATGTGTGCATGCGCACACACAGAAGGGGAGAGAGGGAGAGAAAAGGCTTTGTTTCTCTTTGATCCTCACATATTCATCTCCCTTTCTTCTTCCCTTCCCTCCCTCTTTTTCTGTTATTAACCTCTCCATCATTCAATGAAAGAAAAACACAAAATGAAAAGGAACCAGAGAAAAATAAACATAGTGAAATGAGAAAACCAAGGTCTGGTCCCAGTATCATAAACTGCGTAACTTGGGCTTGTGCGTGCATGCTTTCATTAGTGAATGCTGGTCTCTCAGTTTCTGATGAATGAACCACACTCAGCATCCAGTGGGATTACCTGCAAACTCCCTCCCCACCCAGATACCTTTTCACCCTCACCTGGGGGAAAAGGGAGGCAAGAATGCTGGATTTCAGCGATCTCCAGCCATAAACAGTCATGTTACCAGTTTGGGCCTCAATTTCCAAATGAATAAAACTAGAGGTTAAGCTATAAGTTCTCGGGCTTCTTCCAGTTCTCATGATCTACAATAATAATTGTGTGATAATCCTCTTTGAGTGGCTGCTTAAGGAGCACTAAGGTCTGTCTTGAGGGCCACTCACTGGAATCCTTCCATTCCCAGCCCCAGCCAGAGACAGTGCACTTTCCCCCTCTTCTGTCATCTGTGGTGTTGGGCAGGGCCACCAGCTTCACCTGATCGTTGAGCTTTTGGGGATGACTCAGCTTGATGAGCATGAGGTCATGCTCAGCAGAATCCGGGGTAAAATCTGGGTGTTGGACAGTAAGCCTGGGCCTTAGGTTTTCAATCTTGTTTTGGAAACTGTGTTTTGAAGTAGCAATGTTTATCTCAAGAAATCTGGAACAGGCCACGAAGGATTAGTAGAGGCAGGAGATACCAGTCTATCGTCACCTTGTATCCTTTCTCCCCCAACTTGCTTTCTGACTTTGCATGAGTCCCTTCCATAACTTGCCAAGACCTCCATTTCCTTGTCTGGCAAGTGAGAAGTTTCTATTGCAGTTCTGTTACTCTGACCTGTACCACACTGGATATAGGCTTTTCTTCCCTATTGATTCATCCCCTGGTCTTCCACTTCCCCAGTTCCCCTGTCTACATCACCCCACCCAGAAATCTAACTCACAACCACTTATTTCCTGACTCCTTCCAATCACTTCTCAGGCTTGAGAGCCCTTGGGCAAGTCTCTTTAGGGCTGAGCCTCAGTTCCCCTTAGCAATCCCAGGGACCAAGGGGGGAGTGCTTCTCCCGCTAGGATCCCCATTACTCACGGTAAGAAGCAGTGGGCTGCAGTGATAACCCACTGTTTGTGGATCAGGGTCCCCAGACAAGCCTCATATTCTGAGTTCAGGAAAACCAAAAAGGTTGGTGCCATTTTGCTGTATATCTGACTGAACTGCTGGGCTAACTTTACTTGTATCGGTGTTGCTTTTAGAGTTTTTGTTGTTACTACTGTCGGGAAAGGAGGACAGAATTTTAGAGACAGGCAGACATTCCAGAAGACAAAAGTCTGAAACATTTTATGTGGAAGTGCTTTGAGATGGTCAATGTGTTATTGATAGTTGAGGTGTTGTTGAACCATTTCTGGGTCCTTCTGTTAATTTCCCCTTAGGCTTCCCTCTGTATTGGTAGCTTCCTTTTTTCCACTCCCCGTCTCCTTCCTTCCTTCAGCTTGATTCTTCTCTCTTTTCTTCAAGCTTCCTTCCTAGCTATATAGCAAAATCACAAAATTTTGCCAATACCCACCATCCATTGTGTCAAGTCTTACTGTCCCAGTCTGCATCTTCTCTTGTAGCCATGCAGCCAGAGGAAAACCAGTGGGCTCTAGATACCTGAGTGTGCTAGGAAACTTCCAATCACCGGGATCCTAAAGTCTTATCTTTTTTTATCTTTCTAATGTGCTCTCCACCCATCTTATCTAGACCCATTTACTACACTTTTCTCCAATATGACATTTTCAAAGTTTTAAGCCAAAAACGGGAACCTGCACTCACCAGCCACTGCCAGAATGCTGAAGATTAGAAAGAGGTGGTTCATGTCTCTGATCTCCATGCCCTCTTGCAGGGGAGACCTGGAAAGGGAATAAACTACCAAAAAGCCTGATCTCCTGGAAGTTTTGCAAAGGGAGAAATATCAAGGTGGGGTGGGAATATTCAAGGGGGCCAAGTGCTCTGAACCAAGGGAGGATGGCGTCAAAGGGAGGAAGGACAGCCAGACCCCATCTCTCTAGGTGTATGCCCTCGCATTGTAGTCTGGGAAATTTTTCTAAATGAAATGCCTGACCACAGAGGCATGTCCTATAAGCCAAGCTCACCTTATTAGCAAAGAGAAATCTCAAATGGCCAGCTGTGTCTGCCTTATTCCACAGTTGGCAGTAATACGTCAGCCCCGGCCCCCTTCTGTTTACTCACCTGTCCTCATTCAGCGTGGCTGATCTTCACCCCTGTGTGCGACATTTACTGGCCTTCAACTTCAAAATAAACTCCCTCTTCTCTGGGCCACAGACCCCTCTCACCTAACAAACTGAGCCTTCCCCCATGTCACACTGACTCTTGCCTTAATGTCACACTGGCTCCACCGCATGGCATCCTCTCATGTCACACTGTCCCTAAATCATGTCATCATCCCTCTCACCCCCAGATACCACTGGTCTCTCCCTGAAACTTTGCAGAGGCACATGGAGACAGACAGGGCTCAGCATGGAGTCCCTTGGAATGGAGTCAAAGGCATACCTAGTAGAATGTATCAGTTGGCTTCTGCTGCAGGGCAAATTTCCTCAAAACTTAGTGGCTTGAAAAGGTAGCCAATTGTTTGGTCATAATTCTGCAGGTTGCCCATTTAGGATGGGCTTAGCTGGGCAGTTTTTCTCTCAGCAGGGCTCACTGATACAGCTGTGATCAGCTGGCAGTCAATGGTTCCACAAACATGTCCGGAGATTGGCTGGTTGTTGACTAGAGTGATGAGGATAACTAGGCCATTGTCTGTCTATCACGCAACAGGCTAGTCCAAGATCATCCATACGATGCTAACTGCAAAGTTCCCAAGATCAGAAAAATGGTAAATCCCAATGCCCAACTCTTCAAGCCTTTGCATACGTCATATTTGCTAATGTCTCACACTGGCCAAATCAAGTTGCATGCTCAATTCAGATTCACAGAGCAGAAGAGACCCACTACCCAACAAGAGAATGTGTAAAATCATAATACAAGGGCCCAGGTAGAAAAAGGGGCATAGTTTTGGATCATTTTTTCTTGCCATTTTATTGTATAAATTTTTAAACATACAAACAATTTAAAGGCACTATACGCACTGTGAATCCTGCCTTGGCCCACAACCGATTTTCTCCAACTAACGCTTGACTATATTTGTGTTATTATATAGTATCCACCTACAGTTGGGGTGCTTGTTAGTCTACCACAGAGGCAACCAGCTCATCTCTTTCTTAATCTCCTACAACCCGACTTCCTCTCCCACCTCTCTGATAGCAACTGCTTTTCCCATAGCTGCCACCGTCACCTGTAACCCGAGATGCTGTGACAGCTTTCCGAGTGGCCTTCTTTGACAAGCTATCTCTTTCTCTAATTTGACAGATTGATTTTTTTTTTCATTTGTTGTGCTTCTTGCTTAAAAGCTTGTTGTTAAGTTGTAGTTGTTCTTCGTGCCTGTTACTTCATGTTTAAACTCCTCTGCTTGGCTGTGAAGGCCCCCAGTAATCTGCTACTAACACATGACTCTGTAAGAATATGACATAATGGGCAGAGTCAGTTCCTGGGCAATCGCAAAAGCAGCCTCTGTCCTTGAAAGATCTATTGATAAACTTCTTATCTCTCTGACCCACTCTAGTCCCTGCGTGTCCTAACCTCTTTTAAAATTGGCTATAATCTTTGGCTTTTAGCCCTCTTAGCATGACCCCAGGTGAACATCTCCCATCAGCACCCCACAGGCACCGATTTATGCTCTGACCTGGATATCTTCCTCTTGGCTCCTTGTAAAAAATTCCTTGACTTTCACTCTTCTACCATCATCTGTGTCCCTACTGGTGAGTGAGGGCTGGCTCCTCCTTCCTGCATGTGGTCTAACAGTGGCCTTCTTCTGATTGGCTGTGGGTCCTTGGCTGTATTTCCTGGGTTCACATAAGAAAGGATTCCCATCCATCCTCTGCTACCTATCTGTGCGAATCCTTGTCTGGCACCTACTGAGCTCCACTTGTTCAGACTGGGTTGTAGGAGCCTCTCAGATTCCAGTTTGTGTCCACCGTCCCTCTCACCCAACTGTTTCCCCGTGCATTTTTTGTCTCTCTTCTCTACTGTAGACTTTTTGCTCTGAGCCAGCTACTTTCTTCGGTATTCTTCACGTTGATCATTTCCCTACATGCTTCCTTTCATTCTTTGGTTTACTCTACAGACATATTTGGGGGGAATCTATCTCACCTTAACCCTTGTCAGGAAGTCTGCTCCTAGCCCACAACCCTTGCTAAGTGACTCAAGCTTGGATGTCAAAGGGCCAGAATGTGGATCCTCAGAAACACCTCTTGGATCAATGTAACTCTACTTCAATGCCCGAACCTGGCTGTCTGATCGAAGGCTGACCCTTCCATGTTCACAGCTCATCCTGTCAGACCCTCACGTGCTTCTGGATGGTCTCAGGCTTAAGAAGCTCCATTTACCTCCAAGGTTCATAACCCTGACTTCAGAGAGAATTTGCATCAGATTCAACTCTGTCTCCAGATCCTAAAATAGTATCTGGCGTCACATAGTAGATATTACAGACACACACACACTCAGACATACAAATACACTTTTTTTCTGGATGAATGAGTGAATACCGCTTATCTCCTGACTTAAAACTCCCAACAACCTGCCACATTCACCTGCCCTCCAGATGGCATAAGCTCCTTGGCTTGCTTCAGGTCACTCTCTGGTGAGTTAATGGGAATAGGATTTCCAGATTATGTTCTTTGAGCCCAGGGATTTGAGATTTAATCTTTTTTTTTCTTTTAAAAACTTAATTGAAGTATAATGACATACAATAAGTTGCACATTTTCAACATGTACAATTTGGTAAATTAATGAGCATATTCTCAAAAAATTCCTTATGCCCCTTTGTAATTCCTCCTCTTTCCCTCCAACCTGCTACCCTATCAGTAGGCAACCACTAATCTCTTTCTGTCATGATATATTAATTTGTATTTTCTAGAATATTAGATAAATAGAATCATGACAGTAAGTTTTCTTTTTTGGTCTGTCTACTTTCACTCAGTATAATTAATTTGGATTCATACATGTTGTTGTGTGACTCTAGAGTTCACTTATTTTCACTGCTGAGTAGTATTCTATTGTATTGATTTATGAAATTTGTTTACAGCTGAAGGATATTTGGGTTGTTTGCAGTTTTGGATTTTATAAGTAGAGCTTCTGGGAACACTTTCTATATGTGGGTCTTTATGTAGGCACATCTGTGATATATGTCTTTATGTTAACATATGCTTCCTTTTCTCTTGGGTAAATGACTAGAGATGAAATGGCCGAATTATATCTAGTAAGTATACATGTAACTTGTAAAGAAACTGCCAACTTGATTTCCAAAGTATTTCACATTCTTGGGAGCCCCTGGGTGACACAGTCAGTTGAGCTTCCAACTCTTGGTTTTGGCCCAGGTCATGATCTCAGGGTTGTGAGACTAAACCCCTCATCAGGCTCTAAGCTCAACAAAGAGTCTGCTAAAATTCCTCTTTCCCTCTCCCTCTGCCCCTCTCCATTCTCTTTTTCTAAAGTTAATAAATAAATCTTTTTTAAAAAAGTATTTTACCTTCTCACCAGAAGTCCGAGAACGAGAACAAGTTTCAGTTCCTCTATATCGAGAACCAGAACGAGTTTCAGTTCCTCTATATCTTCACCAACATTTGGCGTGCTTGGTCTTTTAAAAATTTTTAAAATTGAGATATAATTGACATATAACATTGTATTAATTTTAGGTATACAGTGTGTTCAGTCTTTTTAATTTCAACTATTCTCCTAACCACAAAATAGTGTTTCAGTTTGGTTTTAATTTGCATTTCTCTATGCCTAATGATGTTGAACATCTTCTCATGTGCTTATTTGTCATCCATATATCTTCTTTGATAAAGTGTCTCTTCAAATCTTTTGCCCATTTTTAAATTGAGTTATTTCATTCCTTGTAATTGAGATGTGAAGGGTTTCTAATATAATCTGGATAGGAGTTCTGCAATACTTCAGGAGCTGGAGGAATGGACTCCCATAAGTCTATCCACATGCCTCTTCTCTAGACCTGCTTGTTCCCAATTTTTGAATCTTCCTCCTTCCAAACCCCTGACTAACCAGCTACACTATTCATCACACAAGTCTTATATTTTTATTTCAGGCTACTTTTCTTTCCATACAATGTAGATGACCAGACGTACCACCAACGCTCTTCCCATCACTGCTGTCTCCCACGGCCATCTTTGGTTAGGGATTATAATATAGTGGTTCATTTCTGGCTTCACCACATACCAAGCTGATCCAGTTGTGTATCGAGACAGGTTTTTTTTCCTTTTCCATGAGTTGATTATAAGGGAATTTGCCTGTGCCCTCCAACTCCCCTCCGCCCCCAAAACCACAAATGTAAGCTGAGAGGCAGGCAATGGTGCCATAGTGGTGGATGAAAGAGGAGTCTAAGCCACCTACACACGCAGCTTGCTTGTCCTCTAATATGCCACTTCCATCTCACAGTGGACTTCTGTTAGGCTCACGTGACCTTACGACTTAGTGGATCTGAAAGATCACAAACAGTGCCGGCTGCATAGCCCCTGGATGTCCCAGGATCAAGTGGTCCGCATCTACCAGGGCCTCGTAGCACGTCAGGATCTATATTTTGAATGGTATCTGCAATAGATCGTGTAACATTGTCCAGAACGCTAACCCCTACAGAGTGATTCTCTTACTAGGGCTGCTGTACTCCAGGAAGTGTCTTTCATCATCACAGAGGCCTCCAACAGCATAGGTCGGCCAGGGAGTTCAGCTGAGGTCTCTTAGGAGCTTAGAGGCAAGATGCTGTCCAGGGCTGCAGTCATCTGGAAGCTTGACGAGGGCTGCAGGGTCTGCTTCTGAGATGGCTCCTTCACGTGGCTTTTGGCAGGAGGCCTCTGCGCCTTTCCACACCAATCTCTCTGAAAGAGCTGCTTCAGTGTCCTTATCCTATGGTACCTGACCCCCCTCACAGTCGGTGATCCAAGAGAGAGCAAGGAGTGAAGCTGTAATGTCTTAGAAGTCCTATATCATCACCTCTGCAATGTTCTATTTGTTACAAGTAAGTCACTAAGGCCAATCCACACTCAAGGGGACAGGAATTGAGCTCTGTCTCTTGAAGGAAGAAGTTTCAAAGAATTTGTGGGCATACTTAAAGACCACCACACATGGTATCTTCAATATAGTGGATCATTGTGATGATGCGTAGAACGGTCAGGCAGTCTAGGGTCCTTTCGGTTAATAATGACAGGGCCAGAGACTTAATCCTGCTCAAGACTGTAAACATCTGTGTCATTCACATACTCCCATTCCCTTTCCTTGATAGGGATGGAAACGAATGCATTTGCTCATCGATGCAAGGTACCTGAGGCCATATTAATCTTTTCCAGCAGACATTACTTCTGGCATAGTCACTGCAATCAGGGCAACTGTTTGTTTGACTTTATTATTTCCCAGGATCAGGCATTTTTGTAAGGGCCAGACTGGTGAATTAAATGCGGATAAATGAGGGCCACCACCCCATATCCTTTAGGTCTTTTTTTTTTTCCTTTAGGTCTTAAATGGTGGCACCACACTCTGCCACTTGCCCTAGGACATGCTACCGTTTTTCATTTACTATCATGTGAAGGGGCAAATCAATTTCAGATATTTCACTTTGTCTTCCCCACTTATACAGCTTTTATCCCATAGTACTAGAAACCAGTGTGGAAGGTCTGCCAGTTAGCAAGTATTTCCATTCCAGTTACACATCAGGGGACCAGAGATATTACTCTATCCCAGTTTAGTTTTCTCCATAGCACTTATCACCATCTATTAATAGTACTTATTAAGTATAACTTAATATACTTAATTCATTTTAATATACCTAATGTACTTATTCATTATATTATTTGTCTCCCCAATGAATCTAATTTCCATAAGGATGAGCCTTTTTTTTCTTTTTTTAAAAAAAACAGATATATTTCCAATGCCTACAAATTGCCTAAGACATCCCAGAAACATAGTTCTAGCACACAACAGGCATTCGGTAAATACTCGTTAAGTGAAAGAATAAATAGTGCCTGATTCTCAACATAAGTTTATTATTGTTATTGTTATAATTACCCTAAGATTTTTCCATCAATCCCAGCAAGTATGAATTCAAGTGTGAAGCATTCACTCTAGAGCAAGTCGGGGAAATGTTTCTGCAAGAGGATCAGGATGACTGATATACCTCAAGTGTCCTATGATACAGTAGGTGTGTTGGTGGTTGGCTGAGAGGCCGAAGGCCCACCATGGGGGAAACAACTTCCAGATTCTCAGTACCTCTGATCTCTCTCCCCTTCTCTAATGTGAAGTACATATATTTAATCTCTCAACCTTCCAGTGGTAATTGTTGGTGTTTTTGGCCTCTTAAAATGGAATTTCTTGCTTTTAAAGCACTGAGCAATAAAATATTTAAATATTTTAAATATTTCTCTTGAAGAGTTGAAAGATGGCTATTGCCATATGTACTGGTGCCTAGAAGTGGATTCTTATCTCAAAGAGGGCATGTGCCTTTCTATTTTATCACACCCTTCACCACTCTTCATTGCCTCTCTCACATGAAGGCTAAGGGACAGTTATCAGTCACCAGTGTATGAATCAGACCATTTTTTTAAAAGCGAAGAAAAAGTGATATCATTTTTATATCCAAGTCCATATAAAAATTGGGAAGAATAAAATGTAAACAGAGAGAAATACACATTTCAAGAAAAATGGGAAGAGTATTTTGGGGAGGCAAGAGAGAACAAAGATCATTCCTAAGCATTTAAAATGTAATATGCAAACAAAGTATGACTAGACACATAGGGTGTAATTCAAGATATAAGGACCTGAGTTTGCAACCCTTCCTCTAATCCAGTGAAGAGGAATACACAATATATTCTACTTACTGTATAATTTGCAAGGTACTTATTTCCTTTTTTTTTTTTAAATCTGTAATTCACATTTTCATGCTTGACAATTTTAGGGTTTTTTTCATATTGACTTCTTACCCCCAAGATACATACTGTGCTCAAGATACAACTCCCAAATTTTTCCCTTTAGGAATGGAAATAGAGATTCATTACTAATTCATGTGTTTCATCACTGTGGCTTCCTCATTTACATAAAAGTTCTGTAATTCTAGCTGAAGAAAGATTTAATTAAAATCTTAACTAAGGACCTCATTCTTTTCCATTTAAATATGAGGAAGGGTAATTTATTCTTCCAGTTGCTTTTAGTTGATGGTTTTAGGATCCAATAACTGTAATTACTACAGTAAAAGTAAAATTGCATATTATAATTTGGATTCTGGGGTGTCCTTAAGCTAACAAATACACATGATGACTAAAAAAAGTAGCAACATCAGGTATAATCATCTGGATGTTTTTTAAAAGGCCAAACACAAATCCATCACAATCCCAACATTAAGCTAAGTTCAAATGGTAGTTAGGGTATTGGTGCATATTTGTCAAACTCTGGTAAGGAACCAAGAACATTCTTATGTTTATCATAACGTCTTTCTCCCTCTACCACCTTTCTCATCTTCATTCAAGGCAATTATTAAAATAAGGCAGCTAATGAGCCCAATATTCACTGATAGCCAAGCAGGAAGCTTCTGGGTGTGAACCAGACTGGGAATGACTCATTGAAAGCCAAATGTTTGTATGGAAAGCTCCCCCTAAAATGGCACAAAAGCAAATATTTATAAACACGTTAAAAAATCATTTTGGAACTCTTGGAAGGAGGGGTTAAAATATTGCCATCCATTCCTAATTACACCATTTTGATAAAACATTGCTTTGCTACCATTGTGCTGACCCAGGTTCTAAGCCTTTCAGAAACAGGGTTGCTATAATTGGTAGGACTGTCCTGACTCACAGTATTTCTTTTTTTTTTTTTTCACAGTATTTCTTATTTTGAAATATGATTCTATTTTGATAACTTCAGTCCAATCTGTATTTTGAATGCATCAGAAATTCAAGTGCAACTTGTGAGAATTGTGAGTTTCCTATAGCTATGTCTCAATTGCAACCTATACAGAGTTCATGAGAAAAGAGTGGTTACAAATGGAAATTTGTTTCTTGCTGAATAAACTTTGACCTCAAATGGTTTAAGCATATTTTTAATTCTGTACCCTAATGTTATCTATTGTTTTAAACACCCTTCTCTACCCCTCAAGCAAATAAGAAATGGTTGTTTTCATTCTGACAGATATTTTTGGTGCACATCAGTTTCTGCTTAGACTTAATCAGGCCTTTGCTTGATAAGTCCATGACTGAGACTCTTCAGGGCCTGGGGGAAGTCAGCTCCTATTAGAAACTATGTCTGAAAATGAGGTGATGGTAGTGGTGGAAGTTTGGTGCTTTTTTCCATCTGGTCCAGGCTTGAAAAGGAATGGGGTGGGGGATGGGGGACAGGAAGTGGTCAGGCCAAAAGGTCAGCACAGCCCTCCTGCTCAATCAAGCTTCCTAACTCTTTTTCTGTGACACTCTACAGGTGTTGTTAGGTTTGTTGGCTGATTTTATTTTATTTTATTTTATTATTTTTGAATATGGAACACTCCACAAATTTGTGTCTTCCTTGTGCGGGAGCCATGCTAATCTGTTCTGTATCATTCCAATTTTAGTATATGTGCTGCTGAAGGGTGCACTTGTTGGCATACTTTAAAAAGGATGTTGAGCCATCAGGCATCGATGACTGAACTCATTGAGCTAAGCAGCGGTACTCCTTTAGAATTTTGTCTTGTATCCAAAAAACTAATGAGAAGAAGTTAGAATAGTGGCTATAGAGAGATGTGAATAGAAAGGCTAGTATCAAGGAGAGATAATATCCTCTTTGACCTCCATTTTGGGACTGGTGTTATCTTTTTCTGTAGCAAAAACATCCTGACCAGATTAGTGTATGGGGACTGAGTTATAGATATAGCCCTGCTTCTTTTAGCAGAGATCATAAGAAAATAGTTTCTCCAGATAAATGAATTTCCTAGATTTCTGGAGTTTCCCCCCATTGAGTACCAAATGTAAAAAAAAAAAAAAATTTCAACTACAGGAAATGGAGGGACTTCTGTGGAATTTGATTGAAGGGGTAGGAGCGGTTACGTGAAAGTTTTTATTTCTCTCTTTATGCTCTTCTAATAAAGAGTACATTTTTAAATAAAATTAATACATATTATTTTATTTTTTTAAAGATTTACTTGAAACTGTTTTTATACAAATAAATGGGTTACATATTTTGACCTCTCAGAGCCAAACTGAGTTTTCTTATGATGATTATCATCACTAAAAAACTCCATTCTTCTCCGTACTACAATACCCTCAGGTAGTCCTGGCATGTTCTAAATGGTTTATTCCTACAAAATGTCCTCAGATTTCATATTTATTTCTCAGAATGTTTTGCTGAGATTGTTAGCTGTCATTCATATTGACAGAACCCCATCGATCTTTAGCAGATAGATAACAGATAACTCCATCTCTCTTTTGAATTTGTTGTCCTAATTTGATGCTCTCCAATTGGCTGACTGGTTGGTAAGTCACATAAACAAACTTGTTAATAGTCTATGTAAAATTAAATCAAATGAGCATAGAGTGTATGCTCAAGGGTCACTCCTATGAGCAATGTACGAAAAAAAAAAGCTTTAGTACATTTATTTGGAGATTTGTCTTATCCTTTATATTTGGATCCCAGCTGTGATTCAGATTCAGATATTAGATGACACTGGATAAAAGAGTTCTATATCTAAGCGAAATGATGGTCTGCTGTCATGGAATAAAATGAGTTGCATCCTTTTTCCTTCCCTTGTGAAATTGCTTAATAGCAATCCAGGTAGATGCTTATGATATTAAGTTGTAGTTATTCTCTTTCTTCAGGCTAATTGAAATGCCAGCCCTACACACGTTGCCAGTTCTAGAATAATATTTTAAATTAGAAATAATTGCCAGAATTTGGATAAGAATTCATTTATAGTAAATGTTCCCAAACGTGATACTGTACATTTGGTCTTTGTCTCTGGTTCCTGACACAGAGCTTCTACCCTTAGAATTTCCTGAAAAGAGTGTTAGGGGCACCTTGTTTCTCATTCATAATCAGACCCTTTCAATCACATCAGAATTGTATACGCTAAGAGGACTGTGGGTGGGCCCCTAGGTAGCTTTAGGACATGGGCTGATTGCCAGAGGAGCCAACCTTGTTAGTGAGTTAGAACTTCCAGCCCCATTCTCCCAAATTCCCCGGAGTGGGGAGGTGGGGGGTTGGGGAGTGGGGGGAGAAGCTGGAGATTGACTTAATCAGCAATGGTCAATGATTTACTCACTCATGCCTATGTGAGGCAACCACCTTAAAAATCACTAAATGATGAGGTTCAGAAAGCTTCCTGGTGGGCGAACATGTCGAGGTGTTGGGAGGCTGATATGCCTGAAGAGGCATGGGAGCTCTTTGCCCCCATCCCACTTATATTTTGCTCAAACAGCCTTTTGTCTGTTCCTGAGTTGTATCCTTTGTAAAAACCAGTAAATAATAAGTAAACTGTTTCTGAGTTCTGTGAGCCATTCTAACAAATTATGGAACCTGAGAAGGGGGGGTCATGGGAACCATTAATTTATAACCTGTCCGTCAGAAATATGGTTGGCCTGGGATTTGTGATTGGTGTCTGAAGTGGGGGCAGTTTCATGGGAAGGAGCCCTTAACCTATCTACCAACCGTGGGAGTTGGTGCCAGAATTGAATTGTAGGACACACAGTTGGTGCCTGGGGAGTTGTAAGATTGGTCGGTATGAGGAAAAAGCCCACACATTTGATGTCAAAAGTGTTGGGAGTAAAAAACTGCTCACCAGGCTTTTAGGATCCCAACTGCTTGAATATGTATCAGGTTTGCCAAATCCATATTGAAAAAAACATACATGTAGGCTCTCGTCTACTGGGTAGATGAGACAAGACTCAGCTGACTCACAGATACATGGAAATAGATCAAACGAGTAGCATGTGTTTGAAAGGAACATTTTAGTTAGACAGGGAGTGGGGATTTTTTGACAATCCTTCTGAATGTGAGTCACAGTGTAGGTTTGCGTGGGTGAGTGGGGGTGGATGCATCTGTGGGTGTCAGAAAGAGGCAGCCAGAGCTACATGGCTGGAGTTTCGGAGCTAGTAAAATGACGGTAATAGTAAAGTAAATGTAAAGACAGAGAGCTTCATGGAGGCTTTAAAACAGTTTTAGCTAAATTGGATTTAAATAAAATAAAACAAATAGTTTTAGCTAAACAATGTCAACAGAAGGTTTATTCAAAATGCCAATCGCTTCCCACAAGGAGTTTAAATTACCTTACGCAGTAACAGGCAATTTTCATTTACCACTTACTTGAAATTTGGTTTATCACAAATGAAATCTTATCTTATATTCCTGATAGCCAAAACTTTTTAAAAATGGGAAAATTGAAATAAATTGGCTGAATTGCTTATCTAGAAAATGACCTTCAGCTGTGCATAGAATAAGGAATGAGAGCAAATAACTTGCAAAGGAAAAAGGAGCCAAAATGCTCCTTTTGTTAATAGGATAACGAAATTTTATCTACAGCTGTAACAAGATGATTTCTGATATACTTATCTACAGGCAGTAATTGGGCAATATACCAAAGTATGAAAAGATAGGGAATTGGTATTATAATTGCTTGCTTGGTTTTATCCAGGAGAGTAATGATGCCAGTAAAGTGGAGTCTACGCACAGAGGTTTCTGTTTAACAAGAAATTCAGATCATATTTTTGGCAATTCCATTATTTCACCCCTGGATCCTGCTAAGTGTCACCTTATGGGCAAGTCCAGAGCCCGCAAAGCTGTTTGGAATATCACTTGAACCTAAAACGAATAATTCCAGAATGAAAGAGATGATGGACAAATATTCACAGCGTAGGTAGGGTCATTCAATATGCAGCTCACATATTTGAGCCTCTAGGATGTGCCTCCTCGCTGAAATTACAGCTCTGCATCTGCCCTCTGGGAGCTCAGCCCTTGAATTACACAGTTAAACTGAGAAGCGTTGTGTTAGCTGCTGTTACCTACAAGTCATGGAGGAAAGTTATTAATTCTTCATTCACTAACAGTGATTTTTCCTCCCAAAATAGAAACACATTTTTCTAATTATAAAAATAATATGAGTTCATTATAAGAAAATTCAGATAGGATAGAAAAGTATCATTCATTGATGTAAGGAGATTCATTTAAAGCTATTAGACGCCACAGGAGCAAAGGGTCTGTGCTTCATTTTATAGTCTCTCTTTGTAAACTAACTTCTCAACTCCTTACCATGTATCACTTTTCATTATCAACTAGTGGAAAATAAGTGATACATGTGCTTGCCCAGCAGGGCAAGAAACCTGACTTCCTCTTTGTCATTACTACCTTTATGTCTCTACACCATTATTGGTGTTCACATAGTGTGAGTGTAATTTAAATTTATTTCACAAGCTACTTGGGGCCAGAAAAACAAAGCAAACTCTATATCTGCCCCTTATTAGTGTTGGTAAGATCTCTTCTGCACCACAAGAAGGAAACTCTTCCCTCTCTCTAAAGTCTTTTCTTTACCTCACCTTTTCCTTCATAGCTGGAAAGTCAAATCCCATGTAACCAGTCTGAGGATGATTAATGGTAGCTTTGAGCTGCTGATGTGGAGGGTGCAGAGAATTGTGTGAGCCTTGTTTTAGGACAAGATGGGTTAATAGTGCTGCTATCCAATTAACCGGAAATCCCAGTGCTTAACGCAAGAAAGGTTGGATTCTTGCTTGGGCCACACACATATGCATTACAGAGGAAGAGGATGATGGAGGCTCTCCGTCTTGTGGCTGCACCAGCCCCCTGGTAACTGCAACAGGGACACGGACGAGAGAATCTCAGGTGGGCTTTTCACTGCTTCCCCCCAGAAGAAATACCTGGGGCTTCTGCTCACACTTCTGCCTAACTTCGAAGGAGCTAGGAATTTGGGGAACAGATGGAATGACTGGTTACAACTGTCGCTCCCTTAAATGGAAGTGTGCATTTCTGACCACAGGCTGACATCATCCAAAATCAAAGAAGATTAAGTTATTTATTTAAGTTAATTTCCTACCCCTTTGGCATGAATATTTACATGGGAGATGTATGTAGAGAAGAATACACCTTACACATAAACACAGTTTTCTATGTACATATATAATCACTGTATACATAAGAGCTTATTATTTTCCACAGCAGGTATCTAAAAAGGAGGACGATATTGTGAAAGAGAAAATAATACCAAGCCCTAATTTTTTTACCACTAATTCCAATGTGGGTTGACTAAAAGCAGCAACATGTCTGGATTTGTCAGGGTAGGCTGCTTTCTGTAACAATTAGTTAACCTCTGGGCTTTAGAATCTGGGTAATTTTTTCTTTTGTTTACCTGAATTTTACTGTTTTTCTATACTCTCGGTGGTTTAAGACAACAGAATTTATTAATTGCATATGTTAATCATTTGGTGTTGGGGTTTGACAAATGGCCTTCCGTGCGGTGATTTAGGGACCTGGGCTCCTCCTTCCTGAGACTTTGCCGTCCTCCAAGGTTTCAGAGGCCTCAGCGTTGAGCAAAGGAGGAGAACGGCAGGGAGGATCAGGGGCCAGGCTCCACAGCATATTATCATTCCACCCACATGGCGTTAGCCAAAAAAAATCACAATCACGTTTAGCCTCAGGGGGCCTGGGATATGTAGTCTTGCTGTGTGCAGAGGAAGAAAAGAAATCAATTTGGCGAGTGTCTACTACAACGTCCCTCACATGACCTGAATACATACATACGGGGAAGAAAAACTAGGCATTCTGATTAGAGTTAGAGGTATCTGGGGGAAAACATATTATATCTCTTGCCTTATCCTTATTTCCTTCATTTATAGTTTTATGTTGCTCTCCACAAGCTCTTCATCTTATTTTTTAAAGAACCAGTTTTTAAGAACTTTAATATTCTGCTTTGTTGAGAGTATACAGAAGTGAACATGATAACACTCAGCTGGTTGGAACTGGTTGGAATGTAAGCTGATAACCTTACTGAAGGGAAATTTACCTAAATGAATCAAAACCCTAAAAAAAGTATAGTTAATAATTCTACTTCTAGAATTTTAGCCAGGAGAAATAAACAGATATTATAAACAGACACCGGGTACAAGTGTCTTTAGCATAGCATTGCTAATAATGGTGAAACACTTCTATGACACGTGTCCAGCAATGGAAGGTAACTTAATACTACTTCTAATAAAATATCATGTGGCCAAGAATGATGCCGCAAATGTCTATATAGTAGTATCAAACAATGTCCCGTATACATTAAAAAATATCAGTTTATAAATCTCTAGTCTGGGACACAGAGATCCATTTTGATTTTTTTTAAATGATTATATACACACACACTATATATTAAATCAAAATCAAAATGGAAATATTTGAGGCATAGATTTATAAACTGACGATTTTATATATATAAAATTGTTTTGCTTATGTTTTCTAATTTTCCAACATAAACAAGTGATATTCTCTAAAAAAGAAGTTTAGTTTTTATCTTATTTACTTTCTAAAAGATTTATTTATTTGAGAGAGAGAAAGAGAACTCGCAGGAGTAGGGGGACGCGAAGAGGGAGAAGGAGAGACAGAAGCAGGGAGCGGTAAGCAGGGAGCCTATGTGGGGCTAATCCAAGGACCCTGGGATCATGACCTGAGCTGAAGGCAGATAATTGACTGAGCCACCAAGGTGCCCCTAGATTTTTTATTTTATAGCAAAAAAATGAAAACCCCCTAATATTTAAAACAGAAACACAGAGTTTTTATCCATGTACATCTCAAAGAAAAAACACAAAACAAAATGCCACCTGGTTACCCACAGGGGCTCTATCTTCAGGCCCCCAAGCCCGAGCACCTGGAGCAGTCCTAGCTCTCAGGGTGTGTGGGTGGGTGGGTACGGGGTTGGGGAACCCAAGTTCTGGGTGCAGGCCCTTGTCTCAGTGCTCGGCTTAGACAAACCGTGGAGTCCACGCATAGCTGCTGCTCTTCATTCCTCACCTCCCTCTTCTGACAATGGTCTGCTTTCTTTCCTCTGAGTAGGAAACCTGCAGAGGCAGCTGGCTTGTGATATTTTGTGTAGGCATGTGAGTTATATGCAAATCACATGGAAAGACAGTCAGAATCTTTTCTCAGATGGTCCAAGTCAAGAATATTTGTCTAGTTGCCTTGAGTCTGTATTATACCTAAAAGAGGCCACACACTTCTGATATTTCGCCTACTTAATTTCTTCCAGAATTAAATTGCTGTCAGAAGAGGTTCCAGCTTTTTGCAGTTCACTATTCATTTTGGAGTTATCCATGCATGCATGCTTACAAAAGTTAAATTATTTTCAAAGATAGAATAATTTTTCTACCTCAATTGAATTCAGAATAAGAGCCAGAACATGATAATTTCATCCAAGAATCAAAATCTTTATCTTCAAATAATTTGTAATATGGACTTATATAACAGCCAAGTGACAAAAACACTTGTAATTACTTCAGATATTGAGAATAGTGATTTTATGAACTGTAGACTTCACTCAGTAAAGTCATGTATCTCTGTCACAGACACACATCCCAAATATTATTAATATCTGTTAAAATTATAGCAGTTATACTTAAAGATTAATCGAAAGCAGTGTACTTTTTAAAAAGATAATACCTATAATCAAACATCAAAGCCAATCTTGGTTTTCTATTAAAGACCAACATCTGGGACGTCTGGGTGGCTCAGTGGTTGAGCGTCTGCCTTTGGCTCCAGATGTGATCCTGGGGTCCCGGGATCGAGTCCTGCATCAGGCTCCCCCGCATGGGGCCTGCTTCTCCCTCTGCCTGCGTCTCTGCCTCTCTCTCTCTCCGTGTGTCTCTCATGAATGGATGAATGAAATCTTAAAAACAAACAAACAAACAAACAAAACTTTTATTCAATCAGTGAGTTTACTCTCTTCGGAAATCACTGTATTATGGAACTCAGGAAAAAACAGAACACACCAAGATGTTGCTTGGTTTGCTAAACTGTAACATCTTGTGCCAGCCTAGGCTATTTTATGGTTTTTCAAAAACAGGTTGAAAAAAGGGGACGTAGGGATCCCTGGGTGGCGCAGCGGTTTGGCGCCTGCCTTTGGCCCAGGGCGCGATCCTGGAGACCCGGGATCGAATCCCACGTCGGGCTCCCGGTGCATGGAGCCTGCTTCTCCCTCTGCCTGTGTCTCTGCCTCTCTCTCTCTCTCTCTCTCTCTCTGTGTGACTATCATAAATAAATTTAAAAAAAAATTAAAAAAAAAAAGGGGAGGTACTGATAATTCCATGTTACGCATTCTGACTTTACTGGTTGGCAGTGAGAATTCTCTTTCCTGACAGAGAAGAGGAAGATGTTAACTCTCACAGTCATTCAGGATTCTCATGGGAGGTAAAAGGGAATTAGCCCCCCAACGGGAGAGAGAATAAAGAGCTAGCGCTGAGGTGGAAAGGCCCAGGGAGGAGATTAGAGACAGGGCCCTTCTGCCTCCTCTGGGAGCTCCCTGGTGGACTCCTGCCAAGTGTTGCCATAAGCCACTGTCTGCTAAGGTGCAGCTTTTGCAACCACAAAGGACACCAGGAGCAACCCAAAAGATATGTCCTGGGGGAGACCTTGCACTCGGTCCTCAATGTTCTTGCTCCCCTTGAAGATCTTGTCTGTCTCCTCATCATTGGCTATGCCCTTGGGAGAACCTGCTCTAAATGCTGATCATTGGCTCCTGACTCACCATGCCCAGCATCTCACTTCCTCAGCTTGATCATTGGTCAAAAGATGTTGGTCAGCCTGGGACTTCCTTCCCCAACCACAGTCCCCAGCCCCGGGCTGGGGCACAGCACCTTCCCTGTTGAACTCAATGTGAGGAGGTTCACTGTATTGGGGCCAGAAGAAGACACAGAAAGAAGCTCACTGAACTCACCTGAGAATTCCCCTAGAATTGTGTTGGGAGCAGCTGGAAGGGCTGGTGTAATTACAAGGCAATCGAGTGTATAGCATGTTCTCTAATAACCAGAGATCATACAGTAAAAGGTGAGAGAAAAGTAAAATTTGGCAACTCAAGCTTGTTCTGATTTGAATCTCTTTGACAAAGAAACTGTATGATGTTTTCTTATGACAGCCATCATGTTCCCACCCACTCATTTCACCCATCCTCTAATGGCCTCCCTTCCGGACAACTCTTAGCTTCCAACACTTACCTTGTTGCTCTTACCCTGATTCTCCCACCTATCAATCAGTGAATCCATTTACATGCCCTTGAACCCGTTCACTGTTACATCAGGCACCATGGTTTCTGCGGGGTGTCTCTGTGTGTGTAGGCATGTAGAACATGCATTTCAGTAGGTGAACAGGTTCTTTGGTCAACCTGCGTAGCTATATTATCACATGGTGTACTGTGTAGGTGCATGCACCTCTACTGTGTGGATGGTTGAATTCTGATGGTGGTTGAAAACCAACCATCTTTATATACAAAGTACAGACTGTAGGTTTGTAGGTGTGTATATACCAAGAGGTAGGTAACACTTGCCTTTATCTGGGTATCTGTGTTTAGGTACCTGGGTTGTGTTTATGCATGTATAAGTCTACAACTGCATACATCTGCATGCATGTCTCAAGGCACAGCCAATGGCTTCCCATAAAGGAAGCTGTCTCCGAATCTTCCTGCCTAGCTATGTCACCTTCTAATTTTGGTGGGGGAATCCCAGGGGAAGGGATTTCTATTATGGTTAAAATATATGTAACATAACATTTACCATTTCAATCGATTTTAAGTGTACAATTCAGTGGCATTAATTACATTCACACCATCAGACAAATAATCACCACTTCCTATTCCCTCCATTTTTCACCCAAACAGAAACTCTGTGACCATTAATCAATAACTCCCTTCTCTCAACCCTGATAACTTCTAATCTATTTTCTGTCTCTTTGAATTTGCTTATTCTAGATATTTCATATTCTTACATAAAATGGACAATTATATAATTTTTGTGCCTGGCTTATGTTACTTAGCATAATGTTTTCTTTTTTTTTCGAGGCAAAAACATTTATTCACTTTTGTGTTGCACAAGGGTAAGAACCACATTATCTAGATTCACTTTAGGTAACAATAATTTAAAAGTAAATAAATGGATGTGTTTATGAACTTGGATGCTTATGTGTGGATTTGGAGGTTTTTCACTATCTAATTCTCTACTCTCTGAAATGAATCTTAAATAATTGGGGTACCTACAAAAGTAGCTTACATTTAAGACCAAAGAATAATGAAATGAATAGTGTCTGTATTTCACAAATAAGGTTATTCAAATGGACATGTAGCTGAGTTAATGATTACTTGGAGATATGAGGGTGTCACATATGAAAGTCTTTATGAGTGTGTGTGTGTGTGTGTGTGTGTGTGTGTGTGTTAGATGAGATGGCTGAATGTCACCGTTTTGGAAATGAATTTAGCCCATTAGAGCTTTCCATGCTGAGAACAGATGATCTTCTACTAGACTTTATCTCCTAAAGAAGTTTTTTTCATTATAGAATTATGTCCACTTAGAGAAAAAAATGGAGAAAAGAGAAAAGATATAAGAACTATGTCTTTGTTAATAAACTAAGGCATTCCTTGATATGTGTGTGTGTGTGTGTATGTGTGTGTGTGTGTTTTCTTAAAAAAAAGAACTTCTTATTAGCTCTTTGGCTCTCTGCTGAGATAAGGGTCAATCAGCCTGGAACAATGTTTAGTCTTGCTTTATTCTGGCCCTTTTCCATAGTTGGTCAGACCCTCTGTTACTCTCTTACCTCTCCTGATATAAGATCCTCCAAGGACCTCCCAAAGATGGTCAATAGTCATGGATCTGAGAATTGTCTCTGAGTCAATGGTGCAAGACCAACAATTCTCTGGCTCTGGAATTTGGGAGCTGTGGAAGAGAATTGTTAGTGCCTACTCAATAGCCTTTTCCTTATTAATAGCTCCCCAATTTTGTTGTGGGCAATAAGGTACTTAGGAAAAACAAACAGAAAGCTCCAAATGAACAAAAACTACATTTCCCATTTTTCCTTGCAGCTAGAGATTATCACTCACCCAGCTCTGAATTAGGCATAAGCAAAAGTTTTTGGATGGGGCTTTCAGTAAAGATCTTTAAAATGAAGTTGGCAGCTAACAAATGCCTTTTGCCCTGTGTACTCTGTCCTTCTTCCTGGCTGGATTCTAGAAGCAATGTTAGAAGCCCTCTTAAAACTATGGCAGCCATAAGAGAAAGGTTAAGATGTCACAGAGGTATAAAGACGGATATCACTCTGCTGCTGCCCCAATGCTCACTACCATCTACCTCTTTTTACACAAGAAAAACCCCTAATTTGTTTAAGCCATTGGCCTTGGAGTCTCCTCAACCAGTGGCCCAACTGAATTCTCACTGATACAGAAGCTTCAAGATGAAATAATTTGAGCCAATGGACTTCTACATATCTTGTTGGTAAATTATATTTAGGGTAAATATTATAAAGGAATTCTAGGTGGCCAACATAACAGTGGTGGTATAAATCTGAATCTCCCACCTTACTCCCTCACAGAAAACACAACGAACTGGCAGCCCCGGTGGCTCAGTGGTTTAGCGCCTGCCTTCAGCCCAGGGCCTGATCCTGGAGACCTGGGATTGAGTCCCATGTCTGGCTCCCTGCATGGAGCCTGCTTCTCCCTCTGCCTGTGTCTCTGCCTCTCTCTCTCTGTCTCTCATGAATAAATAAATAAAATCTTACAAAAAAAAAAAAAGAAAACACAAAGAACAAGATCAAATAACACTATATAATGCCCATGTCTTCCCAATAACTAGAAAACATAGAATGTCTAAATTTCAAATTAACTGTAAATAGAAAAACAAACACTGAACCCCAGCAAGCTGCCCCCACATTCCTGATGCAAGTCCCTCTCAGAAAAACAAGTTTTGAGAAAAACTGTACAGAATATAGAAAAGGGGAGCTAGTGGTGGACTTAAGATTGATCTAAAACCACCACCCGAAAGAGGAAGTCCACCCTAATTCTGAAAATACTGAAAAAACGTGCTGGTAGATCAGAACACTTACAACAGGAAAGGTACTTAGCCACGTGTGTGAGGTGCAAGGAGGCAGTCTTGGGAAGATAAAGTTTTGGGCAGAGGGGTGAAAATACCATAGAGGTGACTCTCAGAAATTATGCACAATAAGTGGAAAAGACGTGAGGGGCAAATTTAGGAACATATCAGATCCTCTAGCCCTCTAAAATGGAAATTAATTAATTAATTAATTAATTGAAGGAAGCATAATCTCTTTTCCTATCATTCCTCTTCCATAAAATAATTAATTAATCATTAAAAAGAAAAAAGAAAATCATACTTTACTACACTGACAGAAGAGGGCACTCTTGATCCAGAAATCTTGCAACCACCCCACACCATTCAGCCCTGTCCATGGAAATGCAGATCAGTCTTCATCCAAGCAAAATCATTAAAATAAAAATAAAAATAAAAGGAATCTAAAAAACAAATAAACTAAATAAATAAAGGAATCCAAACAATTCAACTCATTAAAAACTCCTCTTGCAAATAATGGCAAAGTGGGAGAAAACTCACCAACTGTCCAAACTGAATTATATATCCTCAAGCAAGCATTTGGGAATATGAGAAATGTCTTGAATCATGAATTCAAAAACTATGTACAGGAACAGACAAAAATCCAGGAAGAAATGAGATGAGAGTTGACTGAACTCAGGAAAGAAACAGAATAAGCATTACACTGTGTTACCTATATGATTTGAGAATACTAAGATATTTTATATATGTACATACATATACATCCATCCTTCAGGGTACATTCTGGTGATTTCTCCACTGTTTAGCTTTTCAGAATTCATCCTGGTTGGGCATGACCTTTGAGACATGCAATAAATTGTGTCTGCTATTATTGCTGTTATCATCATTATTGGCAATTGATTGCTTAAGAACAGCAGGGGAGGGGAGGGAACCCTCAGAAATATGTCCAGGGCAAAATTGTAGAGTTTATCATACTCTAGTGCCCACTGAGGCCTAGGCTTGACTTTACGGATGAGAAGACTGAGATTTAGGGAGGTTTTCAGAGTGGCCCGAAGCCGTTAGTGACAGGGCAATGGAAAAAGCCTTCCTTTCCTCCTCTCTCCTCTTTTCTTCCTCTTGCTTCAGAAGAAAAAAAGGACTGCCTCCTCTCTGAATCCACCTTCCAACACCCTCCAGATGCTAGGACCTCATCCTTTAAAGCAGGATCTCTCTTTTATATTCACTTTCTCCTTTTCCTCTGACCCATCACCCCAAACTGAAGCTAAGTTGGCTAAGCATCCAACTCCTGATTTTGGCTCGGGTCATGATCTCAGGGTCACGGGATTGAGCCCTGCGTTGTCCTCTGTGCTCAGCACAGAGTTTGCTTGAGAGTCTCTCTCTCTCTCCCTCTCCCATAGCCCCTCCCCTGCTCATGCACACACACTCTCTCTCTAAAATAAATAAAAATAAAATCTTTAAAACTTCCAAAGGTGAACAATACTAGCTGTCAGTTCTTCCCCCTACTCACTCCTAAAACTCTTACTCTCTGTTTCTCGCCTCATTCTCTCTGAAAACTATCTTGTTCAACAACCGTTAGCTACTCTCTTTTAGACACTCTTATTCTCTGCCTTCTTGGATCCACAATCTTCTTTCTCTAGGCAATTCTACAACTAGTCGTTCTCCTTTTCTGGCTTGTCTTCCTCTTACATGTAAGCATTACCGAAGGTTCTCCACTACCTTCTTTTTCTGCCCTCATAGCTACAAATTGCAAGTAAACCTTTCCAGGCTCATCAACTTCTTGGGTGCCTCTCCCAAGTGACCTACTAGACATCATCCCTGGGTTCCAGGAGGTACCTGGAGCTCAACGTGTCTGAATCTAAATTTTGTACCTTCTTCAATTCTGGACCTCCTCCCAATCTCCAATCCAGCCTCAAGTGGCTCATATCATCCTTTCCTCTATCCTCTGCACTAAACCATTCACAAATTCAACTAAAAACACTGAATATTTAGTACATGCAGGCACTGGTTATAGGCCTGGGGCTAGAAAGTGAATAAACACACTTTCTACAATTGTGCTTAAAAACTCAGTGAAAACCTGTCCAATGAGCATATACAACTTTCCTTCCATCCTCACTGTCATCCTTTTCACCTCCATTGTCACCCTTCAAGATCAAATTAGCATCACCTCTTTCCTACACTAATAAATCAGCCCCTCTGAAACCCAGCCTTGGTTGAGTTGAGTTGATCTCTGTACTCCTTGTACATTTTTTTAGTTTAACATATCTAGTCCTGTTTCGATGTTTCCCTCTAGATGGAATGCTCCCCTTGATCTCTCCATGATATGCCTTATCTGTCTTTTAAGCCCCATTTCAAATTCCAGGCACTCTTTGATGCTTTCCCTGACTTCCTGAGATGGGGTTATCTTCCTCTAAACTCATGCGGACTTGCTCTCTGTACCAGCCAGGACTCTTGCCCGAGCTGCTTGCCTCACAAATTATGATTAGAAGCAGAAACCTGCCTTATGTGATAGGAACGTACATCAGGATTGAGCCCTGATCAACTGAGTGATCAACTTCAAGAGCAATTATTCCACCATTACTTTATTTATATGATTTTTTTTTTTCTGGAGATTTGACTACTACCAGAGAAGCTGAATGTGGTAGGGTCACTTTTGTCTAGTGCCTCAAAGGAAATAATGTGGGACTTCAAGAAAGTCACATGAGTTCTCTGGACCTCAGTTTTATTATCTAGAAAATGGAAAGCCTGTACTAGATGATTTTCAGTGCTCTTTCAGATCTAATATTCTATAATTAAGGCTTTGAGGGGATTTGACTGGGGGAACAGTCTGTTGATAGACTAATCCAACATCTATTCCCAGCCCCTCTCCTTTTCTTATCTTCTCTATAGAAGTTGGAAAAGCCAGATGTCCTCTTTACCAGCCTTCCTTGCAGTTAGTAACGGCTATGTAACCTAGTTCTGGCCAATGAGTCATAAGCAGAACTCTAGTATGGGGAAATCTAAGAAGCCATTTGCTTTTCGAAGGAAAGAAGTGACATCACTCCTGTGGTAGGCAGAGTTCTCAGATGGCCTCTGGTGTGCACGCCCTGTAGGATCCCCTCCCTTGAGTATGGGTAGAACCTCCATGATTATGTTACTAATCGGTTGACTTTGAGTCAATCAAAAAAGATTATCCTAGTGGGCCTACCTAATCAGGCAAACTTTTCAAAAGAGATCATTTCATGCTGGCCTCTTAAAAGAAAGCAGCCAGCCATGTTTTGAACCACTGCGGAGCATTCTCTAGCAGGTGAGAGCCTCAGCCCGAGGAACTGAATTCTACCAACTATCAGTGAGCTTCAGAGAGGACCCTGGGCCTCCGAATGACAGGCCCCAGCTGACATCTTGACTGCAGTCTGGTGACTCCTTGAGCAGAGAATTCAATTAACCACTGACCAGACTCTTGACCCATAGAAACTGTGAGATAACAAATTTGTGTTAAGTTCCTATGTTTGTGGTAATTTGTAACACAACAAAAGAAAACTAATACAACTCCTTTCCACTTAATCTCAAAGCTGAGCACTTAAAAACCATCTCGTTATCATAAAGGAAAAGTCAAATACATCACAGAATCTCTGGCCTAGACCTCTTGCCTGTCTATACCATGGTCACTAGCTGCTTTTCTCCAAACCTTTTTTATACCAGAAAAAGAAATGTCTACTTGTATAAGCCAATACAAGTTACCAAGGCATTTTTTTTTTACTTGCATTTGAAATCATTTCCAACTAATACAGCAAACTTATGAAAGTAGCATGACCAAATTTTTATTGGTTACATAACCAATAAAAATTGGCAAACATTTATAAGGACTCTATAATGTTATGGATAGAAACACACACATACACCAGAAATTAAAAAAAAACAACAACTTTGCTCTCAGTAGGCTCATAATTTAGTGTTGGAGGAGGGGGTGGTGAGGAACAGTAAGAGGGGGTGGACAGAGAAATCTGGGTACAATTAAAATACGGAGTGATTTAGGTGAGTTAGGCTATGATAAGTGTAAGAAGGTATTTGGAAAGCTCAAACAAGGGATACCTAGGATAGACTTTAGGGCTGGCCTGGGAGGGAAGCCCTGGATCTGGAGGTTCAGAACATGGAGCAGAACTACGAGGGGTGAGTGCATGTCCCTCAGGAGGGAAATCCTAGGAGTAGAGATCAGTCGGTCAAATAATCGACAGCTACCAAGTACCTGGTGTGAGGCTGGGGAATGTGCCAGATGCTCTAGGCAAATAGAGACATGGAGCACATGGTGCTGGCCCCAGGTCAGTGTAACCATACCTCATTCCCTGATGGAGCAGCATGAGAGCCCTCCCTTGTCCAAGGAAATGGAAATGACACCTGATACTGCATCCCGGCGTCTGCTCCTCAGGTTAGTGCCTTTGGCAGCTGCCCCAGATCTAACCACATCCAGAGAGCAGCTTACCCTCGGAAGAAACGGGGACAAGTTTCTTCAGGAATGTGTTGTGTACAGAGAATTCAAGAAAATAGATATGGGTTTGACAGGGAAGACAAGCCCTCCAGCTTTCGAAGTAGAATCTTGGAGGTGTTCAGGCTTCATCAAACCACATCATCTCTCCTCTCAACTTATGCTTCTTACAGCTTAGGATTTTGCTTGGAAATTAGACAGCCCCTATAAATATCCTTTAAATAAGTAAAAGAATATGTCAAAATAATAAAATGTGAATTCTGAAATAGGGCCTAGAGAAAAACACTGGAGGTAAAAAGACTTAAGGCAGATACCGTTGTAGGAAGCTGAGAAGAGCAACAAAACAAATCTTATTTCATCCTTGACCTGTTTTCATCATGTTTGAGGAGCAAAGATGATTTGGAATGTTAAAATAAGAGGTAACTCAGGGGCAAGGGGAACTATGTGTTTTTATCTGGGAGGACATCCAGTCAAGCCTCCCCTGGTTTTCTCAGGATGCTGAGGAAGCTTCCTGTGTGGCAGCAGGTAAGGAGTTTGCCTGGGGCCTAGAGGTTTGATTTTTTTTTTCAATTTTTTAAAATATCAGATTGACTGAGGTTTAATATATATAAAAATATATTGTATATACATATGTAATATATAATACAATAAGATTCATCCTTTTTGTGTGTATGTACTGTTTGATGATATTTGACAAATGTGTACCGTAATGTAATCCACCATGAAGAAGACAGAGGACATTACCATCACCCCACAAAGCTCCCTCCTGCACCTTTGTAGTCAGCTACCCCTATCATAACCTCCAACCCTACAACTATGGAATTAATTTCTATCCATATAGTTTCGTCTTTTCCAGAATGTCTTATAAATGGAATCATACAGTGTATGGCCTTGTATATCTGGCTTCTTGCACTTAGCATAATGTAAGGCCAATCTTTAAAAGCTTTAATGTTGTCTGCCAAGGTCATCTTTCCTTGTGATTTAAGACTAAGTGCGTAAGCATCAATGTGCACACTTGCCTTAACAAATTCACTGGACTGTAGGTAGGCCCTGAATCAAACCTGCAGAATACTAAGCTGTTTCTCTTTGTTATCTATTTGGATGTGTGTCAAGCTACACTTTTACAGTGCAAACACTATGGTGGCAGTGAATTTATACACTAATGTTGCTCTACTTATTAGCATTTAGAAACACATAATTGCATGTTAATCAGTCAAGAGCATGTATAGGCCTATACTATTGGCCTCAAGGAACTTGCAAAGATAATTAAAAAGATAGCATATAACTGAATCTACAGAATTTTATTGCTGAAAGTGTTAGGGATCATCTAGTCAGAGCACCACAGAATTTCACAGGTGGCAGTGACCTTTAAGGTCTCCCAGACCCATCCATCGTCTCAGATTTGAATTTCCTCCAGGGCAGCAAAGTCTAAGAGCAGTCAAATAATGCAAATGTGTGAAACTAAGAGTAGAAAGTATGGGGCTTAAGAAGAAGGCATGGTAGGAGCTGTGGTCATTCAAATTCAATGTAAAAAATCAACACTGAAAAACCAATCACTATACATCTCTCTGCTTGAGTCAGTCCTTGGGTTGTCATATTGCAGTCTCTTCTCTACCATAGCTTCTCAAATTTTTAGCTAGTGTAACCTAGTGAGATCCTGACATATTCTCATTCTTACCAGTTCGTTGTGTGCCAGCCTGGCTTTCAACTGCCAGTCTAGCACCAGGTAGGCAGAAAGTGGCAGAGGACTAATGGTTTCCTGGAGTAGTTTTCAACCTCAACTGATGGAAATTTGTGTATGAATATCCCAGCTCTCAGTTTGTTGGAAGGATAAATGAGGTGAGTATTTTACACTAGCCTCCAGAATTTCCAAGTGCAATTAGAGTTCCTGTTTCTACATTGGACTCTTGTGTGAACAGTATATCCTTCACTTCCAGCATCCTTTCCTTGTCTTACATCCATATTTCCTGTCACTCTTTCCTGGGAATACCCACTGGATAAGCTACTCATGTGGATCCTCATCTTAGGGTCTACTTCTATAAGAAAATCTCAAGTTAATGTAGCCAGTAAATACTCAAACACCTCCAGAGATGAGGGACTCACTGCATCCCCAGACCCTTGAGACTGTCTTGGGAAATCTCTGACCCACAGAAATATCTTCCCCTTACAAAAGTAAACTGTCTTTCTACGACTGGCTAATGGTTCATTCATGGGACGAGAAATATTCCTCTTTAGAAAAAAACCATTCGACCCAATTCTTAAATTGTTTAATTATTCTTGAATATATTCTACATTTCACTCATTTATCTATGAAATAAAAATTGTTAATTGTTATACAAAACCAGGAGTAAGAATCTGGAGTGAAAAATGCCCAGGAGGGGGAAGGTTGGAAGATGATAATGGACTTTCCTTATTACATGAGATGGAAACTAGATCCATAGTTAGTTAAATGTTAAAGGAATCCAGAAGACTGGAGAACATGAGATCCTTTGTTTACATGGATAGCACATGTATTAGATATAACTTATGGTCTTAGTTTTTCACTTGGGGAAGGGTCATGAAAAATGTGCTATGTCTTCATGTTCACCCTGACAGTTCTCAGGCACTGAAATTCGTTTCCCAGTCAAATGTCTGTTTGTTCCCATATGTAGTACCTAGTAGGGCATCGAACACTTGGTAAAGGTGCTTGTGTGGCATTAAGTTCTCACCTTCCTTCCAAGAGGAATCTTTTGGGTTTAAAAGGTAGGTTTTGAATTGTCTGTTAGCATCTCCCTATTCCTTCCCACCTTAAGAGAGAAAGGAAGAGCTTCAGGAGAGCAAGGAGCTAGGTGAAATGGGGTGCAATAGACTTCAGTGCCCTGATGAACATCCCTTCTGACATTCTGTTTTTGAAATAAAATACTTCCTGAAGAGTTCAATGTATCAGTTTCCAAAGCTTGAGAGTACTTTGAGGACATACATGGCCATGTTTTCACAATCGATTTCTAGGATACACTGAAAGGACTGATCACTTGTTAATATGCTTTTTCTTATACAAGACTATTCTGTGAATATGCACTCCTGAGTGTTTATGAATAGTTTTTCTTTGAAATTTTTCAAGGAGAGATAAACAAGTAATTACTGAATTCAAGGCTACACCTATTCCTCCCACTTCTCCATCTGATATAATTACAATAAGTCTGGGTTGCGCATATCTGAACATTTTCTGGGTTTGATTGTCAAGCAATCAAACAGCATTTCTCGCCCCCATTCAGACCCATAATTTAGAAGCTTCTCTACAGTGACACTTGGTGCGGTTTAATTATAATGCTCTTCAATCCAGAAAGCTATTTAAAGGACGATGGAAGCTGTGCATTTTCAGTCCTTTCTCTTAAAAACGATTCAGAAATGTATGTGTAGCTAATCCCAAATTGAAATTTGATACTCGTGTTGTGCATGACTTTGAGCAGCACTGCTTTTTCCTTTATGGAATGGCTGATATTTTAAAATACATGTTCCTTTCCACGAAGGAGTACCCCGCACAGTTATATCATTTTGAAACTTCTTCACCACAACAACTAGAAGCAAGCATGTAAAATTTCAAATTAATCTTCTGCATTCTGTTTTCAGCAAATACTTTTTCATTTCAAAATGAAATTCTCAAGCCCCAAATGGGTAGGTGTTTTAATTCAGCATTAAAATAAAGAACTGCTTTTTCTGGACATATTCTCTTCCCTTCCCTGGCAGTTACTGGTACCAACTTGCTCTTAATTATCTCCCATTCAATGCTAGTCATAACTACCCGCCTACTTCACACTCGGTCAGGCCCACCCACAGTACTCACCCCAGCCCCCTCCAGCTGAATCATCTTCTTCCACCCACGTCCTTTCCCACTGCCATTTCCTTTCTCACTTCAGTGCTCTTTTCAGAGGGACATTCTTGCTTTTCCAAAGCTTTTTTTCTTCATTCTATGTTATGTCCCCATTATATTCTAGAAAACCGCAACTTGAAGGGACTTTTCTTCCCATCATTGAAGACAAATCATGCTTACTACATCATAGAATCAATGCTTATTAGCTACCCATTAATTCTTGCGCACCTTAGAGAAAAGGAGGGTTTGACATTCATTACCTCTAACATACAAAAGATAAAACAGACAGTTTGGGAAGTGTCTACCTTCGCAGAGACAAAGGAAATCTCAGGCCTGGGCAATTTAAGCAGTCAGCCTACATTTGACATTCCAGTTTTCAATACTCAACTCTCACTGATTTTTTTTTTTTTTTTGATTCTACACTAAAGTCCTTTCAAATCATTAACTCTCAAGTCTCCATTTTTTTGTTAGGCATAAATGCTGACTGAATGGCTTCTACAAAGTGTGGGAACCTGGAGGCACAAGGATTTGATACCTTGAAGGTATCCAAGCTCTGACCAAATGACAGAAACTTTGTGCTTATACTAGCCCAGACCATGAAAGCACAATTAAATGTTTCATCTGCATGCATTACCTACTTAGGAATCTCAACATTTTTTAGGAGGTATCCATGCATGAAGATAAATCCTGGGTATGTACAAGGACAAGTCACTTGCCATTATCTCACAAAGGTTCCTAACACAGATCCTGCAGTGACCCAACAAGCAAAGGGAGAAAAGAGGAAGCCAAGATCAAACGCTCAGTGATGGCCTCATCAGGGGGTCCCTATTCATTAAGCAGTTTACAGTTAAAAGAGATACCCTTGGCCCAACTCTTCATTGAAAAATGAGCTTCAAAGGCCTGACTTGTCCAAAGACATTAGGGAATTCGTTCAAAAAAAAAAATTAGAAATAGGACCCAAGAATTGCCACTGACAAAAGGAAATCTGTCTCTGGAGAGCCTGGCACAGTGCCTTTCCCTTTTATCATTTCACCAAATCCTCACAATTACCCCACAGAAAGGCATCATTATCCCCATTTGACAGATAAAAAACCGAGAGTCAAGAAGGTAATTATCCCAAGTTCACATGCACACCGGGTGCCACTTCATTGCCCAAGCTCACAGCTTGTGTGTGCTCACCTGGGAGAGCCAGGCAGTGACCTGAGCTCCTCACCGTCCTCTGCGTGAAGGCTCACAGCCCTTCCTGCACTGTTATTCATGTGTTGATAACGTTATTATCTCTGTCTCCATAACTGAGAGCATGGAATTTTAGCCTTCTTTTGTGCCTTTTCTGCTATTTTGTTGTTGTCATTATTTTTTATTTCCTTTGTCTCTTTAGACATAAAGACCATTCCAAAAAACAGATGGCAAACGGGTCCTTTCACGTGTTATTGCCTGGAGTCCAACTGCCAGTGTGTTTTAGGAGACAAGAAAGTAATCCTGCTCTTAAAACCCTTAGCATTTTCCCCTAAGGACTGAATGGAAAGTCTTTTTCTTTTTTTTAGAGATTCATTCATTTATTTGAGAGAGAGAGAGTGGGGGAGGGGGCCGAGGGAGAGCCAGAGAATCCTCAAGCAGACTCCACACTCAGCATGGAGCCCAACATGGGGCTTGATCCCATGACCCTGAGATCATGACCTGAGCTAAAATCAGGAGTCAGCTGCTTAACCGACGGAGTCTCCCAGGAACCTCAATGAACGGAAAGTATTTATGAAGGAAGATGGATGAGGAATCAAAGATGGCAGCCCTGCCAGTGGGAAATGAACTGGGAGGAGGTGCTTAAGATTTTGGTTCTTACTCTAGGTTTGATTGGGTGGGAAAACCAAAATGAGGAGAAATGTGCTTTTATTATTTTAATTTATCTGCAGTCACACACAGTGGAATTCTAACTCAGAAAATAAAGGAATCTACATTTAAATAAAGTTCTGAGTTGTGTCACTAACAACCTCTGCATCAAAAACTAGGTAGGGAAAATGAAGAGATACAGATAATAAAAACAATAACATTTTCATTTGTAGTTTCTTTGAATATTTGTGAAAAGACCTTCCAAATCACAATAATATATGTTAGATGTGCACACAGTAACCTGGTACTCACTTTATTCAGTCATCCCCCTCTGTCTGTGAACCTTCTCGATGCCCCACCCAGATGCCTTGAACACATTCCCCTTCTCAGCTCTATGAGCTCATGCCTTTCCAATTGTTCAATCATCCCTAAAATTATTACCTCTCAAGATGTTTTTTTGTACTAACAGAAGTGTGGTGGTGACTTCCTTTGGACTATCTGTTGAAACAACCTTTTATTCACTGTAAAATGAAAGTCTAGATTAGATTATCATTAAGGTGTCTTCCAGGTCTTAAATTTTATGTGTTTCTAGTGTAATAATGTATTAGATCAACTAGCACGTATTGAGCACCTACTAAATGTCAGGCTCTGTACCAGAAATTGGGGGATTCAGGATGTGGTCCATCAACCACCTTATTCTCTGGCAAGGGAGAGGAGATCGGAAATGACTACTTACCACTCAATATTAAAAATGATAAAATCAAGGTATGTGCACAGGGATCCAGCGGCTAATTCTGTCTGGATGGTTGGTTAAGTAAAACACAGAGGAGATGGCATCTGAGCTGAACCTTGAGAAATGAGTTAATAGGTCCAGACAAGAAGGAAGGAACAGCTTGGGCGATAGAAACATGTGAATATCTGGGTAGAGCAAAGGGAGCGTAGGTGAGCATACTTGGGGGGCAGGAGGACAAAGACCATATGCTCTGAGAAGTCAGTTATCCAGTATATTAGTAATTTAGGGCTGCCCTACAAAATACTACAGACGGAGTGGCTTAAATAACAAAAATTTATTTTCTCATAGTTCTGGAGGCTGGAAGTCCAACATCAAGGTGTTGGCAGGTCTGGTTTCTCCCCAGGCCTTTCTCCCTGGCTTGCACGCACCCACCTTCTTGCTGCATCCTCTCATAACTTTCTTCTGTGTGTGCACCCCTATTGTTTCTTCCTTTCTTTCTTTTAGAGAGCACAAGTGGGGAGAGGAGCAGAGGGAGAGGGAGAGGGAGAGGAAGCATCTCAAGCACACTCCATACTGAGTGCGGAGCCTCATGCAGGGCTCGATCTCAAGACCCCAAGATCATAACCTGAGCCGAAATTAAGAGTCAGGTGCTTATCCAACTGAGCCACCTAGGCACCCCTCTTCCTTTTCTTAAAGAACTCCAGTAGGAATGGAATTAGAACTCTACCCTTATGACCTCATTTAGCCTTAATTACCTCCTTAAAGGCCCTAACTCCAAATAGTCACACTGGGGGTTAGGGCTTCAATGTACAAATTTGGGAGGGAGCACGATTCAGTCCATAATGTCCAACCACCTGCACTATAGGCATATCTCATTTTATTGCACTTTGCTTTCTTGTGTTTTGCAGATAATTCCTTTTTTTTTTTTTTTTTTATGATTTGACGGTTTTCCAGGTACCCTGATTGTGCAAATCTATTGGTACCATTTTCCCAGCAGCTCTTGCTTACTTCATTGGTACTTCTTCCAATAGTTCAAATATTTTCATTATTATGATATGTATTTGTTATAGTGACCTGTGATCGGTGATTATGACTTGTTGAAAGCTCAGATGATAGTATTGTTTAGCAATAAAGTCTTTTTAAATTAAGGTATGCACACTGTTTTTTTAGACATAATGATATTGGACACCTAACAGACTAAAATATAGTTTAAATATACTTTTATATATACTGAGAAACCAAAAAAATTAATTTGACTTGCTTTATTGCAGGGGTCTGGAACCAAACCCACAATATCTCTGAGGTATGCCTGTATTTAGAAAATGGTGTTGGCAGGTCTGGTTTCTCCCCAGGCCTTTCTCCCCGGCTCACAGACAGCTGCCTTCTTGCTGCATCCTCCCATGGCCTCATAGCAGCCAGGTAGCTGACCTGACCAGCTACTTCAGGTCACTGTACTAAAACTCAGCCACCCCATTCATAAGAGAGCCCTTAGGCTTCACCCAAATGACTGCATATTCTGATTTTACATTTAATTTTTAAAAGATGGTTTTCTGTTTTGCTACTTTAGAACTGAAACTGTACACTAATTATGTGGGAATCCTAGAGGGAGAAGATACTGTTGATAGCAGTAACAAGTGGTTGCTGACAGACTGTGTTTTCCAAAGATGGGGTCTCTCCCATCCCTCATGTTCTCTTCCCGTGTAACCTTGCCATGGCCCCAACAAGAAGTGGAGTCTAAGTCTCGTCCCCTTGAATCTGGGGCTGACCTTAGGACTCACTTGTTACTAATACAACGGCACTGCATGATTTCTGAGGCCATGAGATAAGGCCATGAAACTTGCACTTGTTCCTCTTGGAACACTCGCCTCCTGGGAGCCCCTCCTTGGGACTTCCCTCTCAGAACGCCATCACTAGGCTGTGCACAGCGCAAGCCATGTGAAGAGGCCCTGTGTAGGTGTTCCGGTCAATGATCCCAGTTCAACCCAGCCTTGAGGTGTTCAAGCCCAGGCGCCAGACAGTGAATGAGATGCCATCACGAAACTAGATCCTCCAGTCCCAGATATTCCAGATGTGATCTATTGAAGTCACTCCTGCTCATCTGAGTCTTCCTAGCTGAGGGGCCAGACAGAGCAAATAAGAGCTGTCCTTACTTGCTTATACTTAATTCCTGACTCACAGAATCTAACAGCATAATAAAACGATCTTTTCCATGCTGCTGGGTTTGGGGTGACTTATTACATAGCAGTTGTAACTGACTCAGACAGTTAAACCACAAAGGGAACAAGATTTTTGAAAAAATACTTAGAATTGTCAAGTAACTGTATTGTACATCCCAATATTGTTCCTGAAAAGTTTCCTATTTATAATACAGCATGCTATTTGATGTTCACAATAATATCCCAGTCTCATTAAGAAAATGTTAAATTTGGTTTGGGATACATACTTTTAGAAGAGAAGAGAAATAGATCATACATTTTAGAATGATATAGCCTAAATTGGTTAGTATTTTAAATGCTTCGATGCTTTAAAAGGAATGTAAGTTTCCATTATCAGGAAAATTAAAATGCCTAAACATTTTCTTTCCTCCATAATATGGAAAAATTAGGCTTTACTATAATTTTAATTGAATGTATTTCATATTTATTGGTGTTTGTTTTGTTTGTCAAGAGTAAGTCTTGGGAACTAGCATATTATTATTTATGTTTATACATTCTCTTTTTCAACAAAAGGTCTGAGCAGGCTTTGATGTTTGCTTAGCTAGCTTCATCCCCCATTAGGCATACCACATATGATAGAATCACCATTAAGAAATACACTTTGACGATGGCAATGATGTTAAATTATTACTTCTCTAGAGACCAGGGACCATGCACTATTATTCATTTGTGTATCTCTGACATCGCCTAGCTCAGTGCTTTGTATGTAATAGAAGCTCAGAAGCAATTTAATGAATTAAATTAATTCGACATGATTATGATGAGATCTTTAAATCACTTATGTCTAAAATTTTTCTCCAGAACAATATAGAGACATCAGAAAAAGATCTGAAATAATTATTCTCAAGTAATACAAAATAGCATGTAAAGTACCACCCGCTTCTAAAATGGATATACTCATGCATAACAATAAACACACTGCATGACAGATTTCTCTAATTTTATTTCCAGACACTTTCACACCATTAACGTGGTATTATAAAGAACCCAACTGCAGTCCAGGCCAGGACTAACATTGAATGAGGATTGTGCATATGGTTACATATGGTTGTGTATATGTGCATGTATGTGTGCCTGTGTGGGTATGTTTAGAAGGAGAGCAGATTTATTAAGCAGAAATAGAACTTCAGGTCTCATAATCCCTTCACAAATATTCTTTGCAAAGAGCAGACAGTGATCGGCACAAAATAGGGTCTGTGGATGGCTGTAAGGAGGCACAGGGCGCAAACAACATGTTAACATCAAGAGTGCTAGCTTTCCTCCCGGAGACCAGCAAAGCCAAAGTACTCTTACCACCACCACCACCACCCTTTTTTTTTTTTTTTTTAAGATTTTGTTTATTTATTCATGAGAGACAGAGAGAGAGAGAGAGGCAGAGACACAGGCAGAGGGAGAGGCAGGCTTCTCTCAGGGAGCCTGACGTGGGACTCGATCCCAGGACCCTGGGATCACGTCCTGAGCTGAAGGAAGATGCTCAACCACTGAGCATCCCTCTTAGCACCCCTTGAAGGCCTCACCCTGAAGCTCAATATAGGAGCCCCACCAGCATTCATCCTAGGAGACCTGGGCTCCTAACTAGAGACAAGTCAGGTAGAGGTTCCCTCTCAGCTGTTCTGTTGTACAACTCAATATTGCAGGGAGAAACTGTTGACTGAAATTTTATCTTTGCTGGTAATTTAACTACATGCAGACAATATAATTGCAGTGGGGATGCAGTTAAAATTCACCTCAAAATATATGGTCCCCATCCTCCAGAATTTATAATCCAATGAGAAAGATAGGCTCAGACATTTCTGGCTAGCTCTAGTCATTTCTAGTTGTAGAAGTAGATGCTAGTCTATGAAATTAGTAACGTGCTACATGGGGAATCTGAGGAGGGAAGCTATAGCCCCTGATATTGTGGAGAAAGATACAGACATCACTTGACCCTCACTTTTGGTAAATGGTTCTGATTAAAGCAACTAGCACTATGAATTTGTAAAATACTTTTAATAAAACAATAAAATGATTTAATTTAATCATTATATACAAAGTCCAAGATATTAGCACGGTGCTATGCACTCAACTGCATTCCTCATTTTATTTTATTTTATTTTATTTTTATTTATTTATTTATTTTTAAAACATTCCTCATTTTAGACCTAGAAGTAAGTACTGTTATTATCCTTATTCACAAATAAAGGAACTGGAGTTTAGAGAATCACCTTACCTAAGGTCATGACAGAAAATGACAGAGCCAGGACAGCAGTCCACACCATTCTGACCCCAGAGCTCAAGATTTAATTACCATGAAATGTATATCTTTTTCCTCCTCCCTGGTCCGCACGCCCACGCATTCATGTGTGTGTGAATTTTATTTTATAAATGAAGAAACTGAGATTGGCAAAAGTCAAATGACTTCCCTATTTATCACTAGAATTTTTGACAAAGAAAGCCAAAAGACATTAAACAAAAAACATAGAACATATAATCTTCATGGATTATATCCACAGAGATCAGGGAATTTCAAACTAAATTTTGCACTGCTCAGTATCCGTAAAATATCTGTGATCTTTGTCACCGCAATATATGATTGGTGTTCAAAAATATTTCTGTGTTCTGATTTTCCCTTGCCCTTAAGAAAGAAAAGAAATTTAATACAGGACTTAATTTGTAACTCAAGATTTTATCTGCATTTATCTACCCAAGAGTATTATTTGTCTCACAGCTTTTCCAGTTATTTCCTAATTAATTATATATTTCAAGTTGTTTGTAATATGTTTCTTTAAAAGAGTAGAGAGATTTATTGGCAGGTTACAATTATAAGATTATGCAACTCCCACAACTAATTTAAAAGTAATTAATGAATTCTCAAGTTTCAAAATGGCAGGAACAATATTTCAAAAATGTTAATTTCCAGCTCACTGGGGGCAGCAAGAACCTCTTCCAATATTTATCTTCAAAAGTATCAACATTTCCTATACCAAAATACATAGACCACAATTTTTGAAAAAGGTTTCTATGGCATTCTAGTGGCATAATGAGTTATATATACCATATCAACCATTCTACCCACCTGCAATAGGAGCAAGAAAATTTCTGTAGCTTGTATTATTCCCTTTGAAGCCCAGGAGGCCATAATTCCTATCCACTTGAGATCAGAATTAGAGCCTTCAACCAGGAAACTAGTTTGTCAACAGATCCCTGGTTTACAAATTAATCAAAAAGTATACAAGTAGGGCACAATGCTAAAGAAAATGTACAGGGGCACCTGGGTGGCTTAGTTGGCTAAGAGATCATGACCTGACTGGCCTGACATCATGACCTGATTTTGGCTCAGGTCATGATCTCAGGGTCCTAGAATCGAGCCCATGTCTGACTTCGTGCTCATCGGAGAGTCTGTTCTGAAGATTCTCTCTCTCCCTTTGCCCCTCCCCCTGCTCATGCTCTTTCTCTCTCTCCCTTTCAAATAAATCTTGATAAAGAAATGCATAAAATAAACCTAAAAAAAAGGAAAATGTATAAATGGACACTTGGTATCCCAGATTGGAATAAGCAAAGAGGAAACTTAAGCATGTGCTTAGGATACCACAAAATGCCAAAACAGGTTATAAGTAGTCATTAGGGGGTGAAAGTAGCTTTAATGAACTACATTACGCTGACTTATCAAATCATATAAAAAACTTTTTTGAATATGTATATGAGAGGTTGAGGGGTGGGGAAGGCATCATGACCTTTTCAGTGGTTGGGCAAACAATCCTTCTTTATATCTCAAAATAGAACAGTTTCATATAATGTACAATTGATTAGCAAGAATTCTCAACCAAGTCTTTATTTGTGACAAATATTGGAAACTTTTAATTCAGTTCATAAAACGCTTCTAGTCAACAACAGAGCCTATTTCTAAGTTATTGTCCTCATGTGACTGTTTCAACAATGAGTTGTTTAAACTGAGGTTTCAGTACAGATTGCAGACATACTTCAGTGGACGTTTACTGAATGCATAAATGAACAAATGAAGTAGGAGCAATGAACCTAGATTCAAAACTCACTTTTTTTTTTTTCATTTCTAATCTGTGACCTTGGGTCACTTACCTTGAGCTTAGGTTTCTACAACCATAAAATAAAAATCACATGCTATATATACTTCATGGATCTATATATCCATCATTGTTGAGATGATTAAATGATAAACTACCTCATTAAGGTAGTTAGATCTCTTATTTAGGTATTGGAGAATTAAAAATGAGATACCTATTTGAGGAATTGTATTAAAATCCTTCATAACCTTCCCATACTCATCCATTCATCAGATAGATATAGAATACTACAGGCATGGCATTAGGTACAGAGAGGATTTTGTGATAAAGCCTCAGGAAATAAGATGTTTTATGTCCATTTTGACATAGTCTACACACTATGTAGTCTTTGACATAGTCTACAACAAATCATTGTACTTTCAACCTAGCCACCTCTCCCAGGTACCCTTCCATCTTTGAGAATAAGAGAGGAGGTGAGAGTGCCTGTTTTACAAATTGCCTAGTGATTTTCAAAAATTGATGTTTAATGGTTTGGGTTTTTTTAGAGTCATGAAATAGGTGTGAATGTCAAAACTGCCCAACCAAAAGGTCACGTCCTCCATGACCCTGCAACCAAAATGTCATCCCCTCTATTGCCTCACAACCAAAATGTCACCTGCTCTTGAAGGCACCCTCCTCCTCTCTGGTCTCTAGGATTTCACAAATGTTGTTCTATCTGTCTGGATCACTGTGTCCTGGTGTCCCTGCTCCAGCTTACTTGACTCCTAACCTACGTTTGGCATTGTCTTCAGTCATTCCCCATGCTGGACAGCTTCTCCATCTACACTCCCTCCTGCCTCCAGTCTGGATAAGGGGCCTTTCTCACCCTTGGAGTAGGGTATTCAATGAAATCAAGTTTGGTTTCTTTCTTAACTGGAAAGACATCTCAATGTGTTAGTGGAAGCATTAATTCACCTTTGGAGCAGATTCTTTTGCTTTACTAAAATCACCAGAACACTTTTATAAACACAACAACCACCTATTATTCTTAGAGACAAATGTTAAGTCACCATTAATCTGAAAGCTAGCACTTCAGACAAACAGGTTAAATGTGCCGTTGATCAATGTACATTGTGCTATCTTTAGCATTAAAACACCTTTGCAGAGACAGAGACAGAATTTTTTTCCCCTGAATACAGATTTAGTCTTATGCCTGAAAATTGCCCTCCTCCCTTTGGAAGATATGAATGTCTTTTTTTTTTTTTATGAATGTCTTTTATACAAGACTTTTCTCACAGATTGGTTTAGAATAGTCTATATGAGGAGCTAGGTCTTACTTTCCCTTAATATCTTGCTGCAGTGAAAACCTAGAATGGCCTTGGAACAGTTTTACCCTGGCTGAACTGTTGGCAACCCATCCATGGATTATTTTAATGACCCAGATTTTGAAGTATGTCTTTTAAACAGTTACTATCACCTTGCCTATTTTCCTAGGGTGTAGACATGGTGGATGACATCGGAGGAATTGGACGTTTCCATGGTCAATCATCCAAGGGTGAGGCAAGCCCTGGGAATGGACTTGAAGAGGGTAGATTTCTTCCTAGTTACAGACAAAGGAGAGGTTTAAGTATAAGAATTCTACATGCAAAGATGCCTGGAGGACCTGCCACATGGAACACTCTCCAACACACAATGTCAGTTTATTTACACTTAATATTAATGGAAGATCCTAAGAGTAGCAAGTAACTTTTAGGGACAGCTGAGTTACAAGGTACTTTCTGTATGGTGTCTGAGTTATCCTGAAGCTTTCAGTTAAGTCTTAAGTGTCATGATGGGCTTGGCTGTGCTCTAGGAATTTTTTTTTTTTTAAATCAAGCCTCTTTGAGGCTAAATCTTTTTTTTTTTTTTTAAATTTATGATAGTCACACAGAGAGAGAGAGAGAGAGAGAGAGAGAGAGAGAGAGAGGCAGAGACACAGGCAGAGGGAGAAGCAGGCTCCATGCACCGGGAGCCTGACGTGGGATTCAATCCCGGGTCTCCAGTATCGCACCCTGGGCCAAAGGCAGGCGCTAAACCTCTGCGCCACCCAGGGATCCCTGTGCTCTAGGAATTAATGGAAAACTCTGTGTGTACATCTAGTATGAAATAGAAAAGAGCAACAACAGGATGGAAAGGCATTCACAGGACATCAAAAAAACAAGTTGTAGGATCTGAAGCTATAATATCTAGATCAGGATGGCTGGTCAGTTGATCAGTGACCGCTTGGATAGACTGTGGGACATGGAAGTTATCTTTGGGGATTTATAGAAATTATTCAGGAAGTGAATCCAGTAACAGATTTCTCACAATTTTGAGGGCTATTACTATTGTTCTGGAGATAATTGATGCAAGAGCATGTGCCTCTTAAAGGTTAAAAGAATTTGGATTCCATTTTCAAATTCACTTTGTCTTTTTTTTACAAAACCATCAGCTTGTTGATAATAAGGACTGTGTCTTCTTTACCTTTGCATCATCACAGTTTTTAGAACAGTGTCTAGAACACAATAGTTGCTCAAAAAATGTTTGCTGAGTTACACATGGGAAAAGTCTTACACTACATTGTCTTCAACTTGATTATCTGACTTAAGTCAATAGTCTTATTTAAAACTGGTTATGAAAAATACACTGAAATAGAATTAGTAAGATGCCTTGATCCTCTTTATTGCTATAAATTTAAAGTTGGAAAGTATGTTTTAGGCACAGATTCCTATAAAAGATCTGTACAATCATATTGCTAGATAACCAGGAAAACCAGTGGTGACCTGAAGGTCATGTGTTTCCTTTCACTTTACACACAAGGAAATCAAAGCCCCAGGTGATAGAGTAACTTGCCCAATGTCACACACCTCACAAACTATGAATAAGGGCTAGGATGTACCTGTTCTGACTCATCGCTCTTCTTAGTACTACATCATAAGCTTTCACTAAATTCCATCATTCATAGGTCTGTTACTCTGAAACAATCGTTCGTATAGAGATTTTTTTCTCATCATACTTTGCTTAATTTTATGAGCATCACAGATCTTAAAAATCTGCAAAAAGACCTATGCTGGGATCCTACCCTAAGCCAACAGGACTCGAACACTGGTATTAAAAACAACTAAC